>NC_137041.1:3118903-3128903 GCF_032717465.1 Coenobita brevimanus | reverse complement strand
CCATTTCTTTCCTCCATTGCACTTTTTTCCATTCATTTCTTTCCTCCATCTTTTTTCCCTCCCCATCTTTTCCTACCAATCATTTTTCCTTCTCTTCCTTCATATATTTTGTCCTGGCATCCTCAGTGACGTGTCCTCTGATGTACAACCCGTATTTATGGCGGAGAGGGTGAATTACGGGGTTATGTACTGGAGAAGTGAGTGTGTGTGTGTGTGTGTGTGTGTGTGTGTGTGGGTGGGTTTGACTGCTTTCACACACACACACACACACTCTCTCTCTCTCTCTCTCTCTCTCTCTCTCTCTCTCTCTCATGCAGGGTGTAGTCAGCATTGGTTGTTTTTGCACTCAATGTAGAAGCACCTGCAGGTAATTAAGGTGCTAATGAAGGAGTTAATTGGATGATGAGAGCATTTGTTTGTCCTGCTGGTTCGTGATTAGGGGTGATGATGGCCTTGGGTTCTTTTTTTTGGTGTGTGTGTGTGTGTGTGTGTGTGTGTGTGTGTGTGTGTGTGTGTGTGTGTGTGTGTGTGTGTGTATGTGTGTGAGAGAGAGAGAGAGAGATGAGGTATGGGCGGTTGTATTAGATTTTTTCATTTGGTTGATATTTCTCTCTTTCTCTCTCTCTCTCTCTCTCTCTCTCTCTCTCTCTCTCTCTCATGCCCCGAGGGAGGGTCAGTTGGTGCATGCAATTCATCTCCCTTCCCTCTCACTTTCCTCTCCCTCTCTCTTCCTTTCCTCTCCCTCCCTCTTCCTGTCCTCTCCCTCCCTCTTTCTGTCTTCTCCCTCCCTTTGCCTCTCCCACTTCTTTCTCCCTTCCACTCCCTTTTCTCTCTTCCCTTTCTTCCCTTCTCTTCTCGACTTCTTCTCTCCCTCTCCTCCCTCCTCTTTCTCTCTCCGTCGTCTCCCTCTCCCTCTCTCCTTCACCCTTCTCCCTCTTCACTCTCTTTTCTGTTCCATTTCCATCCTCATCCTCTCTCTCTCCTGTTCCTTTCCTCTCCTTCTCCCCCACCTTCCTCCTGCTTCTCTCTTTTGTACCTCTTCCTACCTCTCTCTCTCTCTTTTCCTTTTCCCTCCGTTCCCTCTTTTACTCCCCCTTCTCCCACGTTTTTCTCTCCCTTTTCCCTCCTCTCTCCCTCCCTCCCTCGTTGCCCTTGGGAGCTAGATGGCGCATGCAATTGAATTCTGTTTGTTTTTGCTTTGTTTTTCGAGTTGTTTTTGTTGTCGCTGTTTTTGCATGGGAAGGCAGCGGCGCGGAGGTTGTTTTTAATTGTTTTGCTGTTTGTTTTTATTGTGTATGTGTTTTTTTTTTTCCCCTGACTTTTTCTCTTTTTTTTTCATTTCTTTTTGGTCTTCAGGTTTTCTTGATGGAGGAAAACAGACATGCCTTGTTAATGAAATCTCTCCACCCTTTCTCCCTTCCCTCTTTTCCCTCCCTCTCCTCTCCCATCTTCTCCTTTCTCCCCCTCCCCTCTCCCCCTCTTCCTCCCCGTCTTCCTCCTCTTCTCTTCCTTTCACAATTTCTCAGTCATGCCTTTCCTTCTTCCCCTTCCACTTCCTCTTCCCACTTCTCCCTACTTCCCACTTCTCCCTACTTCCCCTTCCCTTCACCCCCTTCCATTTCCCTCTCCTCTCTGCCCACTTCTCCCTCCTTCCCACTCCTCCCCACTTCCCCCTCCCTTCACCCCCTTACGTCCCCCTTCCCCTCCCTTCACCCCCTTACTTTCCCCTCCCCCTTCCTTCACCCCCTTACTTTCCCCTCCCCCTTCCTACTTCCCCCTCCCTTCACCCCCTTACTTTCACCTCCCTACTTCCCCCGCCCTTCACCCCCTTACGTCCCCCTCCCCCTCCCTTCACCCCCTTACTTCCCCTCCCCCTCCCTACTTCCCCTCCCCCTCCCTACTTCCCCCTCCCTTCACCCCCTTACTTTTCCTTCCCCCTCCCTTCATCCCATTAATTTTCCCTCCCCCTCCCTACTTCCCCCTTCCCTTTTTCTTTCCCTTTACCCCTGCCCTCCCCCTAGTTCGTTTTCGCTAGTCAACACAGCCCCTCTTTTAAATGTTTTCTGCAGTTGTGTGTGTATAGGGGGTTTGTATGTGATGGTGTTTACAGACGCAAACACGGCCACGTACTCTATATATATAGAATTGTCTCTGTCAGTCTGTCTGTCTCTATCTATCTCTCTGTCCGTCTGTCAGTCAATCTATCTGTACCTGTCCATCTGTCTATCTATCTGTCTGTCTGTCTATCCATCCTTGTAGGCTAATCTGTATCCTTCCATCCTTCTGTGTCGACGGTATCAGTCCATTTCTCTGTCATATAATGTGCATCTGTTTATATATATCTGTCTATATCTGAACAATCTATCTCTTTATCCATCTGTTTACCATTATCTAATTATCTCCCTTATCTATATATCTACCTGTATATCTGTAGGTACCTGTATCTAATTATCTTCCTGTTATATCTACCTGCCACTCTTTATCAGTCTATCTACCTGAATTATCTATCATCCTATCTCTCTACCTATCACTATCCAGTCCCCTGTCACCCCCTTTGCGATACACAGGGAGGGTCATAGGTTAGGTATCGTAAGCCAGGTCACATAAAGGTTGTGCCCACTCTCTCTCTCTCTCTCTCTCTCTCTCTCTCTCTCTCCCCCTTTTCACTTTTCCTTACCCTAAAATTGCCATCACTCCTCTAAATCTCAGTTGTAGCAATAAATTAAAACTGGAATATATTGCTAGTCACGAAGAAGTGCTCCGGAAAGGATGCAGAGCCATAGTATTGTCTTTTTCTACCATTAAGTGAAACAAGTTGCAATTGGACCGAATTTCTGGGCCAAGTTAAAGTAAAAAGACTTCAGTAACCTAGCCTCGGGTCCCTACTAAAAAGGATTGGGTGATGAATAGATGGGTGGGATTTCCAGGAATGGTATTTAACGAACCGTCCTTCGCCTACGAGCTGATGGTCGTGAAATTCATAGGTTTAGACTGCTTCCCCCCACTCCTCCCTCCCTCTTCCGTTTCTCCAACTCCTCCCTCCCTCCTTCCCTCCCATTCCCCTCTCCCCCACTCCTCCCTCGCACTCCCCCACTCCTCCCTCGCACTCCCCCACTCCTCCCTCCCTCCCACTCCTCTCTCCCTCCCACTCCTCCCTCCCTCCCTCCCACTCCTCCCTCCCTCCCACTCCCCCCACTCCTCTCTCCCTCCCACTCCTCCCTCCCTCTCTCCCACTCCCCCCACTCCTCCCTCCCAATCCCCTCTTTCTCCCACTCCTCCCTCCCTCCTCCCCCCTTATGGACTTTTAAAATTGCCCCCAAACGATGCATATTTGTCGCGTTTCGTGGTAGCAAGTTTTTTTTTTTTTTTTTTTTTATACACCTTGGACGGTAAGGGGTTAAGAATAAGGATGGCGCCTTGATTCGAATCCGTGAGAAGCTGATGGAGTGTATTTTATTTATTTATTTGTTTACATGTTTGTTATGTATTATTTACAAGTATTTATTGTGCATTTATTTTACAAATATTTTATTTTATTAAGCTATTTGCAAGCACTTATTTATTTATTTACCGGTATTTCTTTATTTACAAGCATTTGTTAATTTTTTCAGGTATTTTATTTACATGTATTTACTTATTTACAGGTATTTACTTATTTACAGGTGCAGTATTTACTTATTTACTTACATGTATTTACTTATTTAGAAGTATTTATTGATTTTGTTACTGCGTAGGCTGGTCACCACTTCTTACCTGATCTGGAGTTCCGTGGCCATGCAGTTTTTATTCTATTTATTTATTTATTTATTTCTTTTCCTATTAGTGCGTAGGCTGGTCACCGTGTCTTACATCCCTACACCTTCATAGGGAACTCCTTGTATGTTTCGTCCTTCAGCCCTTAAGACATTCCCGTTAGGCTTTCTTTTTCCCTTGACAGACTTGCTCCCTTCAGTCCTTCTCCCTGCCTTTCCACCCCCACCTCCTTCCTTCCTCCTCCCCTGTTTAATCCTCACGTCTTCATCCTTTTACCTCTTCCTCTTTACCTCATCTTCCTCTTCTTCCTCCATACCTCCACTTCTTTACCTCCCTTTTCCTTACCATTTCTTCCTCCTTATCTTCTCTCCCATTTCCATGCGTTTTTCCTCCTTACCTTCTCTCCCATTTCCATGCGTTTTTCCTCCTTACCTTCTCTCCCATTTCCATGCGTTTTTCCTCCTTACCTTCTCTTCCATTTCCATGCGTTTTTCCTCCTTACCTTCTCTCCCATTTCCATGCGTTTTTCCTCCTTACCTTCTCTCCCATTTCCATGCGTTTTTCCTCCTTACCTTCTCTCCCATTTCCATGCGTTTTTCCTCCTTACCTTCTCTCCCATTTCCATGCGTTTTTCCTCCTTACCTTCTCTTCCATTTCCATGCGTTTTTCCTCCTTACCTTCTCTTCCATTTCCATGCGTTTTTCCTCCTTACCTTCTCTCCCATTTCCATGCGTTTTTCCTCCTTACCTTCTCTCCCATTTCCATGCGTTTTTCCTCCTTACCTTCTCTCCCATTTCCATGCGTTTTTCCTCCTTACCTTCTCTTCCATTTCCATGCGTTTTTCCTCCTTACCTTCTCTCCCATTTCCTCGCGGTTTCTTTGTCCATTTTACTCCTGTTCCTTCTGGAAAACATTCTCTTTTGATCTTCCATTCCATTAGATTTTCACCTTTTCACTTTCCTGCCCTTCCCCTCCTGCTATACGGTGTTTCTTCCTTCCTTCCCTCCCACCCTCCTAGTCCTTCCTTTTTCACTCCTCCTTCCCTTCCTCTGGCTTTTAATGTTTTTTCCTCTGTGCCTTCCCTCCCTCCCCTCTTTCCCCTTCTCTTCCTCTTTTCCTCCCTTCCGTCGCTTCGTTCCTTCCTTCCCTTTCTTTTTCATTTAGTAATCCTCCTTCCCTTTCTCCTTGCTCTACTCTTCTCCCTTCCTACCTTTTCCGTCCATTCCTTCCTTCCTTCCCTCCCATCCTTCCTATCTTCCCCCTCCCTCCCTCCCGTCCTCCTCCTCTCATCCCTCCTTCCTTCCCTCCTTCTATTCCTTCCCTCCTACCTCCCAACCTTTCTCCCTCCACCCAGCCAACCGTACCTCCAACCATCTGCTGCTGTTAAGTGGCCCTCTGGTCCTCGCCTTTCCCCTCCCTCCTTCCTTCCTTCCTTCTTCCTTCCTTCCCTGCTTTCTTTCTTCTTTCCTATTACACACACACACACACACACACACACACACACACACAATCAGTCAACCAGTCGTAAGTGTGTGTGTGTGTGTGAGAGAGAGAGGTGGGGGGAGTTCAGTTAATGTGCAAGGCCAAGTATGTGCCGTTTTTAGTGGCCTTGTAGCCCAGCAGATGGCCAGAGAGAGAGAGAGAGAGAGAGTCCAGGAGATGGCCACAGAGGACGCTCGTGGCCCTCAGGGAAAAGCTTACCTTGGTGCCATTAGGGCCAAGATAGGTAATCCCTGGCCACCGTCTTGAGAAATACTTAAGTGGGGATTGCTGGAGGAGGAAGAGGAGAAGGAGGAGGAGGAGAAGGAGATGTAGAAATGGTGGAGGAAAAGGGGGTGAAAAGAGGGAGGAAGGAAGGGATGGAAATGTATGGGGAAGAGTGGGAGAATGGGGATGGTGAAGGGGAGGTTGAGGGAATGGTGGAATGCTGATGAAAGAAGTGGAAGAAATGTTGGAGAGAGAGAGAGAGGGAGAGAGAGAGATCCTTGGCAATGTTGGTGATGGTGGTAGTGTTGGTGATAGTGGAAATAGCGAGTATGAGGAGGCAAGGCGGTGGTGGTGGTGGTGATAGTGGTGAGTGATGATAATGGTCGTGGTGATGGAGGTGGGGTCGCTGGAGCCCAAGAAATGATGATAGCTGGTGATGAGGTGGATGGGTAGGGCTGTGAGTGATGATGGTGATGTGGTTGATGTGGATGGTGATAAAATGATGATAGTGATGAGGTAGACGGCTGGGGCGCTGAGGAAGGCTATGTTTGATGGTAGTGATGATGATGATGAAGGGTGTAGGTATGGATGGTGATATATATAAATGGTGATAGTGATGTAATAGTGATAGCCATGATAAGGACGTGGGCAGTGGGGAAGGCTATATGGAGGTAGTGATGTAAGGAGGTGATGTAGGTTGAGATAACGATGGTAAGATAGCGATAAAATGGAAGCTGGTGATGCGATGGAGAACGAGGAACCTGGGAAATGATGATTGTGATAGGAGATGCTATGGATCTTGATAATAATGTAGGTAGTTAAATACTTGTTGATAATGATGTTAACGTCGACACAGTTATGTTATTGATTCTGGGTAGTCTGTCCATCTATTGCCAGACGCTTTAATCCCGTAAGGGGTGGCCTCAGACAAATCGCCTCCATGTCGGCCTGTCCACCACCATTTCGCTGCCCTCCCCTCAGCTCACACACCCCCTCCCTAGTGAATGGAGGCTCCAGATTGAACAAAATCATCTGGTAGGAAGAATCAAATACATTCTAGATTCTTCATACCATTATAGAGCTAAAGTTGATGGGAATCTTGCTAGAATTGAATAGACCGTACCCAGGGATTATGAAAAAAATAAATAAATAAGAATAAAAACGCAAAAAAAATCCTCTTCACATTTTCCAGGAACACAGTCTGGAGAAAACATTATTTTGTGGTGGTACTGGCTTTGGGATTTTTAGTTTTTTTCTTGCACTAGTCACTGGTTCATATTCTTTCTCCTTTCCTCCCTTGTTCATTCTCTCTCTCTCTCTCTCTCTCTCTCTCTCTCTCTCTCTCATTATTTCAGTATTTTTTCCCCACCGAATTTTACTCTATATTTCCTCCTTTCTTTTGTCTTTTTTTTTCCTTACATATTCTCCTTTGCTCATCCATTTCTGTTCCCTCACCATCTGTAGGTCTTTCGTCCCTATTTATTATTTATTTTGTTATATATTTATATTTTTATTTTGCTACTTTCTCATTTCTTTTTCTTTCAGTCCATTTTATTTATTTATTTTATTTTTTTGTGGTTCCTTTTCTCCTGAGGTACTTTACACTTCCATACGTCTTTTTTTTTTTTAATGTCGTTTTTCTTTTTCCTTCAGCCTTCTTGCTTTTAAAACAATGAATGGATTCCTTTGTTTTGTTCTTTTTTTTTGGGGGGGGGACCTGCCTTCATTCTCCTCGCCTTCTTCTTTTTCTACTGTTGTTTCCTACTGTTTCTCTTCTGTCTCTGGCTTGACGTCCTTGCTATAAATTTTCTTGGTTTTGTCGCCATATTTTCTTTTTTTCCTTCCTGCTTTGCTTATATTTTTCCCTCTGCTAGTTTCATGACTTTTTTTATTTCTTCACAGTTCTCTACCTCTTCATACTCGTGTTTTCCTCTTCCTCCATTCTTTAAATTTGTTTCAGTTTTCGTCGCTGTCGTTCTTATTCTTTCGTTCTTTATACTTGGTTTTCCTTCCATTTTTCCCTGCTCTCTTCTTTCTCATTCTTCTCCGATTTTTTTCATTTTCTCGTTTTCTCTGTTTATTTTCTTCGCTTTCCTCTTTTTCTTGTTATTTCTTTTGGTTTTGTTCTTAGCATTTTTTCATTTCTGTTCCTGTCATTGTCATCCTTTCAATATATTTTTTGTTTCTCTTGATCTTTCGTATTTTCATCTTTCTTATTCTCATCTTTCTTATTCTCACCTTTCTTTTTCAACTTTTTAATTCACGTCTTTTATTCTCATCTTTCTCCTCTTCTCATCTTTCTTATTCTCATCTCTCTCTCCTATTCTCACCTTTTATTTATTCTCCTCTTTCCTATTCTTATCTTCCTTCACCCTCTTCGTTTCCTCGCTGTCTCCCTTCTCTCTCTCTCTCTCTCTCTCTCTCTCTCTCTCTCTCAACAGCACTTTTTTTGTCCTCGCTTTCTTCACTCTTTTTCTTGTCTTCCCTCTTTTATTCATTCTTTCGTTCTTTCATCTTTCCCTTTGTTATCATTCTCTCTCCTCTATTCCTCGCTCTCTCCGTCCTATTTTCTTATTCTTCTTTTTCTCTCCTTATCTTCCTCGCTTCTATTTCTCGCTCTCTCCGTCCCCTTTTCTTATTCCTCTTGTTTCTCTCCTTCCTCACTCTCTTTCTCGCTCTCTCCGCCCTCTTTTGTTATTCTTCTTGTTTCTCTCCTTATCTTCCTCGCTTCTATTTCTCGCTCTCTCCGTCCTCGTTTGTTATTCCTTTTGTTTCTTGACCTTCGTATTCTCTTGACATTTCGTTGCTACCCTCCACATGCTTGTCTGTGTTGCTGTATTTTTTGTCATGTTCTCCACCTTTCTCCCTTCTTGTCATCCACTCTCCTTTCCTCTCCCCTCTCCCTTTTCGTCATTTCTCTCCTCCCTTTCCCTTTTCGTCCCTTCTCTCCCCCCCTTCATCACCCCCCTACCACCCACTTTCCCCCCCCTCCCTTTTCCCTGCCCCCTCTCCCCCCTTCTTTTCCCTCCCTCCTCTTTTCCTCTCTTCCCTCACTCTTTCATCCCCTCCACTCCAGACCCTTAGCTCTTCCCCGCATTCTCCCCCTTTTTCCCTTTCCCTTCCATGTTCCGTCTCACCCCTCCTCCCACCCTCTCGCCCTCCCTCCCGTCCTCCATCCTCCCTCTCTTCCTTCATCTCCTTTCCTCCCTCCCTCCTTCCATCTCTCACCTTTCCCTCCCCTTCACGCCCTCCTCGTGACTATTTCGTGTGTGTCGTGTTGTGGGTCTTGGTCTGCCTCTCTGTTGTTTTGAGTTTTAGTTGTTCTTCCCTTAGCTCTGTGTCCTGATGTATCTTTAGCTCTGTGTCCTGGCTCTATATCCTGCTGTGTATCCTGGTGTATGTTTAGCTCTGTGTCCTGGCTCTATATCCTGCTGTGTATCCTGGTGTATGGTTAGCTCTGTGTCTTGGCTCTATATCTCTTGCTGTGGCTCTATATCTCTTGCTGTGTATCCTGGTGTATCTTTAGCTCTGTGTCCTGGCTTTATATCTCTTGCTGTGTATGCTGGTGTATGGTTAGCTCTGTGTCCTGGCTCTATATCTCTTGCTGTGTATCCTGGTGTATCAGTCTGTTTCCTCTTGCCATCTCCCTTGCTCTGTATCTCTCTCTCAATCCTGATATATCTTTAGCTTTATATCCTGGCTCTATATCTCTTCTTCTATATCCCGGTTTAGTTCTAGCTGCCCCTCTTGCTCTGTGTCTCCAGGTTCTGTGTCTCTGTCTCTTAGCTCTGTGTCCAGGAGTGTGTCATGTTTCCACCAACCATTTCAACCAGTCACATAGGGAGACACTGCGTTTCTCTCTCTCTCTCACACACACACACACACACACACACACACACACACACACACACACACACACACACACACACACACACACACACACGCACACAGTCTGTCTCACTTTCCTTCACTGTCACTTTCACTGTCTTGCTCTCACCTTCTCCACTGTTACTGTCTCTGTCTCACTGTCTCTTTCTCTCTGTGTCCGGGAGGGTGTCGCATGCTCTCCAGTCAGTTCAGCCATAAATTGTACACACACACGAGTCAGCCAGCGACGGACAGCCCAGCCTCACACTATTTTTACCTTTCTTTACTCTCTCTCTCTCTCTCTCTCTCTCTCGCTCTCTCTCTCTCAGATACCTTCCAAACACTCCTTCCCAAATCAACTTTATATCCTAACGCCTTCCATCCTACTATATTTTTCCTCAACCTTTATTCTCTTTCCTCCCTTTTTCCTCCATTTCTTCATTCTTTCCTTCATTCTCTCCTTCATTATTTCCCTCCATTCTTTCATCTTTCCCTCATCCTCCTTTCCCTTCTGTCTTCGTTCGTTTGTTTCTTCCTTATGCTTCCTTATTTACTTCTGTCCATTCCTTCCTCCCATTTTTCCATTCTTTCTCCTTTCCTCTCTTGCATCCCTCCCTTCTTCCTTTTCTCATTCACTCCTTTGGTCCTCCTTCATTTCCTCCTTCCCTTCGTC
>NC_137041.1:3086403-3108903 GCF_032717465.1 Coenobita brevimanus | reverse complement strand
CATCACCATTTTCATCATCATCATCATCCTTTTCCTTATCATCGTCATAATATTCGTCATTATCATCATTTTCGTTATCATCATCACCATCATCATCATTGTCATTATGCATCATTATTATCCAGCACCACGTGGGTAAAAAGTATATTAGGTATATGTTAAAGTTGAGAGAGAGAGAGAGAGAGAGGTGCCGAGATAGTCAAAATACCGAAAGAGAAAAATGCACCTAGGGGATACGCCAATGCACAATATCGTAAAAGAAAAACAAATTCGGCATGGAGATTTTTCGACTTTTTTGAGAGAGAGAGAGAGAGAGAGAGAGAGAGAGAGAGAGAGAGAGAGAGAGAGAGAGAGAGAGAGAGAAAATAATATAAAGAGAGCAAGAAATAGATAAATGTGGCAAGAAAGATAGATGGCAAAAATAAGAAAGATAACAAGGAAAGGATAAGAGTTAGTAAGAAATTGATACACATGGCAAGAAAAAGATAGATAGAAAAAATTAAAGATAGAAGAAATAAAGATAGGAGAGAGAAAGATAAGGAAAGATAACAAGACAGTGCAAGGAAGAAGATGGCAAAAGAAAAAATGGAGAAAAATAAAGATAGGAAAAGATAAAAATTGATAAGAAAAATAGATAAGATAATAGGTTAATAGGAAGCGAGACCACAGGAGCAAAAGAAAACGGGAGACACACTGAAGGGGAGACTACACTGAATATCTCCCCTCTCATTGTTCCCAATCTAAATTCAAATGAAGTTTTTGCCTCTCCCTTCCTCCCTCCTACCTTCCCTCTCCCCTTCCCCTCTCCACTCCCCTCTCCTACCTTCTTCCCCCTTCCTTTTCCTACCTTCTTCCCCTTTCCCTCTTCCTCTTCCTGTTTCTTCCTCCTCTTACCCTCTTCCTACTTCCTCCTCACCCCTCCTCCTCATCAAATGAAGATTTTACCCCTCCCTCCCTTCTACCTTTTCTCTCCCCTCCTCCTCCTACCCTCTCTCTCCCCTTCCCCTCTCCCCTCCTCTTCCCCTCTTCCTCTTCCCCCTCCCCTCTTCCCCCTCCTTTCGACAGATGGCGTTAGTAATCACGACTGGCGAGCTGAGTGATGTTTACGTACACACACGCACATGGAGTTTGACGTCACGCAAGGGGAAACTTACACACACACACACACACACACACACACACACACACACACACACACGCACGCACGTACTCATTTGTCTTATCTGTCTCCTAAAATTCTCTGTCTGTCTGTCTGTCTCTCTCCCTCTCTCTCTCTCTCTCTCTTTCTTTCTCTCTCTCTCTCTCTCTCTCTCTCTCTCTCTATCTTTCACATCGATCTGGTCTCTACCTGAGTTTTAATGAGCCGGGACCTGTATCGGGTAGCCAGGTGGGGAGAGATAGAATTAAAGCGAGAGAGAGAGAGAGAGAGAGAGAGAGAGAGAGAGAGAGAGAGAGAGAGAGATCAACGTGTGGAAGTTTAAAGCTGAAAATGAGTTAGAATATTAAAAAAAAAAAAAAATTGAAGAAATACCTGAAAATGAGTGAAAAAAAAAAAGTGTGGTTGATTTGCTTTTAATTTGTGATGGTAATATTGACGATTAGGCATATGGTATTATTTTCCATTATCTTTATTTGAGTTATTATGCCTCCGTCCTGCTGTGGTGGAGGAGGCATTAAGTGATTGGTCCGTCCGTCCGTGCGTGCGTGGGTGCGTGCGTGCTTTTTGAGCTTTGTTGTGGGCGAAATATCTCCTGAACCCCTCTCCGGATTTCCACCAAACTTTTGTCAGTGATGCAGTATGAGGAGGTGATGAACTGATTAAGGCAGCTAGGTCAAGGGGTCAAAGGTCAAAGTCATATGGGGTCGACTTGGTTTATCCTTGTGGGCGCGATATTTCCTGAACCCCTCGCCGGATTTCGACCAAACTTTTGTCAGTGATACAGTATGAGGAGGTGATGAACTGATTAGGGCAGCTAGGTCAAGGGGTCAAAGGTCAAGGTCGTATGGGGTCGACTTAGTTTTTTTTTTTTTTATGCGAGGAAGAAGGAACCAAAGGCCATGAGCCCGCAGTAACAGTTCCCTCCAAGAGAAAAACAAAATACAATATAGAGCCAAATTCAAGATCCTTGTGGGCGCGATGTCTCCTGAACCCCTCGCCGGATTTCCACCAAACTTTTGTCAGTGATACAGTATGAAGGGGCGATGAACTGATTAGGTTAAGGGCGTGGAGATTGTATGGTGAGTCTGTGTGCAAAGTTTTGGTCTCAGCGTTTCATTTATTTATTTATTTATTAGATTGGTGGGGCTGTGGAGTTATATTGGATATAATATTTTGGGTGTATGTTATCTGAATGGTTAGCTTGTGTTGATTTTGGTGCACTGAGAGCTATTTTAAGAATCGCTTTGTTTAATGTAGATTTTAATAATGCTATATATCCCATTGATGACCATAGCATGTTGTTATGGCTATCGATATATTGGTCTATTTTGTCACAGGAAAACCCCATGTCTGAATTATTGTATCTGTAGGTATATGCCTGTTTGTATGTCTGTATCAGTGTATGTCTGTCTGTCTATGAATCTACATCTATCTGTCTGTGAGTGTGTATGTTTTTAATGTTTACCTCTGCCTGTCGACTTACATATTTATCGGCATGTCTTTGTACCAGGATCTATATCTGTCTATCTATCTATCTATCTGTCTATCTATCTTTCGTACACGATGACATCTCGTTCTGACTTGCCCCAAAATACCGTGTGGCCAAAAAATATGTGTAAATAAATGTTTTGCCGAGAGGACAAATGAAAGATGAGACAAATGGCAGAACAATGGGAGCTGCAGAAATGGAGGGGGCAGAGGAAATATCGAAGGGGGAAAGAGGAAGGAGAATGGGAAGGGAAAGAATGGGGGGATGTTTTGTGATGACGCAAAGAGGGTGGGGAGGGAAGGAAGGAAAGAAGGATGGAAGGAAGGTAGGAAAGACGGAAGGAGATGAATTTGCTTGAAGAGAAGGGGAGAAATGAGAAAGGAAGGGAAGGAGAAAAGGAAGGAAGGAGAGACACTTGTTTGAAGGGAAGGAGAGAGAGAGAGAGAGAGGATTATGAGGATGGGAGTAAGGATGTAAAGCAGGAAATGAAGGATGAAAGGAGAGAGGAAAATGAGGAGGGAGGGAAGTTAGGTAGGAGGAGAAATAGACGGGAAAGAAAGAAAAATGAGAGAGAGAGGAAAGAATGGCAGGTGTTTTGTGATGACGCTAACAATTGTGAGAGGCAGAAAAATGAGGGAGGAGGAGGAAATGAAGGTGAGAAATGAGGAGAGAGAGAGAGAGAGTGAGAGAGAGGAGGGGACTGGAATTTGAGTGACAGGGAAGGGAGCTGAGTGGGAGGAGGAATTGGAGGAAAAGGTAAGTGGAGGGAGGGAAGAGAGGAGGAAAGCTGAGTGGAGGAAAAATGGTGAGGAAAAAGCAGATGAGGAAGAGGAAAGGTGAGTGAGATGGAGAGTGATTGTGAGGAAAGTAGAGTTGGAGAGATGGGGAAAAAATGGGAGGAAGCAACATGAAAATTGAGTAGGAGAGAGAGAGAGGGAGAGAGACAGACAGACAGAGAGAGGAGGTAAGAGGGATGAAAAGTGGAGAGATGGGAGAAGAGCAGAGGGAGGGAGGGCTGAGTGTGAGAAATTTGGAGAGAGAGAGAGAGAGAGGGGGGGGGTCCTCGTTCTAAGGGCCTTCCCACTCTCTCCTAACGAATTGGTTTCCATTATTTTTGTCAATACCAAGGGCATCGAGTGGACCAACCCAAGTTATTTTTTTTTTACCTTTTTCTTTTTTTTTTCGTTTTTTTTTTCACATGTTTTTCTTGGATGTCAGGTGTGTTGAGTGACTTGAGGAATTTTTGTGGCTGGATTGAAATTGAGGTTGAAGAAAGAGAAGAAAGATGGAGTTATGCATTCTCTCTCTCTCTCTCTCTCTCTCTGTTTATGTAGGAAGTATTTTTGCTTTTTTGTCATTTTATTGTTTCGTTTTCCTTTTTTATTTCTTATCTTACATGGTTCTTTTAATTTTTCTTATATCTTTCATTTTCTTCCAGTTTCTTAATAATCTTCCAAACGGTGTAGGAATATATGATTTTTTGCCTTTTTTCCGAATTTTACGCCTATCTATCCGTCTTCTTTCTCATTTTCTTCCATTTGTAGTCTGTTTTTTTTTTTTCCTCGTGTCTCCTTTCAAACATGCTAGGTATATATATATATATTTTTTTGCAATTTTTTACTATTTTTTTGCCATTTACCGTTTTTCGTCATTTTTGCAATTGGTCCTATTTTTTGCCCTTTTTGGACCATTTCCCATTCTTCGCCATTTTTTAATTTTTTCGCCTTCGTCATTTTTTCGCCCTTTTTCCCCATTTTTTTCCCATTTCCGTCTTCCAGATGCTCAGCTCCTGTCACGTGCAAAAAGGGAGTCTAGGAATAGGTTTAGGTTTGCCTTATAGAGATGATAATAAGCTTTGTCATTCCTTCGCTTCCCCTTGTGTTCACCCCTACGACCTGTCTCTTGCACGCTTCCTCTCTCCCCCTCCCCCCCTTCTCTCTCTGCCTCTCTCTCACTCTCCCCCCCCTCTCTTTTCTTTCTTTAGAGCCCCCCCCCTTCCCCTCCCTTCCCACGTTCTTCTTCTTTTTTTATTTAGTATGCTGTTTCGTTTGAGTTTGTTCATTCGTCTTTCATCCTGTCCTTCCATCCTTCCTTCCATCCTTCCATCCGTCCATCCATCCATCCTTCCTTCCTTCCTTCCTTCCTTCCATCCTTCCTTCCTTCCTTCTTGAGTTTAGTACCTCTTTCCATATCCACCCTCCCCTTTTTCAGTGCTCCCTCTTAATTCTTCTCTCTCCCTCCTCTCTGTTTTTTTCTTTCTCCTCCCTTCTGTTCTTCTCTTTCCCTCACCACTTTCTGGTTTTCTTCTTTATGGAGTCCCCCTTTCCATCCCACCCTTCTTCCTTCTTCCTTTTTCATTTGTGTTGATCTGTTTTCCCCTTCCTTCTCTTCTTCCCCTTTCTTCCTTCCCTCCTTACCCCTCCCACTCTCCTTGCTTCTTTCTTTATTTAGCCTCCCTTCACCTTCACATTCCCCTCTCCCTTTTCGTTTGTCTGTCCCCCTTCCCTCTTTCACTTCTCTTCCCACATTTTTTTCATTTCTTCAGTTCCTTTGGCTCCTTCCATCTTTACATAGCCTACCATCCTAACTACCCCCTCCCTTCACCCATCCACCCCGTCCCTTTCTCCTTTCATTTCCTCATTTCATTTGGCCCAGTTCCATCTTTATTACCCTCCTTCCCCCCCCCTCACCCATCCTTCCCTTTCTCCTTTCATTACTTCATTTTCCTGCTCACTTTCATCCTTACCCATCCCTTCCCTTTCTCCTTCCTCTCTCCCTACACTATCCTTAATGCTCATAGGATAGATATCATAGTTGTACCCGCTCATAGGATAGATATCATAGTTGTACCCATTCCAAAAATAAATAAATAAATAGATAAATAAAAGCATCTTGCAGCGCCCAGAATCACTAGAAGAATTGAGATGGAAGTGGAGAAGTGACTGAGTTGACTGAGGTTGACGGGCCATCTATCCCTGTACTCCCTCCCTCAGCCACATCTGCTTTCCCTCTCTGCATCGATATATAAATAAATTCCCTTTGGAGCAATCAGAGCGAACCTCAAGGAAAAAATATGTAGGCCATTTGGCTGCGATTGACGGGTCCTTCTTCGGTGTAGTCGCCTCTATGCCCCCCCCCCGCCCGATCTTTTTTGGTCCATCCTGAAGATAAAATCGTCTTGTAGCAGCCACAACGAATCGTAAGAAAGGAACATTGTTATAGTTCCTGGATGGACGCCGGTTTTGCGTCTCCCAGTTCTCAGGGACCTCATAGTAGGCTCCACACAACCCAGTTATCTGGTTATATGGTTACCACCCAGCGTTGTAATAGTTTCCTGGGTTACAAGAAACCAGTACGCTTGTCAGCTTAGAGCCGCCTGAAGCGGAAAGAAGAACAGTGACGGGAAGGATGAGTGAAATATTAAGACAGGAGGGCAGACACGGAAAAGAGCGGTAGAGGTGAAGGAAGAAATAGGCAGCACTACATCAGGTGAGTGGATGACGGTCGCCACCACCTGCCACCTTGTGTTGTGGTAACCAGAATAAATGGTAATATAAATATGGTTGGGATAGACATACGGCTTAGTTGGCTGTGGTTGACGGGTCTTTCCATCTGTACAAATCCTGTTTTCCCCACATCCCCAAATAATAAAATCGTCTTGTGGCCACCGGAATAAAGGAGAAATCGGTGGGTTGATTGCGGTTGACGTGCCTTCTCCTCCCCGTCCTCCCCATCTCCTCCCCATCCTCCCTTAATAAGTCCCTGATACATTTTCGTTCCGCCGGGCTGCGACAGTTTCCCCCTTGTGGTCGTATTTTACTGGAGTTACCCCTGCATTGCATCTCTCTCTCTCTCTCTCTCTCTCTCTCTCTCTCTGCTAACCATAGAAAATTTTATTCAGTTTACTAGAGGTGGTTACTAAGGGTTATTGAAGCCTGTAACTAACCTCTCCAGCCCAAGAAAAAACCCTCCTAAGCTGAGAAAAAACGTCTGAAGGCAGCAAGAATTAAGCACCTGAGTCGTCGGGGTGAAAGGGTTGATAGGGCCAGAGGTACAGTAGGGGTTGGCAATCTCTCCATTTTTTGTGGAGGGGTGGAGGTCGAAGAATTATGAAACGCGTACCCAGTATTCTGAAAAGTCTGCTTATTATCGAAGGTTTGATCACGAAGGTTCAAAGGTCATCGTTCACGGTCATGTTATTTATCGTTCAGGCGGTCGATCATTAGAGTCAGAGATAACACAGAGATAGTGAATTCACGTTCCCCCAGCCTGCGACGTTTTCCCCCTAGCTGCCGAATTTTAAGCCAGTTCCCCCTGCAATGCATTCCCCTTTTAGTCGGGTGATTTATTGTGGCCAGACCAATTTTGCGTGTGTGTGTGTGTGTGTGTGTGTGTGTGTGTGTGTGTGTGTGTGTGTGTGTGTGTGTGTGTTATATTGAGACCAGACCAACTTACATTTTTCTGTGTGTGTGTGTGTGTGTGTGTGTGTGTGTGTGTGTGTGTGTGTGTGTGTGTGTGTGTGTGTGTGTGTTCTCCTAGTGGACAAATTTCCTTGGTTCTGGGTGCAGGAGAGGGACGCCCACACAACACCCCTTCCCTTCCCTCCCCGTCACCCAAAGGGGGGATGGTGGATTTCACAAGGACATCCTCAGCCTGCAGTCCACTAGGTTCACGTTCATATGAGCCTGGGAAACAACAGCGGCAACACAACAACAATAATAACAATGGGTGCGACAGGTTCCCCTCGTGACCATATATTAGCCTGGTTCCCCCTCAAATGCACTCTCTCTCTCTCTCTCTCTCTCTCTCTCTCTCTCTCTCTCTCTCTCTCTCCTATTTATCGTGTTTTCAGGCGTTATTGAGATTCCATAGTACGTTGGTAGATGGAATTTGGCGTTGATGTTAGCACTAAACCATGAGAAAGTTGTTTTTTTACTTGAGCTTTGCCCCTTCTGTTGTTCATCCACTTTAACTTGGCCCAGGTTAGTCATTTTTGCGGAATTTGGTGATTCTTAGGTTGGCAGTGAGTCTCCTGGGTTACTAGTCAAATCAGCCCTCAATCTGACTGCGCTTAGCAATCAATTGAGCTTGAAAAGAAGTTAGAGATCTTTATCAGTTTAAAATAGACACGCTATACTGGTTGGCAGAATGAATGTAAAAACTTGACATTGGTATTGAAAGGATTAATGTTTTTTTACGTACCGTATGACATAAAAAAATGAAAAATAAAAGGCTTGTGAAAAAGAGGTAAGGGAATCTGTCAGGCACCATTTTCTTTCAGTGGCTGTGAGTGTAAAAAATGGGGGACCTCTGCTGGGTGGAGGGGGGTCTCAGCTAGAAGGGTCAGGGGGGCACCGTCTGTCTTGAATCCTCCGTCTGTCTTCATATACAGGGTTGGGTTATCCGATCTTTCTTCCATCATTCCTCTGATCTTCGTTTTTTCTCCTTCCTGTCTTGTCTTTGGCTGTTTATCTGTCCCTTCCCACACTTCTTCCCTTCCCTGTCTGTCTCCCTACCTTTTCTCCCTGTCCATTTCATCTCCCCTCCCATTCATTTATCCCTTCTTTATCCTTCCCTCTCCATTTATTCTCCCTTCTCCTCTATCCTCTTGCCCCCTTCTTCCCTCTGCCCATCCCCCTCACCATCCTCATTATCTTCCTCCCTTTCTTCTTTCCTTCTATTCATCCTTCATCCCTTTACCCCTTTCCTCTTTTCTCAATCATTCTAACGCTACCCCTACTCCTTGCTCCTCCTTTCCCTCCTGTCTACCTTTTTGCGTTATTCCTCTCCCTCTACGTCTCTCTGTCTTCTCCCTCTCCCTCCCCCTTCCTTCTCTCCTCCTTTCCCCCTGCATGGATCAAGCTTAAGGGAGGGAGCAGTAAAGCCCTCAAGGGTTAGATAGCGCCCAATAGAAAGGATGGGAGTGGGAGACGTGAGAGAGATTGGGAGGGAGGGGAGCAGAGGGGTAGGAGAGGTGGAGGGGGGTTTAGAGGAGGAAAATATGGAAGTTCAGGGGGCGGAGGAGGTTAGGGGATAGGAGGGAGGGGTCATATGGGGAAGGAGGGGAGCAGAGGGGTAGGAGAGGAGGAGGAGGGTTTAGAGGAGGAAAATATGGGAGCACAGGGGGCGGGGGAGGGTAGGGGATAGGAGGGAGGGGTCAGATGTGGTTGAAGAAGTGGGGGGCGACATGAGAGAGTTTGAGGGGAGGGTGTTTGCACGATCAAGGATGAGAGGGGGAAGGAAGAGGGAAAGCTATACTGTGTGGGGGGGAGGGAGAGGAACAGCAGTAGGAAAGAGAGGGGGAGGGGGAAAGGGAAGGGGAAGGGGTAGGGGGTGACAAGAGCACACATAGGGATGGGCTATTAGCGTGGCAAGGAACTGTAGGCAAAATAAGGGGATCTTGACGGGAATATGTGTGGGATTTTATCGGAGAGAGAGAGAGGATGGAAAACATGAATTATAAAGAGTAGATAGGAAAGGGATGTGTGAAAAAGACAGAATGGAAAGGCTTATTGGAGCTGACTTGGGGCGTGGGAGGGGAGGACAATAAACGCTGAGAGAGAGAGAGAGAGATAGCGGAATGGTTGGAGAGAAAGACTGGAGGAGTACTGGGTGGAAGAATGGTTGGAAATTGAAGAGAAAGATGAAAGTGTGAGAAGTGGAAGAGAAATGTGGGATCTTCTCTTCATCTTAGCTACCTCTTCCTCTTCCATGTAACTACCACTTCCTCATAGCTGCCTCTTCCTCTTCCTTGGAGCTACCTCTTCATCCTTCCCTTCCTCTTCTCAACCCATTCTCTCGTAATGTACTGCCTTATAGCCAGCCCATCCCCTCAGCCTCCCCTCCCCCTACCTCTTCCCCTCCCTGTATCCTTCCCTCCCCCCAAAGTGAGGGAGGGAGGGCGTGTGGTGACAGGTGCGTCTGATGGCCCCTCCCTCTCACCACACCACACCATATTTTCCTTTATATTCTTTATGGTTTAGCTTTTGTTTGGGTTCACTGTGGAAGGGATGGTGATACAGGAAGTTGCACACGTCCTTGCAGTTGCATCTTTGGACTGTGCATGCATTTTTTTCCTAATGTTTTCTTTGTGTGATGCTTTCTTTGTGTGTTTATATTTTTCTCTCTTAATTTTCCTGTTATATTTTCCTGTTCATGTGTGTTTGATTTTTTTTTTCTTCCACTGGATGATCATAACATCGTGTGTGTGTGTGTGTGTGTGTGTGTGTGTGTGTGTGTGTGTGTTTCTCTACCCCGACAGTGAGTGTGTAGAGTAGATGGGTGGGATGGCAAGTAGTGTTATTGTTTTCTGTTATTGTTATTTTTTGTTATTCTTCTGTTAACGTTATTATTGCCTTGCAGACAACCTGGGTCCATGCTTCCTGCGTCTCCACCCCCTCATGCCTCCCTCACGTAGGTCCACACAGTCCACCAGTCACTAACACCTACTAACAATCTACTAACAATTTACTTACAGCCAACTAACACTGCTAACAATTCTACTAACACCTTTTAATGGGACGTAATCTCTCTCTCTCTCTCTCTCTCTGAACACCTAACTGGCCTGTCTTTTCCTCTCCTGTCTTTACTAGTATTGTCACCTGGGAGTCACTGCTTTATTACGCTTTACTACTGATTACCTGGACTTTCTGCAGGTGATGTCATGAGAGATGGCTTTATTAGTCGTAGGTAAAGATGAATTTTTACTAACCGCATGAGTCTTGATGATAATGATTATGATGATGATGATGGTGATGATTATGATGATGATAATCATGATTGATGATGGTGGTGATGATGATGATTATGATGATGCTAGGTAAAATAGAAATAGATAAAAGAGAAATGAATAGATGCACAAATAATAATAATAATAATAATAATAAAAACCTGCCACCTTCATCAACTAAAAGGACCAGAAATAATGTGGCGAAAACCAAACAGTAATGCTAATAAAAATAACAAATAATAATAATAATGCAAGCGTGTAAAGAAAAAATCCGATGGCAACTTGAGAGGGTTAACGCACGAGCAAGCTTGAGCGAAAAAGGCCTCAGTCTACGTCTTATTAACGAAAAGAAAGACGTAAGAAGACGGGTGCAGAACTGAACCCTTCCTCACCTGCTCCTTTCCTGCTCCCTTTGTCTTCTGCTGCTATCTTCCTGCTTTTTCTTCCATCCTCCTCATCTCCTCCTTCCCCCTTTCTTTCCCCCCTTCCTCCCTTCTCCGTATCATTCTTCCTCAGTCCCCATTTAACTCATTTTTCTTCACTCCCATCCACCTTCCCCTCTCGTTCCCCCTCCCTCCTCCTTTCCTCCTATCCATTCCTTCATCCCTCCATCCCCTCCCCTTTCTCCTTATCCAGTCCCTCCATCTCTTCCCTCCAACCCCTTTCCCTCCTTCTCCTTCCCCTTCCCATCTCTTTCCCCACACCCTCTCCATCCCCTCGCCTTTTCCGTCCCTCCATACCTTCTCCCTTCCCGTTTCTCCTTTCCCCTTCCCCCATCATCCCCTCCATCCCTCCCCATTTCTCCTTCTTCCCATCAACCCTTCCCATTCACCCCACCCCCTCTGTTTCCCCCTCTCCCTTTTCCCAACTCCATGTTTCCCCCTCTCTTTCCCCCCTCCCAGTCTCCTCGTCCCCCATCCCTTCTCCAATTCCCCTCCCCATCTCCATTCTCTTCATCCATTCTCCATCCCCCGGCTTTCTTTACGCTTTCCCCTCCCCTTTCCCTTCCATCCCTCTTCCTCCCTTCTCCTCCCCTCCCCTCTCCTCCTTTCCTCCCTTCCCCTCCCCTCCCCTCCTCTTCTCTCCTCCCCTCCCATCCCCCTCCCCCTCCCCAACTCCCCTAAAAAAAAATTCTGGCCAAAGTCGGGAAGCAAACGATATTAAAACCGACTTTTGAATACGGCGGAAGTTTAATTAGAAAAAAATGGTGGGTCTTGCAGGTGTTGGGGAAGGAGGGAGGGAGGGGGAGAGGAGGGGGAGGGAGGGGAGGGAATTAATGGAAAGAGGATGAGGATTGAGAGAGGGATGAGGAGGAGGCTGGGGGAAGGGGAGGGTAGGGGATGGAGGGAATTCATGGAAAAAGGATGAGGGTATAGAGGGGTGAGGGGAGGGGAGGGGAAGCGAGGGGGGGAAGACTATGAACCGAGAATGAGGACAGTAGAGAGAGAGAAAAAATATAAAGTTAGGGAGAAGAGAAGGGAGTGAAAATATATGAAAGAAGAAAGGGAGAAGGGAGAATTAGGAAGAAAAGAGGAGGAGGAGAAAGAAGAGAGGAGAAGAGAGAAGTACTGAGAGAAAGAGAGAAGGGGAGAGGAGTGGATGGAGATAAAGGAGAATTAAAAGAGAGAGAGGGAAGTCGGAAGAGAAAGAGAAAGAGAGAGGTGTGAGAGGAGATTAATGAAGGGAGAGATAGGAGAGAAATGAGAAAAAGAGAAGGGTGGAGAAGATAAATTGATGCTGAAGTAGAGAGAGAGAGAGAGAGAGAGATTAATGATAGGAGAAATAGGAGAGGGAAGAAGGGTGAAGAGGAAAAAAGAAGAGAGGGGAAACTGAGAGAGAGAGAGAGAGAGAGAGAGAGAAGGGAGGGAGATTAATGACAGGAGAAATAGGAGAGGGAAGAAGGGTGAAGGGGAAAAAAGAAGAGAGGGGGAACAAATGAGAGAAAGAGAGAGAGAGGGAGAGAAAGAGAGAGAGAGAGAGAGATGAAAAGAATCCAGAAGAGAGTGAACTGAAAGAGATGCTAGGAATTGGGAGATGGAATAGCGAATGAAGTGAAGGAGGCGGAAAATAGGACTGGAAATGGTGAGAGAGAGAGCGAGAGAGAGAGAGAGAGAGCAGTTAATTCATTTCCCCTTAGCATGATACAAATTCAAGAACAAGAATTCACACACACACACACACACACACACACACACACACACACACACACACACACACACACACACACACACCAGTGACTGCAACAGACGTGGCTTTGGATTAGATGTGTCTTTGTGTAGGTGTGGGTGAATGTGGGTGTGGATGGGGACACAGTGATGATTGTGGGAGTATGTTTAGATGTGGATGTGGGTGTAGGTGAAGAATTGAATAGTGGATGTAGGTGCTAGTGTGTGTGTGTGTGTGTATGGTGTGTGTGTGTCTGTCTGCCTGTCTCTGCGCGGGGTGCGGATGTGGGTGTGGGTACTCGTGTGGGTGTATCGGAAAGCGTGTGTGTTTGTGAGTGGGTACGCTTGTGGGTGTATCGGAACGCGTGTGGGTGCGGGTGTGGGGGTATGGGTGTGGGTTGAAGCGTGAGAATCGACAGGGAAATTGTGCTCACGCCTCACAGCACACACCTGAGCACCACCACCACTACCTGCAGACAGCCCCGCGCCCTCGGACAAGAACACGCTGAACGGAACACACTTTTAAAATAGAGTGGTGATATTGAGCACAGCGCTTCAAGGAACTGTGCAAGAGAGACTGTCATACTTCATACTTGAGGCACTTCGACACACTTGACACTTAACACACTTCACGCTGGCACACTTCGCTTCACAGTTCATGTACGCTTCACACTGCCACGCCTCATACTTCACACTGCTGCATTTTACATTGCCACACTTAACACTGCCACACTTCACACTGCCACACTTCACACTGCTACATATCACAGTGCCATACATCCCACACTGCCACACTTCATACTGGGTGTGCAAGTTTGCGTGTGTAGCTGCGTGCGTGTGTGCTTGCATGCGTGTTTGTGTGTGTTTGTAAATGTAAGGTCACCCCCATCTCAAGACTCACGCAAGGGCCTACTCAAGTCATGGACAGGCAGGCAGGTGGTGAAAATGCCTCACAATGCCGGGTACACCTTAAAGACGATGCCGCTTCTGATTGGCTGGGGAGGGGAGGGGAGGGGGGAGACAGGAGGAGATGGATAGGTTGGGGGTAAGTGGGAGAGGACGCTTGGGTGTGAGGTAAGAGAGGGGATGGATAGGTGTGACGCGAGGGGGAAAGCAGGTAGGTGGGTAGGTTGGGAAGGTGTATGTAGGTTGGCGATAATTGGGATGTGTATCTCATGGGAAGCACCTTAATTCCTGAAGGGGTGGCCACAAACGAATCATCACACTTTTTCCTTACCATCAGGCCGTCCTCTCTCCATCTCACATCCTCGCTTACTCATATCTCATCCTCGCTCTCCCCCTTCCCCCTTCCATCTCACATACGCGCTTGTAATCTGTCTCTCATTCTTGATTCTTTCTCCGTCATTCTCAAGGTACTGATAATGCTTGTTTGAAGAAATGAAATAAGATAATAATGATAAAAATGAGAAGATAAGAATAAGAAGGAATGAGAAGTAGAACAGTAGTATAAGAAAAAATATTGTGGGAGAAAGAAAAGGAAAAAAATAAAGAAAAGGATAAAACAAGTGGGAAAAGAGGAAAAGGGAAGAAAGAGGAAGAAAAATTGGTCTGAAAGGGAAGTGACAAGTGAATTTAATTGGAAAATTCACTTACATCAATAGACGCGGAGAGACGGGAAGAAATTCAGAGGGAGGAGGAGGAGGAGGGAGCGAAAGAAGATGATGTTGGAGAGATAAGAGGAGGAGGAGGGGGGAGAGAAAGAGGAGGAGGAGGAGGTTGGAGTGATGGAGGAGTAGGGAAAGGAGGAGGAGAAGCGAAATGAAGTGAAAATCATAGTGTAGGAAGAGGGAAAAAGCAAGTGGAAAGAGAAACGAAAGGAAGATGGGAAAAACGAGACAAAAGAATGAAGACAGGGGAAAAAATATGGGGGGAGACTAGCGAGGAAAACCTGTAGATGTGTTTATGTGGATTTTTATGTAGATGACTTTGACCAATGTTGTGTCAGTCAAGAGGTACGTTTGGGACGCCTGGTCTGTCGTTCTGTCTGTCTCTCTCTCGCAACACGTCCCCAAAACAACGTAATAGATTTAACGGGACCTGGAGTGTGGATGGATTGGAGCGTTGTGTCTGTTAGGTATTATTGTGTAGAGTGTTTTTTGTCCCGTTAAACCTCTCTGTAACGTAACTGTGGATTTAAACGAAACTTGGCATACAAAAAGAATAACCAGTGTTCAGTGTCAGGGTAGATTTACGCTTGGGATGTCTGTCGTGTAAAGTCTGTCTGCCTGTCTGTCTCATCAAATTCGTCGAAAATGGCTCAGTGCCTTTGATTGGAGCTTGGCATGGAGATACTGAGCCGTGTGTGTGTGTGTGTGTGTGTGTGTGTGTGTGTCAGGATATTTTTGTGTGTGTCTGTCTTCTGTTGTGTTACTGTCGAATGCATTTGTTTCATTTTACTCATAAATTATTTTTCATTATTTTAGTTTTATTTTCTTCTCCAGTTTTTACTCCCTTCTCTTCCTGAATCTCGTAACCTTTCTTCCTTTCCTCCACTTCATGCATCCGTTTTCTCTCCTCCTTACCTTTTTCTTCTTTTTTTCTCCCCTCCCCTCCCCTCCCCCTTTTCTTCCTCTTTTCCCTACCATTTCCACCTTTCCTTCCCTTCCCCTCCCGTCTCTTTTTTTCATTTCCATCTTTCCTTCCCCTCCCCTCCCGTCCCTTCCTTTTTTTCTTACCATTTCCATCTTTCCTTCCCCTCCCCTCCCTCCCCTCCCCTCCCCTCCCCTCCCCTCCCCTCCCCTCCCCTTCTTCCTACCATTTCCATCTTTCCCTCCCCTCACGACCACTCTCCTTTTCCCTGCCATTTCCGTCTCACCCTTCCCTCCCCTTCCCTTTTGCCTACCATTTCCATCTCTCCCTCCCCTTTTCCTAACCATTTCCATCTCCCTCCCCTTTCTTCCCTTTCTCCCTCCCTCTCCAGAGAACACTTAGCCATACCCAGGAGCCGGAGGGAGGGTAAAGGAGGAGACAGGGAAGGCGATAAAGAGGGCATAAAAAGAGGGCTTGGAGGAGAAGGAGGGGGAGGAGGGAAGGGGGAAGGGAAATGAAGGGGAGGAGAGGAGGGAAAGTGAGAGGGGAAGGGGAGGGAGAAGGAAGGAGGGAGAAAAGCAAGTGGAAGGAAGGAGAGAAATTGAGAGGGGGAGGGGAGGGGGAAGGGAGGAAGGAAGAGGGAAAGGGGTAGGAAATACTTTGAAGAGTAGAGGAGGAAGGGGGAGGAAGGAGGGAAGTAAGTGGAGGGGAGGGGGAAAGGGAGAGGGGGAGGGGAGGAGGTCAAGAAGTAATTGAATGGAAGACGCGTGTAAAATGATGTATGGATTTTTTTTTTCATTTTATTTTTCCTTCATAAAAAAATAACAATAATCCCACAGCGTCATTCATCGTGCTACTCATTCTGTCTTCACGAGTCATTCATTTTTCACTCTATACATACAGTACTTAGGCCCACTGTCTTGTGGGGTAAGGAGGCTCCCTGACACCTCCTCCTCAGCGACTTATTTTTTTGCATGTGACTGGCTAATATTTCTACTTTTTTTTTCTTATGCAGGGTATGGCAGTGTTACAAGGATTTATATAACACAGTAGGATGGTTAGATGTTATAAGCAAAATAAATCGCATAGAAAAAGGTGTTAGGGAGCTTCCTTAATCCTCAGCTTACCCAGTTTCCATCCACCTTTTGATGTATTTTCCACTTCTCGCTTATTCGTAATTTTCCTCCACTTTCCTCCACTCTTCTTCCACTCTACCCATTGTTCCTCCATTCTTCTTACTTTTTCCTCCACCCATTTTTTCGCCCTCCACCCGTTTTCCTCCACTTCATTTTTTTCCTCCACGTCACCCATTTTTCTTCCATTTTTCCTCCAATTCACCCATTTTCCCTCCACCTTACCCATTTTTCATCCACCTCTCACCCATTTTTCCTCCACTTCACCCATTTTTCCTCCACTTCACCCATTTTTCCTCCACTTCACCCATTTTTCCTCCACTTCACCCATTTTTCCTCCACCTCTCACCCATTTTTCCTCCACCTCTCACTCATTTTCCCTCCACCTCTCACTCATTTTTCCTCCACCACACCCATTTTTCCTCCAACTCTCATCCATTTTCCATCCAATTCACCCATTTCCCCTCCACTTTACCCATTTTTTTCCTCCACTTCACCCATTTCTCCTCCACTTCACCCATTTTCCCTCCACTTTCCTCCACCTCTCACCCACCCTTAATCAGGCACTTGTCGAGGAAGTAAATTCTGTAATCTTGCAACTGGGCTGAAGAAAATGCCGTCCGTCTTAAGGTCGAAACTCCCGTCCGTACACACATATTTTCACCCTTATTTTTCCCGAATATAAAGTCGAAAATACTATACACATACTTAGATTTTCACCCTTATTGTCCACGTATGTAAAGTCGAAAATACCGTACATATTCACTGGGACATTCACCCTTATTGCCCTTGTATTTAGAGGCGGAAATCCCATACATACACAGTGGGATCCACGCCCTTACAGAGCTTCCATAATAGAGAGTAAACTATGGATGGAATTGCCCCTGTCAGATAACTTCCTCTTGGCTTTTATGAACTGCTTTGGTATCGTGTCAGCCCCCTTCCTCTTCCTCTTCCTCTTGGTTTGCTATGGCTGGCTGCTTCCTCTTACTTCCACTCTCCATCTTCTATCTTATTTCCTCCCCCTCTTATTGTCATCTTAATTTCTCTAGCACCCCTCCTCCTCTTCCTCTTAGACATTCGCTCTCTTGGTTTGCTGTGGCTGGTTGGTTCCTCTTACTTCCCCTCTCTCTCCCTCTTATCTTTTATCACCCCCCCCCTCCCTCTCCCATTGTCATCCTAACTCCCCTCCTTTTCTCTGTCCCCTCTTCATCCTCCCAGTCACTATCATCTTTCCATCTTTCTCCCCCACTTTTACGTTTCTTCTCAACCTCACCCCATCTATCTCCGCCACTACACCTCCTCACTCCCCATCCTCCTCACCACCTCTCATATCTCCCCCACCCCCCCATCTCCCTCACCACCCCCAATCTCTCTCATTACCCTCCATCTACCTCACCATTACCCCTATCTCCCTCACCACCATCCCCATCTCCCTCACCACGACCCCATCTCTCTCATCCCCTCTCCCTCACTACCCTCTATCTCCCTTACCTCCATCTCCCCCACCCCATCTCCCTCACTCCCTCTCCCTCACCCCCCTTTCCCTCACTACCTTTTCTACTTCCTTTTCCTCCATTTTCCTTGTATTACTTCTTTTCCTTCCACGAACCCTCTACTCAATAACCCGATTTTTGCTACCAGTCCTTTTTCCTACCACCTACCACCCCCTCCCTCTACCACCCCAGCACCCCTTCTCAAACCCCCTCCCTCTTATTCTACTCCCCCTCCCCCTTTCTCTTCCCGTACCCCCCCCCTTTTTTTTTTACACTCTCTTCCACTACATTCTTTCTGTTCTTTCTCAAGTACCCTTTCTGCCCATATTCACCTCTCTTTCCTGTTTCCCTTCCCCCAGTCCTCCCCCCATTCCTTCTGCTCTGCCTCCTTTCCCCCCCCCTCTCCCCTCGTTTTCTCCCCTCTCTCACCTGCTTAGTTGCTCTCACTCCCCCTCCTTTTCTTCCCCCCTCCCCCTTTTCTTCCCTCTCCCCTCCTTTTCTTCCCTCTCCTCTCCTTTACTTCCCTCTCTTCCCCTATCCTTCCCCTTCTCTCCTCCTTTTCTTCCCTCTCCCCCTTTCTTCCCCCTCTCCCCCCCCTCCATCTTCCTTTCTACCAACACACTTCTCCATATATAATTTAGTTTCCTTTGCCACTCCCTTTTCCTGCCTAACAACCATTCTCAACCCTCTTCCTCCTCCTACCTCCATCCCCTCCTCTCCCACCATTCCCTCCATCCCCTCCTCTCCCTCCGTCCATCCCCTCCATCCTTTCACTATCCCTTTCCCCCATCCCCCTTCCATACACTTACAATATCTACACCCCTCTTCAATGCCCATTTCTATCTACCGTCCTTTCCCCCCATTCTACACCACACCTCTCCATCCATCACGACCCCCTACCCCTATATCATGCTCCCCTCCCCATCCGGCATGCCCCCTCCCCCTCCGCCACCACCTATCCTAGATATCCCCCCCTTACATTACGTACCTCCCTTCCTATACCATTTTCTCACCTCGTCCAACCCTTTCCCTCAATTCTACCGCCTCCTTTCCATTCACCATCCCTCCCCGCTGCTCTACCCCCACCCCTCTGATCACCACCCTTCCCCCTGCACTACCCCCTCCCCAATTTACCATACTTCCCCTCTTCCATACAACCTTTACCGTACATTCCACAGCGTCCACACCTCCTCCCATATCCTCGTCTCCCCTCTACCCTCTTCCTACCCTCCTCAGTCTCCTCCCCCATTTCTGTCTCCCATCCTTTCTCTCTCTCTCTCTCTCTCTCTCTCTCTCTCTTTCTCTCTCTACTCTTCCCCACCCCCCTCCCATCTACCCATTATCTATCTCTTCCCCTTCCCCTCCCTTATACCCCTTCTCTTTCCCCTCCCCTCCCCTCCCTTCCCCAGCCAGGTCACTCAATATTTCTTGTTCTTCCTTCCGTTGTACAAGTTGGGTCGTTTCCACCCAGCGGGTCCGACCTTTACTGCTCCTGTAACTGGTGTAACTGGTATCGGGGGGGGGGGGGAAGGCAGCTGGTGTGACGGGGGAGAGGGAGCAGTTAGTGTGATGGAGGGGGAGGAGGAGCAGCTGGTGTGATGGAGGGGGAGCAGCTGGTGTGACTGGGACGGAGCAGCTGGTGTGATGGAGGGGGAACAGCTGGTGTGATGGGGGGAGCAGCTGGTGTGACGGGGAGGGAGTAGCTGGTGTGATGGAGGAGGAGCAGCTGGTGTGACGGGGAAGGGGGTGTGATGGAGGAGGAGCAGCTGGTGTAACGGGGAAGGGGGTGTGATGGAGGAGGAGCAGCTGGTGTGACGGGGAAGGGGGAGCTGTAACATCCAGCCTATACCATGTCAGGCCTTTTTCCTTCCCCCTCCCTCCCCTTTTCCCTCCCTTCCCTTCCCTTCCCTCTCTCTCCCCTTTCCCCTACCTTCCCTCCTCTCTCTCTTCCTTTGCCTTTCCCCTCCCTTCCCTCCTCTCTCTCTTCCTTTGCCTTTCCCCTCCCTTCCCCTCCCTCTCCTTTCCCTTTCCCCTCCCTTCCTCTCCCTACTTTACCTTTCGCGTCTTCCCTTTACCCTTCCTTCCTTTCCCCCTTTCCTATTCTCCTCTTGCCTTCCCTTTCCCCCTTTTCCTTTCTCCTCTTGCCTTCCCTTTCCCTCCCCCCTCGCCATTCCGTCCCTTGCAGTGGCGTGAATGGACCCGAACTGACCAAATTGGACCTAAATCATGTAATTATCCCCAGACGATTGTATTCCCCTCTCGTAATGAAGGATTTAATCGCCTCAGTCACATCACGTCTGTTTTTAGTTAACCCCACTTGTGAAGTTGGACGGAGGTTGTGTGTTCACCCTTGCCTGTCTGTGCTGAAGCTATCCCGGAAAGTTGTCATTGGATTTCAGTGGAATTTTGTGGATGGATGGGCCGTGGGTGAAGGAAGAATTGGTTAGATTTTGAGATGGATCTGTTTTGGGATGCAGGAATAAATTATACTTTTTATTCTCGTTAGGCGGAAGTATGTGTCCTCTGAGATTTGTAACAGGGCAGACAGAGACCGTAGAATTAATAGACAGCGTGACACCGTAAAAGTATTCGTCTGGTAGAAAGGAAATACAGCATTAAATCATAAGCTTTGTATTGGCGTTGGCGAAGGTATGTTTTCTCTGAGTGCTTTCTAGTTTATTGTTGCTGTTTCTAGATGACTTTATTGATGTTAGAAGAGCCCCAGGTAGTCAAGGGGTCTCACACACACACACACACACACACGACCATCTTCACCTTTTCTTACTCCCTCCCCCCCCTAACGTTTCCACTCCTCACAAATTCCTACTATAACTTCCCATTCCCATTCCACTTCCACCCTCCCATTCCTATTCCAGCTCACCTCCACCTATTCCCACGCCACAATGCGATTCCAACTTACCTCCTCTCATTCCCACTTCGCTCAGTCCCATTCCAGCTCGCACCCACTCATTCCTACTCATCGCGAATTCCAACTTCCTTTCCTTCTTCCCGGTTCCAACTACACCCTTCCATTCCTGTTTCAACTTGCCAACTCACAGCCCACCCATTCCCATTTCCATTGACCACCCATTCCCATTCCAACTTACCTCTGCCCATTTTAACTCCGTCACCCATTCCTATTCCAGTTCATCCATTCCAAATTCACCCATTCCCATTCCCAATCCAGTTCGTCCATTCCAACTTCAGTTCCTCATTCCCACTGCACCCGTTCCCATTCCCACTCCACATCATCTCCATCACCATTCCATCTCCATCCACTCCCAGTCCTCGTCTCCACCTATTCCCATTCCTACTCAATATTCCTACACCATCCATTCCCATTCCTGTTCCATGTATTCCCATTCCTACTCCATGCATTCCCATTCCTGCTCCATCCGTTTCCATTCCTACCCCACCCATTCCCATTCCCACTCGTCCCCACCCGTTCCCACTCACCTAGGCCACAACACGGGGCTGAGAGGGAATTGTCAGCGGGAATGGCTAAAGTTAGCGGGAGGTCGACGTGCCTCGCCCAAACTCGGTGACCAACAATCTTTCTAACTTGGTCTGAGAGAGAGAGAGAGAGAGAGAGAGAGAGAGAGAGAGAGAGAGGTGGGGGGGAGTGAAAGAAGGCATGATAAGTGAAGTGAAATGAATGGCAATTTTGAGGAGGACATGAGAGAGAGAGAGAGAGAAAAATAAAGCTAGCTCACGTGTACAGGCAAACAGACCCTGATAACGCCCCCTACTCTCTCATCAGTCACCCTTAGCTAAGTCTATTACAGGTTCACACACACGCAAGCACTCAGGCGTAAATGACCGAACGGAAACAAGACATTTCTCTCTCTCTCTCTCTCTCTCTCTCTCCTTTAAATTTCACCCCGGAAGCTTGTTCTAGTAAGGGTGTTATGTAGTTGTCGTTGTTGTTATTTTCCTTGTGTGTTTTAGAAGTTCTTGTCTGCATTTTTTTTTTTTTTTTTTTTTTTTTTTTTTTAAGTTCCGAGAGCCTGTTCTAGAATACTGTTGTTCCTTTTTCTTTTTTTTTCTTTCTGTTCCTTTTTTTTTTTTGGGGGGGGGGGGAGTTCCGTAAGCCATCCTCCCTTTCTTCTCAAAAATTCCACATACCCGTTTTTGTGAAGGTGTTGATGCTAAAGAGAAGCGCCTTCCCGCGGTGGCATCGATGTGAGTGGTTGGCTTTGCTACCTAGATATACAGACTTCACTTATCTCCATATCCACTGAAAAGTTGTGGGATGGTAGACTGCAGGAGAAAGGGAAACCAGCCTGCAGTCCACCTGGTTGATGTTTGCAGATGAACTTTACTACTTGTGCTACTACTCTTGCTACTACTTCTGCCACAACTCTTACTACTGCTACCATTACTACTACTACTATTACTACTGCTTCTGCTACTACTGCTGCCACCAACACCACATAAATTCTTGCTGTTCTCGTCCGTTCGTTATTGAATGTTCTATAAATCCATTTCGGTGAGGGGGACTTTGTTGTCGCAAACGGCACACCAACAGCTGGCCCCAATAGCTCCATTTACAACATGGGCTTAACTGATAGCAATTTATCCTAATCGCCCGAATCATTTTCTCTATCGACGTTCCCCTTTGAAGCCCATCAGCGACTATGAGATTCTGTTGGGTGCCCACTCGCCTTTATAGTCCCCGCCCAGCGCTGGATTGGCCCTGATTGGCGAGTGATGGAGGTGTGGGCGGGATCTGCTGACGTGGCGACCGCTAATTGGCTGGTGTGGTGACTCATAAATTGG
>NC_137041.1:2546403-3081403 GCF_032717465.1 Coenobita brevimanus | reverse complement strand
CATCAGGAGAAATACTTTGATGTAGTTTGACCATGGGAAGAAGATGGAGAAAGAGACTAACTAGGAGAGTGTGTCAGTGAGGTGGAGGACAGCCATGTGGAGAGGGTGGAGAGAGAGACTGACTAGGAGAGTGTGTGTCAGTGAGGTGGAGGACACGTAACCTAAATAAAGTGGTGCTGAAAAATATGTAGTTCGCTCCGACTTTCACGGAATAATAAAGTTGGGTAAGTAATGTAACAATCGCTCGTTTGCGGGAATAAAGTACCGTGTCGCCGTCCGCCATTAACCCCCTCCCCCCCCACCCTCGCCACCACCTCACGAGCGGCAACACCAGCCATACTGGGAGTTAATCCATTGGAGGGAGATTTAAGTCTGGTCAGGTGGCTTCCACTATTAACTTTCTATAAGTGATGGTGGGACGTTTACTTAATGACCTGCGATAACTCAGAGCGACCCGTGAGAGAGAGAGAGAGAGAGAGAGAGAGAGAGAGAGAGAGAGAGACAGAGAGACAGACAGACAGACAGACACAGAGACAGAGGAGATTTTCGATGATGTAAACAGGAAGAAATTCATCGAACAGTTTTAGAGAAAGAAACAGGACATAGCAAGGAGGCAGGATTGAAGCAATACGCAGAGAGAGAGAGAGACTTGTAGAAACAACTCTCCAGAGTGTAAGTCTCCCAAGGGTAATATCAGGGTATTTAATATAAGGTAAGAGTATTAGGGTAAGGTAATCTTGCTGTAAAGAGAGTGGAATAGGCCTATGGGGTGGAAACCTCTTAAAAAAAAAAAAAACGATTTATTTCCTTGCTTACCTTCTGTGTGTGTGTGTGTGTGAAAGAAAGTGTAAGTGTGTGTGTGTGTAGTGTGTAATTTAAAGGCATCATGTATAACCAGGTAAAAAATGTGCTCATAGTATGTATAGTCGTGTGCGCAGAACTTCCTGTGTGTATATGCCTGAGTAAGCGTGGAGATGTGTGTGTGTGTAAGTAGGCGTGTGTGTGTGTAGTCATGTGCAAAGCCTGCATACACAAACACACACACACACACAGAAGTGTACGTGTGAAGTCATGTCAGGTCGTGTGGCGTATGCTCTGTGGCGGATCGAACTCTAAGGCTGCAGGTCAGCCACTAGCCAATGTGTGTGTGTGAAACAAGGCAATGTGTGTTTAGGAGGGATTATTATCCCCGGCTAGACTCCATTTTAACCTAGGTGTGTGTGTGTGTGTGTGTGTGTTTAGGATGGATTATTTTTTATGCATTTTCAGTGTGTGTGTGTATACTCATGTAAGCCTGCAGGTGTGTGCGTGTGTAAGGCTGCATGTGTCTGGCTGTGTGCGTAAAATCTCCCCGCCTCTCTCCCACTTCAAATTTGAGTCGTTTAACTTTTAATAACTTTTCCTATTATGGAGAATAGTTTATCGACTAACTAGGTGGGGGTGTGTCAGTGAGGTGGAGGACAGCCATGTGGAGAGGGTGGAGAGAGAGACTGACTAGGAGAGTGTGTGTCAGTGAGGTGGAGGACACGTAACCTAAATAAAGCAAATAAAGTCGCTCCTCTGCGGTTGTAGTAGTAGTAGTAGTAGTAGTGGTGGTGTAAGATTTTTGTGGGGTGGTTGGGGGCGGAGGGTATGATTGATGGTGGGGGTGCTGGTAGTGGTGGTTGTAATAGTAGTAATGGTGGTCGTGTGGTGGTTGTAGTGAAAGGTATGAATTTTAATGGTGGTGGTGGTAGTAATTGTGGTTGTGGTCTGATTGTGGTGGTGGCATTGGTATTGGTAGATTGTGGTGGTTCGTGTTGTGGTAGTGATGGTTGATAGATTCGACGGTTGTGTGGTGGTGGTGATTGTGGAGAACGATTTTTCTTGGTGTGGTATTGCGGTGGTAGACACAGAGGACAGAGAGATGTGACAGAGTATGTTGGAAGAAATTCGTCAAGTTTTAGGGGTAAAACAAACATGTGGTAGCGATGGCGGTGCTATGCTGGTGAATGGCAGAATTGAGATGTTGAAAGTGGTGATGGAGGATAGGAAAGATGGTGATGGGGTGTGATGGTGATGATATGGTGATTCTGTTGGTGGTGGTGATGTGATGAGGGTGGGTAGGCTTATGGTGGATGCTGATTAAAATTTCCTTACTGACGACGATGATTTCCTTGCTTAGGCTTATTTCTGTGTGATGTGTGACGATATGATGTGTGTGTGTGTGTGTGTGTGTGTGTGTACAGTGCATCATGTATACTTTTGGATGATTCTTAGTGACGGTGATGCCGATTAAAAAAGACAGAAGTTCCTGTGCCTGTATATGCCTGAGTAAACCTTCATCATTATCTCTTCATAAGTAGGCGTGCCGTGAGCGAGAATATCGTAGAAGAAGATGACCGCCAGGTGGAAGAGCTTGGGTTATTGAAGTGAAATGAGCTTGGGGTAGGGGTGGAAATGAGTAGGTGGTGATACCAGAGGGAGAGAGAGAGAGAGAGAGAGAGAGAGAGAGGAAAAAACATGACAGGTGTGATTATTATTCATTTTACGGTGAGTGCTGTGTGTGTTTATGATGTGATTATTGTGCCTGTGTGTGCATTTTCAGTGTGTGTGTGTGTGTGTGTGTGTGTGTGTGTGTGTGTGTGTGTGTGTGAGGGATTATTTCTGATTCATTTTCATCGCTTTCTTCTCCTCCTCCTCTTCCTCCTTCCCCGTACTCTCTCTTTCACCTTCATCCCTTATCTCTCTCCTTCCTCTCCCTCCTCTCATCCTCCCTTCTCCCTCCTCTCATCCTCCCTTCCCTCTCCTCTTCCTCCCTTCTCTCTCTCCCCTCTCCCTCCAACTTTCACAAAAAATTCTTTCCCCTGCGGATCCCTCACAAGCCATGTAATCTATGATCATTCTCTCTCTCTCTCTCTGTGGCTCGGTTGTAGTAAATTTGTCCTGTCTTTCTAGTAGTGGTCTCTCTCTATATATATATTTGTGGGGTGGTTGGGGGCGGAGGGTATCCGATTGATCAGTACATCTATCTGTGTCTGTCTATCTATATTTACAAGTATTTGTCTATTTTCCATCTATCTATCTATCTATCTATATACATTCCATCATTATTTTTACCGTATTATCATTATTTTCTTTTTCCCATTGTCCATGTTGATGTTGTTGTAGTTGTAGTTGTGCTGTTGTTGTATAGAGAGTAGGAGATAGTTCCTTTGTCGCTAGCATCGCCGTGAAGATCAGTGGCTGTGTTTACATCCCTTTGTACTCCTTTGTATTCCTTCCCTTCTTTCTTCCCCTTATCTTGTGCTTCCTTTCATAGCTCTATAGTCGGAATCCCGGCCGTTTGCGGGTGAGGTGTGGCTCGCACCTGTTTACAATGGTGCCACGTTTGCGATGCTGGTGAATGGTAGAACTGAGGAGCTGGGAGTGGTGGTGGAGGACAGGAAAGATGGTGATAAATTCAGATGAATAAAACTTACACTTGTGTATTTTGCGATGGTGATGAATCAACAGTGATGATCTTATGTGATGCAGGGAGTGATTTATACAGTAACACAGAAACATTGGCATACATATTAGTGACGACGTGTTGCTAAAAGATATTGTGATGGTGACGATATGATGATGCGTCTCTTAATGTGATGTGCTGTGATGGTGATGCTGTGACAGTAATATCACAGTTATGGATGGTGAAGATAATGATGATTCTTAGAAGAAACGGTGATGCCAATATAAGTAAAAGAAATAAGTTTCATGTAATTTGTGTGTGGCACACTACTTACACACCTTCATCTGGCCTAAAATAAATGTCCCAAGAGAGAATGAGCGAGAATTCAATCGTCCCAAGAAGAAGATGACCGCCAGAGAGAGAGAGAGAGAGCGAGGTTATTGCATTGAAATGCAGCTTGTCGGGTAGGGGTGGAAATGAGTAGGTAGTGATATCAGAGAGAGAGAGAGAGAGAGAGAGGAAAAAACATGACAGGTGTGATTATGAGGTTACGGTGAGTGCTGGTTGAGTGTGTGATATTTCCCGCCAGGAGAGAGAGAGAGAGAGAGAGAGAGAGAGAGAGTGAGAGGTCTGTCACTGCCTTCTTTTTCATTCTTTGTTCCTCCTCTTCATACTGCACACACTGATACTACATTGTTCTATTGATGCCTTCGTCCCTTATCTCTCTGTCTCTCCTCCCTCTCCCTCCTCTCATCTCTCTCTCTCCCTCCTCTAATCCTGACCACGTGGTAGGTGAATCCAGCCCCCCTTCCAACTTTCACAAAAAATTCTTTCCCCTGCGGATCCCTCACAAGCCATGTAATCTATGATCATTCTCTCTCTCTCTCTCTCTCTCTCTCTCTCTCTCTCTAAATTTGTCCTTTCTTTCTATGTCTCTCACTCTATATATATTTATCTCTATATCCAACCTCCATCCATCCATCTCTACATCTATCTGTCAGTGTCTATCTGTTTATCTATATTTACAAGTATCTGTCTATTTTCCATCTATCTGTCTCCAGGTATATCTACATTTCATCATTATTTTTACCGAATCATCAATTATAAATAACTTATAAAAAAATCAAAAGTCCATGTTGCTGTTGGTTTACATTTCCCGCCAGGTTGTAGTTGTGCTGTTGTTGTATAGAGAGTAGGGGATAGTTCCTTTGTCGCTAGCATCCCCGTAAAGATCAGTGGCTGTGTTTACATCCCTTTGTACACAGGTATTCCTTCACCACAGCCGCAAACGTGCGCGAGTCCTACTATAGTCTTCTTTATTTGTGCATCTCATTTCTACTTTCTTTTCAATTTTCCTTCCTTCCTCTTCTTATTTCCTTCCTTTATTTTCTGTTTCTCCAGTTTCCTTCATTCTGTATATCCTTCCTTCCTTTTCTTTTCCTTTTTTCCTCCCCTGAACTTTCCTTCATGCTACATCTCCTTCCTTCTTTTTTTCGTTCTTCTCCCCTTCCTTCCTTCCATCGTTTCCCTTCCTTTTCCTTTCATTTTCTTTCCTTTTCTCTCCCTCAGCTTTCCTTCATGCCTTATTTCCTTCTTTTCTTTCCCTCAGCTTTCCTTCCTTCCTTATTTCCTCCTTTCCCTTCCACTGCCTACGCCACCCCAAGACAAACAACCGGAGTAATGAGACAAACTCCTTCCGCCGTCCCGATAAAAATGGACCTTCGTGAAATTTAAAACTTCCCGCCCACAGGAGAAAATAAGATCCACACAATTCGTCTTTAAGTTCCGCGTTTTATAGGTCCAAGAGGAACGCCGGGAGACAAAAGTTCGCGTTGTGTTGTCGCCATTTTTACATTTGACCAAAAATTGACTTGTACTCTCACCTTTCATGCTTCACATTTTGGTACTCTGGTTGCCTTCGCGTGGTGGCACTGATATGGTTGGGTAGGTCGGCTGTCTGGTCATTTAAAAGTTCCCTAACGCCTTCCCTGTTTCCCTTAACGTGTTCCCTGTCACCCTTAACCCTCTCCATCGTCATCATCATCATCATCATCATCTCTTTCCTCTGCTGGCTAATATTCCCAAGCTGAGAGAGGCTTGGTATGTTTCTCAGCTTTTCCTTTGGTATGATGCGCCAGAGGAGATTGATGGACATGCCCTAAGTGCGTAACAAATGCACGGAAATAGTAGGAGAACTTCTGCGTGCGTGTGTGTGTGTGTGTGTGTGTGTGTGTGTGTGTGTGTGTTAAGGGGAAAGATGGGGAATAGAGTAAAGGGAGGTGGGGGTGAGGGGAAACGAAGGGAGGGTACAAAGGAAGAAGGAGGGAGAGGGGGATTTGGGGAGAGGGGTGGGGATGAGTTTCTGGAGGGTTTTGGAGAGAAGGGAAGAGGGGGAAAAGAGGTGGAGTGAGGGGAGGGGGAGGGAAGGAGAGAGGGGAAAGGGGGAGAGGAGGATCAGGAGGGATGGGAGAGGGGGAGGGAGGGGAGGCGGGGGTAACGTAAGAGGGGGGAAGGGAGGTGGGGGTGATTTTAATTGGGGATCTGTGGACAACTCGATAGATGTCTGAGAGAGAGAGAGTGAGAGGGAGAGAGAGAGAGAGAGAGAGAGAGTTGAGTAGGTGGGAAATAAATGAGGTGACAAGGAAGAGAGAGTGAGAGAGTGTGTGTGGGTGGGTCAAGTAGGAGGAAAACAGGAAATAAATGAGAGAGAGAGAGAGAGAGAGAGAGAGAGAGGAAGCGATAATGAACTAAGAGGAACGAGAAAGGAAAAGGAGGAGGGTAGGCAGGTGGGGGGGAATCGAAGGGGGGGATTGGGGGGCAGGATAAGGGGAGGGGGTGGATGGTGGCTTGGGAGTAGGAGACCGAGGAAGTGTGTGTATTTTCGTTTTTGTGCTCCCGCGACGGCCATTAATTGCACTTGTTTTAATGTGTTTTTAGTTTGTTGGGTCTCTCTTGGATTGCAGCCTGTTGGTCAAGTCTTGGTGTGTGTGTGTGTGTGTGTGTGTGTGTGTGTGTGAGAGAGAGAGAGAGAGAATTTGTAGTTATTGTTGTGGTTTGTGTTTGTGGTTTATGAATATCGTAGCTTTTGTTGCGAGTAATAGTATGTGCGTGTTTAGTGTGTGTGTGTGTGTGTGTGTGTGTGTGTGTGTGTGTGTGTGTGTGTTAGAGAGAGCGAGAATGTTGCTCATGTCTAGGATGGTTATGTGTATGTATGTGTGGTTGGCGTGTGCGTCTCGGTGTTGTGCGCGTGTAACGAGGTCATGGAGTGTGCATATGTAGCAAGTGTATGTACGCGTTTAGTGTGCGTGTGTGTTCATTGTACCATGTACGTGTGTGTGGCAGATGGGTGTTAATAGGTTGTAGCTAGTGGTTAGACTGTGTGTGTGTGTGTCTGTCTGTCTCTGTCTGTCTGTACCCTTTGTGCAATATGTAAGTTTGTCAGTGCCCCCTTTATGCTGTGTGTGGGTGTGTGTGTGTGTGGGTGTGTGTGTGTGTGTGTGCCCTTTATGCAGTATGTATGTTTGTCAGTGCTCCATTTTTGCTGTTTGTGTTTGTGTGTGTGTACCCTTTATGCAGTATGTATGTCTGCCTCCTTTATGCTGTGTGTGTGTGCGTGTGCGTGTGTGTGGGTGTGTATGCGCGTGTGCGTGCGCGTGAGTAGCAGCTCAAGCAATCATGTATTTCATTGTAGTGTCGGCGGGGGGCAGACGATTTGGCTCTGATATATGGCCTGTAACGGCGTGCAGGGCGAGGCAGGGCAGGGAAGGGCAGGATAGTGCTTTGTGAGGCAGGGCAGGACAGGGTAAGGTAGGGTAAGGCATGGTTGAGTAGGGTAGGGTAGGGTAAGACAGCAAGAGTTGGTAGGGTAGGATAGGACAGGAGAGTGTGGTGCATGGTGAGGCAGGGCAGTCTAGGCTAAGGTAGGGCTGGGCAGGACACGACAGGGGAGGGCAGGGCAGGGCAGGGTGGTGTAAGATGAGGTAAGGTAGGGCAGGGGATGGTAGGGGACAGGTAAGGGTGGATGGAGGGGGGCGTGGATGATGGAAAACGTGAGGGAGGGAATGGAATGGAAGTGGATATTGGGAGTGAATTATGCAAAGAAATATTGAAGAAACACCGGCCGGATATCTCCTGAAAAATTGATGATGAAAATTTAATGCCTTTGGCCTTGACGTGAGTGGCTGAAAATTTTGAGTGTGTGGTTGATGGTTGGTATAGATTTTTTGGTTGATGGTGATTCGTTGAGGCCAATTATAGGAGTGACGATTTTCATTTTGTTTAACCTGTGTACCTGTTTATATTGCTTTTGTGTGTGTGTGTGTGTGTGTGTGTGTGTGTGTGTGTGTGTGTGTGTGTGTGTGTGTGTGTGTGTGTGTGTGTGTGTGTGTGTGTGTGTTTCTAAATGACAGCCCGTACAGTTTATCATAATTTAATTCATGGTGTGATGCAGTGAAGTGAATTATAATAAACAGTATAGATAAGCTTTTTGTAGCTATGAAAATTATGATAATAAAATAATGTCAAAATCAGCCATCTTTGTTTTTAGAGCATCAGCTACGATATTGGACGTATCAGGGAAGCATATTGTAAAAAGATAGTTGTTAAAATAATCAAAAAAAATATAGAAAGGGTCAAGAAAATATATATAAGAAGGCAATACTTATGAGAACGTTTAGATATAACACTTAGAAATAATAATCAGGCAGAAGAACTTAGAAACGAATACCCCTTGCATAGTAATAATAATAATAATAATAATAATAGTGGTAGTAGTAGTAGTAGTAATAATAATAATAATAACAATAATAATAATAACTAAATAAAAATACATATACATTAACCTTATTATTCCCAGCGTATCGGGGTCAGTATTAGCATGTCGGTCAGTGGGGTGGCAGTGTCAGAAGTCAGAATTTATCATGAATATTGGTGTGGTTTTGTGTATAAATTAATTACGTATCAGATTCACCTGTCATTCAATTCTCGCGGTGATTATCAGAGCCATGCATCGGTAATTACGTGAGAGAGAGAGAGAGAGAGAGAACTGTGTAAAAAAAAAAGCAAACTTTGTGATTAGGAAAGGTAATGTTGAGAGGGAGAGAGGATGAAAGGTAGAAGAAGTAAACGAGAGAGAAAAAAAAAAAAAAGGGAGAAGGCACGGGGAGGAGAGGCTGGGGTAAGGCAGGGGGAGGAGAGGCTGGGGTAAGGCAGGGGGAGGGAGTTAGAGTAGCAGAGACCGGCAGAAGGGGAGACGGGAGGGGGTCAGGGAGGGGGCGTATCTCACCTGGCCGAATCTGTGGCATGTAATTTCCGCGGGCTCCAGTTCGACACCCGACACCTAGAGTTCACCCCCCCTTCACACACACACACACACACACACACACACACACACACCGCTCGCTGGTGCAGTGGTAACGCTCTCGCCTAGCATCTGCTAAGTCGGGGGTTCGCGCCTTGCTCGGGATGCGAAAAAGTTTCACTGACAAAGCGGGTGGTCACTGTCCTCCTTGAGCAAGAGGATGGGTGTGTGCGTGTGTGAAGGTCAAGGCTTTGCCCTTAGATCGGACTATATGAGCTCTCAGCTCTCTTCCGGGAGGGTAAAATGCCGACGATCACAAAACCATCACGTGATCCTGACCGACCCGGTGAATTACACACACACACACCTGTCGACTTCCTCTCTTCCTGTCTTTCCTCCCCTTCCTTTTTTTCTCCCCCCCTCCCCCCTCACGTCTTCTTCACTTCCTTTCCTTCCTGTTCCCTCTTTTTCCTTTATCAAGCCTTCACACACCCTTCTTCCCTCCCCTTCACTTGCCCATACTTCTCACCTCTTCCTTCTACCCATATGCATCTACCCATCCCCTACCTAATAAACCTCCTTCCCTACCCAGCACCCAACCCATCCTCCCTACACCCTCCCTCAGCCTCCGTACCCCCTCTCTGTTTCTACCCCTACCCTCCTCCCCCTGCTTGCCTCTCCCCTACCTACCTCCCTAGTCCCTCCCATAGTCTCTGCCTTCCCATTCTTGCTCTCCATCTCTTCGTACTCTTGCCCACGCTCCTTCCACACTCTCTCCCTCCTCCTACCCACTCTCTCCTCCGCTTCCCATTCTCTCCCCCTCCTTCCACTCTCCCTCTCGCCTCCTCTTCTCATTCTCCCCCCCTCCTCCCACTCATCCTTTCTCCCCCGCTTGCCATTCTCTCCCTCTCCTCCCTCTCTCCCCCGCTTCTCATTCTCATCACCCTCCCACTCTCCTCGCCTCCCCATCCCCTCCTGTCTCACTTCCTGTCATCTTAAACATAACTCTCACTTTCCCCCTACCTACTCCCATTTCCCTATTTTCCCCTGCTCCCCTCCCCTCCCCTCCCCTCCCTCCTTCCTCCCCATCCCCTCCTACCTTGCTGCTCCCTTTGCTTCGTGTCTTCCCCACCCACTTTCATCCTATGCCCCTCCCGTCCACCCGCACTGCCTTCTTACGCCCTCCCTTCCTTCTTCCTCCTGCCCACCCCATTCTTCACCATTTCCTCCTACCTTTTGCCCCCCCCCTCTCTCTCTCTCTCTCTCTCTCTCTGACCCTCCCTTCCTTCCCCCTTCTGCCCACCCCATTACTCCCCATCTCCTTCTGCCCTTTCGTCCCCCCCTCTCTCTCTCTCTCTCTCTCCTCACCTTTTCCCTGCTCCACCCCCCTCCCCCCCGAAAACAAAAACGAAAAACAAAAACTTACCCCTCCCCCATGGAAATATTTTGTCAACTTTGTCAACTTATGCCTGATTGATGGCGCTATCGGCAGGAAAAAGTAAGAAAAAAGAAAGAAAGAAAAGAAGCTGCATGTTTTCGGTATCGTCATTAGGAGAGGAAAGTTGGGGCTTGAGGTAGAAGGGAGGGAGGGAGGGAAGTTTGGGGAGAGAGAGAGACAGACAGAGGGGGGGAAGGGGAAGAAGAAAGATGGAGGAATGGGAGAGGTGAGAAAAGAGGGGCAGGAGGAAGAGGGAACGAAGGAGGAAGCTGAGGAGAGGGGTGGGAGAAATCTGGAGGGAAGATGGAGAAAAGGTGGAAGAAAAGAGAGCATGCGGAAGTGATATAGGAAGCGAAAGACGAAACGATAAGAGAGAAGGAAGGTGCGATAGGGGAGACAAGGATGGAAAGGAGAGAGAGAGGGAAGGAAAGGAGAGACAGAAGGAAGAAAAAGGGAGAGAGAAGGAAGGAAAGAGAGGGGGAAGGAAGGAAAGGAGAGGTAGAAGGAAGAAAAAGGGAGGTGGAAGGAAGGGAATAAATGTGGACGAGGACGTAGGGGGAGAGAAGCGACAGAGGAGGTACGAGAGGAGAAAGAAGAGAGAGAGAGAGAGAGAGAGAGAGAGAGAGAGAGAGAGAGATCAGAAGGTGTGGGATAATGTGATTAGGAGGTGATTGGTGAGTGGGAGGGGGGAGATGGAGGAGGGGTGGGAGGAGGGGGAGAGGTTAGAGAGATTTAGAAGGGGGTGGGTGGAGGTGGAGGGGTAAGTGGGGTGGGATGGAGGGTTGGGGTGGGAGGAGGGAATGGGGGGGTGGGTGGAGAGGGGAGGAGCTGGAGAAATGGGGGAGGGGCGGGTGGAGGGGGAAGGGTTGGAGAGATGGGGAGGGGTTTGTGGAGGGGGTTGAGATAGTGAAGGGTGATGGAAAAGGAGTGGCTAGTGGGGGTGGGAGGGGGTGAGGGAGGCACGGAGAGGGGGTAGTGGGGGTGGGGGGAAGTTGATTATAGGGGAAAGCGACAAACTGGATTGGGAGATTGAGGAGAAGGCGAGTGGTTGATGAGAGAGAGAGAGAGAGAGAGAGAGAGAGAGACCCGGAAGAAAATGCGTGTAATACATGTGTAATGAAGTTTCTCTCTCTCTCTCTCTCTGCCCTCTTATCATCGATCTTTCTATCTCCCTCTACGCTTCTGTATCTATTTATCTATCTGTCTGTGTCTCTCTGTCTATCTTTCTGTCGATCTGTCTGTTTGTGTCTGTCTGTCTCTCTGTCTGTCTGTCTCATTGTTTGGTTAAAAATCATCGCAAACAGTAACGATTCTTTGTCGACCTAATGCTGAGAGAGAGAGAGAGAGAGAGAGAGAGAGAGAGAGAGAGAGAGAGAGAGAGAGAGAGAGAATAAAAAAGTCGATAGGTAAAGAGAACCAACAGTGTGAGTTCGATAAAGAAAACAAGGTCCCTGAGAGAGAGAGAGAGAGAGAGAGAGAGAGAGAGAGAGAGAGAGAGAGAGAGAGAGAGAGAGCTAGCTTACCCATTTGCCCGGAGTTTAGAGAAAATTGAAAGGGGGTTTGTAATGAAATGCAAACTCCCTCCTGCTGGTGGGGCCGTGTTGCTACCTTGAGAGAGAGAGAGAGAGAGAGAGAGAGAGAGAGAGAGAGAGTCACCAAGAAATAAGAAATCAAAACCCAGAAAAAACAATAGAAAAGAAAATAGAGAGGGAGAGAGGGATCACGAGCATAAGTTTTGTGTAATAATAATAATAGTAATAATAATAATCGCAGAAATTACTAATAAAACTAATAACACCAATAATCACTACCAAATAGAGCAATCAGAAAACAGAGACGAATAAAGAGAAGCCATAACGTCGTGATAAAGATAATAAAGGTAAGAGGGAAGTGATAATGAAGGATAAAGAGGAAGAAGAAGAGATTGAAAATGACACAGTTGATGACCCTCGATTGAATTAATAAGTGTTTGGGGATAAAATTATTTCGCTTAATGACAGTGAGGGGTATTGTGATCGTCTGTGTGTGGAAGTGATTGGTTTGTTCGTATCTTTCTTTCTCTGTCTTTAAAATATTTGTCTGTCTGTGGTGTTCCGTCTCTCTGTCTATATTTTAACTCTTGTCTGTCTCATTGCCTAGCTGTTTATTGGAGTTTTTTTTTTTTTTTCTGTAAAGGAGTATATGTTTAGAAAGTGCTTTTGAGACCTTTATTTTGATAGTCCATTGGTGTGTGTGTGTGTGTGTGTGTGTGTGTGTGTGTGTGTGTGTGTGTGTGTGTGTGAAAATTAAAGCGAAGACAGGTGTTAAAGAGAGAGAGAAAGTTGGCCATTAAACAGTAAATCTCGGGCGCTCTTAACCGCGACAACGGAGCGTGCACAAAAGGAAGAAAGGAAGGAGAGAAGATGAAAGGAGGAGGAGGAGGAGGAGTGGGAGTGGTACAAAGGAAGGACGGAACTAATGGACTGCGAGAGGAGGAGGAGGAGGAGGAAAGTAAAGATGGAGAGGAAGATGGGGGCATATGGAAGAATTTGAGAAGAAAAGAAGAGATGAAGGAAAATAAGGGAAAGAAATTAAGGAGAGATGATGAAGGAAGATTATAATGGACCGTGAGAGGAGGAGGAGGAGGAGGAAGAAAGCAAAGATGGAGAGGAAGATGGGGGCATATGGAAGAATTTGAGAAGAAAGGATGAGATGAAGGAAAATAAGGGAAAGAAATTAAGGAGAGATGAAGGAAGATGTTACGGATTGGGAGAGGAGGAAGTGGAGGAGGAGGGAAATACAAATGGAGAGGAAAAGGAGGAAAATGAGGGTATGTGGAAGAACTTGAGAAAAAAGGAAGAAAGGAAAGAAAATAGAGAGAAGGGAAGGAGGAAGAGAGTCGTACAGAAGGACGGAACTAATGGAGTGAGAGAGGAGGAGGAGGAGAACTGAAGGGAAGATGAGAGTAAGAAAATAGAGGAATATAGAAGAACTTGAAAGAAATTAATAAGAAAGAAAACAGTAAAGAAGAGAGGATAAGTGGAGGAAGGGGAGAGAGGAAATATGGAGTTAGAGAGGAGGAGGAGGAGGAGGAGGAAAATTAAAATGAAGAGGAAAATGAGGGAAGATTAATAAAGGAAGATATGAAAGAAGGAATAAAAAGGAAAGAAAGGAAGAAGAGGACCGTGTAAAGGAAGGACGGAGAGAAGAGGAGGAGGATAAATAAAAAAATAAGTAAAGGAATAGGAAGAAACTAGACTATGATCAAACAAGAAAATTGAGGAAATAAAAAAATGAAAAAGATGAAGACGAAACAGACTGGGAAACACAGAACGGAAGAGAGAGAGAGACTGAGAGAGAGAGAGAGAGAGAGAGACGGGATGAGAAAACAGGAGTGTGAAGGGCAAGGAAAAGAAACTCGTCTTTCTTTTTGCTTCTTCCATTTTCTTTGTCATCTTTCCTCCTTGCTTCGTCCATCAACATTTTTCCTTCTTCATTTTTCCATACTTACTCTTCGACTTTTTTTTTTTTTTTTTTAGTTTTTCCTTTCTCCTTCATTTTTCCCTCATATCGTTTTTCGTCATTTCTTTTCTTTTTCCTTGACTCTTTTTTTCTCATCTTATTTCCTCCTCTTTCTTCTCTCCTATCCTCTTCTTTTTTCATCTTTCGCTTCGTCTTTTCCCTCTCTTTACTCCGCTCTCCTCTTCTTTCCTCCACTTCCTCGTCTTTTATCTTCCTCTTCTTTCTTCCTCCTCTTCCCTCTTCTTTCTTCCTCTTTACGCGTCAGTCCTCTTTCTACTTCCTCTTTGCTTCCTCTATACTCCTTTCCCCTCGTCTTTCTTCCTTATTTTCCTCCTTTCCCCTTTCCTCCTAGTATCGTATTTTCTTTCCTTCTTTCATTCTGTCTCCACCTTTCCTCCTCTTTCCTCCCTTCCTCCTCTTTCCACCTCTCCTCCTCATTTCTATCCTCGTCCCTCCCCTGCGACCTAGTTGCCACCAGGTGCGTTGGGCCTCATTAAGGACGAGTCCACCTGCCTCTCTCTCTCTCTCTCTCTCTCTCTCTCTCTCTCTCTCTCTCTCTCTCTCTCTCTCAGTGTGTGTGTGTCTGTATAATAGTATGTAAAACAGTATAAGGAAGGCACACAGTTAATGCAAAAGGAAGAAAAAATACTCAATACAGTAACAACAGAGGAGGAAGAGGAGGAGGAAGAGGAAGAGGAGGAGGACGTTGGCTTGACCTAGGGTTCTGTAATACTTGCTGTGTTTTCTCACGCCGGGTTACGCAAGAACAACAACAACAACAAATAATAATAATAATAATAATAATAGTGGTAGTAGTACCTGTGGTGGTGGTCGTAGTAGTCGTGGTGGTAGTAGTAGTAGTAATAATAATAATAATAATAATAATAACAGTAATAATAATAATAATAATAATTCACCATCAGTAATAATACCAACCCATGCATATTCGAGACACTGATGCATTAATATTATTGTCTTCATTTTTATTTACAACTCTGCATTATGAATTATTGATACGTATTTCCATTTCCATTTCCTGCATCGTAAAAATTAATATTGCACGCGTGTATATTTAAGTGACTATTGCATTTTTTACACGTGAAAAACAGTGTAATTTCATAGTGGTGTAGGAAGAGAATAGGATCTTTTGCGTGCATTTGCGTGTTATATTTTTGCGTGCATTTGCGTGTTACCTTTTGCGTGCATTTCTTTATTATCTTTTTATCTTTTGTGTGCGTTTGTGTATTATCTTTTGCGTGCATTTCTTTATTATCTATTTATCTTTTGCGTGCATTTGCGTATTATCTTTTGTGTGCGTTTGCTGAATATCTTAGTATCTTTTGCGAATTATCTTTGGTGTGCATTTGCGTATTATCTTTGGCGTGCATGTTGTTATCTTTTGCGTGCACATGCTTATTTTGCGTGCGTTTGCGTTCTTTGAGTTGCAGTATTGAAATCCTACTCTAAAATGGACCTTAAGAAATTATTATAGGATTAAAATGGGCGAATTTTTTTCTAGACAATTTGTGTGTGTGTGTGTGTGTGTGTGTGTGTGTGTGTGTGTGTGTGTGTGTGTGTGTTTCTGTCCGATTGCAGTTTTTTCTATGATTAATTTTTACATTAAACTGTGTTTATTTCTGGTTCATATTTTTTTCTTTTAATCTAGTGGACATTTGTGTAACTTGGGGTCAGAGTGATTAGTTTTTATTGGTGTTTTTAAGAGAGAGAGAGAGAGTGTGTGTGTGTGTGTGTGTGTGTGTTTGGACAGGTGTAGGTACCTGGATTTTAATGTTTAATCAGAATTTTTAAAGTACATATAAAGTGTTTGTGTTTTTTGCCCATTAACCACGTACGTCCATCAGATGTGGATAAGAGTTTCAGGGCCACAGTAAGAGCAATAGAGCCACATCGAGAGCCAAAGAGCCAGAGTAAGAGCCACAGTAAAAACAGGAGCCCAGGTAACATTTAGTATTGGGGATCACATTAAAGGTAGGAATAAGAGCCAGAGTGGAAATAGAGTAAGAGTTTGAGAGCCACAGTAACAGAGAGCCACAAGATAAGCAGCAGGGCGAGAACAAGAGCCACAGTAAGGACACAGAGCTGCATGAGGGCTGGAATAAAGAGCCATAGACTCGCTGGAAGGGTAACAGGGACAGATAAGGGCTAGGTGAGCCGTAGAGGGGCAGAGATAAGGTTAAAGGAAGACCCACAGAGTCACAGTAAGTCCAATAAGGGCAGCAGGGACTCAGTAAGGGCAGCAGGGACTCAAGCAAGGGCAGCAGGGACTCAAGCAAGGGCAGCAGGGACTCAGTAAGGGCAACAGGAGCTCAGCAGGGGCAGGAACAAGGCCACATAGTAAGGGCAGCAGCAGCAGGGTAAGGGCCAGCACACCGCAGCGGCCGCCTAGCTGCCACCATCGATCTCGCCTGGCCCTCCTGTCTTAAAGGTGTTGGCCCGCGTCCTGCCCCCCTACCCCTCACCCCAGCCCTCACCCCTCCCCTCCCCTCCCCCCTATAGCCCTCACTCTTATAGCCCTCCCTCCCTGCCCTTAGTCTCTCTCTCCTGTAGCCCTTAGCTCTCACCTCTCACCTCCTCCCCTCACCCCTAGCCCTCATCCCTTCTCACTCTTCAAGCCCTTACCTCACACCTCTGACCCCAGCCCCTCACCTCACTCCCAGCTCTCACCCCCGCCCTCACCCCTCACCCCAAGCCCTTACCCTTCACCCCTCACCCTCGCCCTGACCCTCACTCTCACCCTCACCTTCAGTCTTGAATCCACAGGGTCACGCCGGCCCTCTTGTGGCCTACTTCTGCAGGGGTGTGCCATGTTGCGCTGTGTGGAGTGATGCTGGGCTGTGTTGACTATTTACGGCCCACTGAGTTTAGAATGATTGCTAGGTCATGCTAAGTGTTCCTTGGTCATAGCCGGAGCTTAGTATTGAGTTAGCTGCTCTTATGTCATTCTTCTTTGATTCATATCCGTAGCTTACTCTTTATATTTTATTTACTCATGTGTTTATTTTTTCGTTTATTCCCTTTCTTGTATCCCAGTTTCTTCTCTCTTTGTCCGTTTTTGCTTTATATTCTGTGATTCATATTCTTTCATTTACATTCTTTGTGTGTGTGTGTGTGTGTGTGTGTGTGTGTGTGTGTGTGTGTGTGTGTGTGTGTGTGTGTGTGTTTCGCTTACCCTCAGGTTCCTTTATCCACGTTACATATTTCATTCATATCTCCAGCTTATTTCTTCGTTCATATATATTTTTTTCTTCTTTCATTTGGCCGTATTCCTTCATATTCCCACCTCCATGTCACCCCTTTCCTTTCTTTTCTTTTCTTTCTTTTTTTCTTATTCTCATTCATCGTCCCTCATTCATCGTCCCTCATTCATCATCCCTCATTCATCGTCCCTCATTCATCATCCCTCATTCATCATCCCTCATTCATCGTCCCTCATTCATCATCCCTCATTCATCATCCCTCATTCATCGTCCCTCATTCATCATCCCTCATTCATCATCCCTCATTCATCGTCCCTCATTCATCGTCCCTCATTCATCGTCCCTCATTCATCGTCCCTCATTCATCATCCCTCATTCATCGTCCCTCATTCATCATCCCTCATTCATCGTCCCTCATTCATCGTCCCTCATTCATCATCCCTCATTCATCGTCCCTCATTCATCATCCCTCATTCATACCTTCTCTGTATTATCTTTGACTCCTTTCATCATTATTCACTATCTCTTATTCATAACATCTTTTCTCGTCTTATTTATCTGTTTCATGCCCATTTCTCAGTTATTTGGTTCCTGTTTATTGACATTGTGCTTCATTTGGAGTGCTTCATAGCGGGTTCTTCATATGTTGTTCTTCATATTGGGTGCTTCATATGTTGTTCTTCATCTCGGGTGCTTCATATTAGGTGCTTCATATCGGGTGCTTCATATCGAGCTCTTCATTTTCCTTTCTTTATTTTCAATGCTTCATATTTGGGTCTTCATATCGGGTGCTTCATATCTGGGTCTTCATATCGGGTGCTTCATATTTGGGTCTTCATATCGGGTGCTTCATATTTGGGTCTTCATATCGGGTGCTTCATATTTGAGTCTTCATATCGGGTGCTTCATATTTGGGTCTTCATATCGGGTGCTTCATATTAGGTGCTTCATATTTGGGGCTTCATATCGGGTGCTTCATATCGGTGGCGGTGGTTGGGGTCTTTTTGTTCATCCAGGTCACGTTGGATTGAGGCCACGTTAGATTCAGGTGGAATATTGGACCTCATATCCCCTTTGTATGTGCATTGGGGACGAGATGGGTTACGAGAAATGTGTTGGGGTTCAGTGGGGTTCGCTGGGGTTCAGTGGGGTTCGCTGGAGTTCATAGGGGTTCATTGGGGTTCACTTGGTTCATTGGGGGTTCATTGGGTTTCAGTGGGGTTCACTTGGGGTTCAGTGGGGGTTCGCTGGGGTTCACTTGGGTTTCAGTGGGGTTTGCTGGGGTTCAGTGGGGTTCGCTTGGGACCACACTTTATGTATCACACACAAAAATAAATATATGAGTAAATAAAATCATCACGTATTTTAAAATTATCAGCAACGTAGAAATATATATTTTTTTTAGGTAATGTACAGTTTCGTGCAAAAATTCGTACCTCCCGACCCTCATATAACCCATAAGATCATATGAATTTGGGTAAAGTTTAATGTAGTGACTGAAATATACTTGTTTAGGGACTTTTTACGTAATTTTAAGTTATTTTTACCAACTTTAGCTAATATTTATAGTTATCAGTTTTTGAAGGTCTTGAAGAGGAACCAAACTTTAGCACGCGACTGTACAACACTCATGAATGAAGGAAATTAAATACAAATTATAAAAATAATCGAGGAAGTTAAAGAAATGATAAAAAATAAAGAAAACTGAACACATGGTAGAAATAATAAAGGAAATCAAATAGAAATTATAGAAATTATATATATGTGTTGGCTCCATTAGGCTTTGTGTGTGTGCCCCTGTGTAATGCCATCATAGAGCTCTTTTAAAGCTGTAGGCTATTTCACGTTACCTTTGTGTGTGTGTGTGTGTGTGTGTGTGTGTGTGTGTGACCTTTTTACACACTCTCTCTCTCTCTCTCTCTCTCTCTCTCTCTCTCTCTCTCTCTCTCTCGTTTCTTTCTTCCTTGTTTACCGCGTTCGAACTCCCTGGAAACGTCCATTCTTCTGTGTTGTTGTCAGTTGCCGTTTTTATTCTCTCTCTCTCTCTCTCTCTCTCTCTCTCTCTCTCTCTCTCTCTCTCTCTCTCTCTCTCTCTCTCTCTCTCTCATCTGTTTCTCCCTTTCTCCTTTCTCCCTCCTCCATACTTCCCTCCCATCCTTCTCCTCCACACCTCCCTCCCATCTTTCTTCCTCCATACCCTCCTCCCATCCTTCCTCCTCCATTCCTCCCTCCTGTCCTTCCTCCATACCTTCCTCTCCTCCCTCCCTCCTTCCTTCCAATTATTTCCTCCTTCCCTTTCTCCCTGTGCCTGGTATTCTGCTTCCTTCCTCCGATCCTCTGTCTCTCTCCTTCCCTCTCTTTCCTCCCTTTCTTCTCTTCATCCGTCTTCTCCCTCCACTCCCCTTTCCCATTCACCCTCTCCCTTCCCATCCATCCTATCCTCTCCTTTCTCTCCTGTTAGTCTATCTCTCCCTCTCTTCCTTCCTGCCTCCTTTCCCTCCCTACTCCCGTCACTCTTCCCTCCATCCCTCTCTCCCATTCATCCCTCTCCCTTCCTTGCCCTCTTCCCTCTCCCTCCCTCTCTTTCCTCTCCCTGTCTCTCATTCTTTCCTACTTCCCATCCCTTTCTACTTCCATCCATCCCTTCCCATTCCTCTCCCTCTTTCCTCTCCTCTCCCTCTCTCTCCTTCATTCCTCTTCCCTCTCATCCTGTCCCACTTTCCTCTTCCCCTCCCTCTCCTCCCTGCTCTCCTCACTCTTTCCCCCATCCCTCTCTCCCATCGATCCCACTCCCTCCCTCTCCCTGTTTCCTCTCCCTCTCCCTTCTCTCCCTCTCTCCCATTACTCTCTCCCTCCATGTGGTATTCGGGTCACTGCCCTTAGTCGTTCTGTTGGGGGTAGTACTGGTCGTGTTGTAGTCGTTGTTGTTGTGGTGGTCGTAGTAGCAGTGGTAGGGGTCGTGGCAGTGGTAGTAATCGTGATAGTGGTGGTGGTCGTGGTAGTGTTAATGGTTGTGGTCGTGATAGTGGTAATGGTGGTGGTGGTCGTGGTAGTGATAATGGTGATGGTGGTGGTGGTGGTGGTGGTAGTGGTGGTGGTGGTGGTAGTAGTAATGGTGGTGCGGGCATGGTAGAGGTGGTGGTCGTTGTAGTGCAGGTGATTGTGGTCGTGGTGTTGGTGGTATATTCAGTGGTGATAGTAGTGGGGATCGTGACAGTGGTGGTGGTGGTGGTAGTGGTGGTGGTGATGGTCGTGGTAGTGGTGGTGGTGATGGTCGTGGTGGTCGTGCCTTTAAGTGGGTGGCAGCAAAAGTCGTAACCCTGCAGGTGGAAGTGGTGTTTTGTTGTTGTTGTTGTTGGTGGTGCTTTTGTTGTTTTTATTGTTGGTGGTCGTTGTTTTTGTTTTTGTTTGGGGCAGCGAAAGTCGTTCCTAAAAGTTGGTTGGTAATGCGACAGGAGGCACATGCAAAGTACCATCCCCCTCCCCCCATCCTCTCTCTCTCTCTCTCTCTCTCTCTCTATTTCTCCCCCCTCTCTCCAACCCCTTCCCCCATCCTTTCTCCCCTTCCTCTCTCCTTATAAAATACATACATACTTATGAGAAGGGGTTGTGAGCTGGGTAGAGGGCAGCGTGATTGCGGAGGACCAAGTGACGTGGAGGCGATTTGTTTGTGGCCACCCATATTCACACGTACGTATTGAAGCTGCACATAATATAATTTTACACACACACACGCACACACACACGTGCGCGCGCGTACGTTAAGCCTGGACAGGGGGGTAAAAAAGTCTCCTCCTCTTCATTAATTTTGTCTTTGGTGTCAAGTTCTTCCAAAAATCCTTGAGAGAAAAAGAGCATTAGACATCAAGGAGAATGTGTCATGAGAGCATCCCCCTCCTCTCTTTTTATTCTTTAGCTATTTACTCTTTACTCTTTAGCTGTTTATATAGTTGCTTTTCATTACTCTTTTTCTTATAAGCAAGGAGGATGACATGAGAGCATCCCCCTCCTCTCTTTTTACTCTTCTTACCTGTTAACTTTTTACTCTTTACCTGTTTGCCCTTCTCTTCAGCTGTTTATTCTTTACTCTTTACCTGTTTACTCTTTACTCTTTACCTATTTACTCTTTACTTTTTACCGGTATGCTCTTTACTCCTTAACCTTTTGCCCTATACTTTTTCGTTGTTTTCTCTTTGTTTTCTTTTTATTGGACCGTCTTCCTCTGCTGTTTGTTATAACTCGTTCGAGCTCTCTCCTCCCCTGGTCTGTCCTTCTCCCCTTAATTCCCTCATTCCCCTCAGCAGTAATAGATTAATTTTCCTTTTCTGAACAAAAACATGCATTAATCTATTTATATATGTTTCTTCACCTCTCTCTATAGCCGCCACGTTATTAAGTCGCAATTTTTTTTTTTCGTCCTCTGAAATCTATCTCTATCTATTGCCAGACGCCTCAGTCCCGTAAGGGGTGGCCACAAACAAATCGCTTCCATGTCGCCCTGTTCCCCGCCATGTCACTGCCCTCTGAAATGTTTCCTGAATTTTATAAACAATTGGGTGTGATTTCCAACAGATTTAGAGCTTATTTGACGAAGCTGCCTCAGAAAAAAGGAAAATATCGTAGGAGTTACAGTATGTTTTGTAATGTAGTAATGTGACCTGAAGGAGCGTCTTGGAATATCGCTCAACTGTTGAAAATAGAATCTGAATTGAAAAGGAAAATGAATTCGGTTTGTTGCAAGGGACTGTGAATAGGGGATTGTGTTATTGGGGGTGTCGATGATATGTTGTGGAGAGAGAGAGAGAGAGAGAGAGAAAGCATTAAAGACAGACATCGAGAGAGGAAATAAGAACGAATGGAGAGATAAATCGGGGTTCTAAAGAGAGAGAGAGAGAGAGAGACGTAAACCCTCTTCAGGTAGACAGATATAGACTTAAATATATAGATAGGTAGGTTGAAATAGGTAGACAGAGAGGTAAGATTGTGTGTGTGTGTGTGTGTGTGTGTGTGTGTGTGTGTGTGTGTGTGTGTGTGTGTGTGTTGCAAGGTCTATGAATGGCAGAGTATGCAATCAGGTGGCCAAGTTGAAATATTGCAGCTTCTCAGAATGTACCAAATGTGATCGTCTGTAATTCATTTTATTTCCATAACCACTCACATTCCTTTCAATTGTGGTGGTGGTGGTGTGGTGATGGTGGTGGTGTTAGTGTGGTGGTGGTATTGTGGTGATGGTGTGGTGGTGGTATTGTGGTGATGGTAATGGTGGTGGTAGGAATGAATGGTGGTGATAGTGATAAATAGTAGTGATGGTGTCATTCCCAGGTGTATTAATCTCACCTATTTTCTTTAATTACAGGTGAGTCTGAGCGCCATGGTTACGTGCTGGTGGGAGTGAGTGGTGAGTAATATATTTTTTTATTTATTTTTTTTGAGGTACTGTTTTTTTTATTACGTGTTATTTTCAAAACTGTGGCAATCATAGTAGTTTTATTATTATTATTATTATTATTATTATTGAGTAAAGGGGTATATCAAGGGAGAAGGGTTTTGTTTTTATTATTTTAATTAGGTGATTATTGAGAATGGTAGTTGCATTTGTGTGTGTGTGTGTGACCATTTGTTGTGTGCGTTTAGTGTGTGTGTGTGTGTGTGTGTGTGTGTGTGTGTGTGTGTGTGTGTGTGTGTGTGTGTGTGTGTGTGTGAGGCCCCGTTTGTCTTGGGTCAGGGTGTTTGTGTTTGTCCGTCGGTATGGCTGCCAAGGGTGTTTGTCCAAGTCAGGCCAGGCAATTAATACACCCCAGGCAGAGAGAGAGAGGGAGAGAGAGAGAGAGAGAGAGAGAGAGAGAGAGAGAGAGAGAGAAAGAGAGAGAGAGAGAAATAAGAGGGAGGGGAAGAAAGTACATTGAAGGAAGAAAGACGAGAGAGAGAGAGGGAGGGAGAGAGAGAAAGAGAGAGAGACACAGACAGAGAGCAAGGAAAATACCCACTCCCCCCTCTACATCCCCTCTCCCCATACTCTTCCCCCCACCCACTGTTCCCCCTTCCATTTCCTCTCCCCACCTCTTTCCACTCTCCATCTCTCCCCTTCTCCCCCGCCCTTCCCCTTCCCTCTCTCTCGCACTCCTATACCCCAACTCCTCCCCACTAATCCCCCCAACCTCTCCCTCACTCCTACACCCCCTCCCTCGCCCCCTCCCCCTCCCCCGCACCTACCCTTCCTCAATTCGTACCCCGGACACACCCTCCTGGAGAGAGAGAGAGAGAGAAAGAGAGAGAGAGAGAGAGCGCACTAAAGACAAACATTGAGAGAGGAGACCAGAACGAATGGAGAGAGAAATCGGGGTGCGGGGGGAGAGAGAGAGAGAGAGAGAGAGAGAGAGAGAGAGAGACCTCCAGTTGCGTCTGACTAAACAAACACAGAATGGGAGGAAATAAAAAGGGCCTCTCTCTCTCTCTCTCTCTCTCTCTCTCTCTCTCTCTCTCTCTCTCTCTCTCTTCCTGAATGGCACATGTTCTTATCTCTCAGCTGTCATATAAATTTCCCTCCTCTTACATTCTCCTGAAATGTTTCCCATCTTCTTTTTCCCTTCTTTTACTCCCCTCTCTCTCCTCTTTCCTCTTTATTTCAGTTCTTTACCTCTTCTTCCCCTTCTCTTTCCCCTCTTTCGCTCCCCCTCCCCCTCTTTCTCTCCCCTTCCCTCTCCCACTCCCTCTCCACCTTTCTTTCTCTCTCTCTCACTCGTAAAATATTCAGATCAGTCAAAATTCCCTTTCTTTCGTAATAAAGCTGTTCTGATCCAATCAGTTTCTCTCTCTCTCTCTCTCTCTCTCGACTTTGCTGTCATACTTATTCATTTTTGTATTCCTCTTGTTTCCACTTCTCTTCACCCAATATCAACTCTTCTTTTCCTTCCTTCCTTCCATCCATCCTTACTTCCCTCCATCCTTCCTTCCTTCCTTCTTCCTTCCATTCTTCCTTCCTTCCATCCTTCCTTCCTTCCTTCCCATCTTCCACATTCCCCACCCCCTTTTATTCCCTCAGCTTGTCTTATCATTACTTCTGTCACATTTTCTTTATTTTCTCCGTAATATTGTGAAAGGAAGCGAGGAAAAGAGTTGGCAAGGAAGAGAGAGAGAGAGGCAGACAGACAGACAGACAGATTGAGACTGAGAGAGAGAGAGAGAGAGAGAGAGAGAGAGAGAGAGAGAGAGAGAGAGAGAGAGAGAGAGAGAGAGATTGGTGAAGGAAAGAAAGGAGACAGGGAGAATAACAGATAGGAGAGATATGGAGGGAGGAGAATGGAGAGACGAGGAGGGAGGGAAGAGGGAGGTAAAGATTGGAGAGATAGAGGAGGATTAAAAGAAGAATACTTATGGAGATAGGAAAAGACGCGCCATTAGGTGAAGAAGGATGGAGAGAGAGAGAGAGAGACAGACAGACAGACAGACACACAGACAAAACATAGACGGACATCATGGTTTTTAATGTGTGATCTATTCGAGAGAGAGAGAGAGAGAGAGTTTTCACACACCACACAGGTCTCAAGGTGTTTACTGGGTAGTCCCTTTTAAATAGAAACACATATTCTTTAATTAGAGAGAGAGAGAGAGAGAGAGAGAGAGAGAGAGAGAGGGAGGTTATGAAGAAAGATAGAGCAAGGTGAAAGAAAATAGAGGGGGTTGTGAAAGGTGTCAGTGGAGGAGAAATATTGAAAGATTGATGTAGAGAAAGAAAGATAGAGCAAGGAGAAAGAAAAGGGTGAAAGGGGGGGAGATTTGGAGGGTGTAGCTGGAGAGAGATTGAAATGTAGATAGAATTAGAGAAAGTAAGATAGAGAAAAGAGAAAGTAAAGAGAGAAAGGTGAGTCGTGAGAGGAAGAAATAGGGAAAGTAAGATAGAGAAGAGAGAGAGAGTAAAGAGAGAAAGGTGAGTCGTGAGAGGCAGAAATAGAGAAAGTAAGATAGAGAAGAGAGAGAGTAAAGAGAGAAAGGAGAGTCGTGAGAGGTACGGCTAGAGGAGAGTTAGAAAAAGAGAAAGAAGCAAGATAGAGGAGAGAGAAAAGAGAGAAAGAGGAGAGAAAAGAGAGATGAGAGGAGAGAGAAAAGAGAGAAGGGGAGAGGAGAGAGAAAAGAGAAAGAGGAGAGAGAAGGGGAAAGGAGAGAGAAAGAGGAGAGAGAAAAGAGAGATGAGAGGAGAGAGAAAAGAGAGATGAGAGGAGAGAGAAAAGAGAGAAGGGGGGGTTGTGAAGGGTGTGGCTGAGTCTTAAGTTTTGAAGACTTCCCAGGGTCTTCCCAAGGGTCTTTTAGGTTAATGAGATGTGGATAGAGTTAAAGAGCAGTGAGAGAGAAAAAAAGAGAGGAAAAAAGAGTGAATTTGGCTGAAGGGGGAGTTTTAGAGAGTGGGTCAGTAGGGGAGAAAGCTGGAGTGAGAGAGAGAGAGAGAGAGAGAGAGAGAGAGATGATGTGGATAGAGTTAAAGAGCAGTGAGAGAGAAAAAAGAGAGGAAAAAAGAGTGAATTAGGGTGATGGGGGTGTTTTAGAGAGTGGATGAGTGGGTCAGAAGAAGAGGAGAAAGAGCTGGAGTGAATGTTGTTGAAGAGTGAGAGGGATGATGTGGAAAGAGGAGAGAGAAAAAAGAGAGGAAAAAGAGGGTGAATATGGGTGGAGTTTTAGAGAGTGGGTGAGTGGGTCAGTAGGGGAAAAAGAGCTAGAGTGAGTTGGAGTGAATGCTGTTTAAGAGTGAGAGAGATTATGATCTGGAAATAAAGAGCAGTGAGAGAGAAAAAAAAGATAGGAGAGAAAGAGTGACTTTGGGTGAAGGGGGAGTTTTGGAGAGTGGATGAGTGGATCGGAAGAAAGGAAGAGTTTGAGTGAATGAGTTAATGTTAAGAATGAGGTGGGTTTAGGAATGAAGAAGATTATGTGGAGAGGATGGAGAGTGAGAGACTAACGAGGAGAGTTTATGTGAGTGAGGTGGAGGGGGGGAGAGGGAGGGGGAGACCAAGGATGAGATGGAGGGATGGAGGGGAGAGGTATACGAAAGATGGGGATGTAAGTTGGGTTTAGGGCCGCGAAATGGCAGGGGACATAGGGACGTGGATGGGATGGAGAGTGAAAGACGAACGAGGAGTGTATGTGAGCGAGGTGGAGGGAGGGAGGGAGGGGGAGATTGAGGATGAGAGGGGGAGACAGAGGATGAGATAGAGGGATGGAGTGGAGAGGTATATGGAAGAGGGGGGTGTAACTCTGGGGGAAGGGCAGCGAAATGGCAGGGGGCAAGGACCACCTTTTACGGGATTAACATCACCATCGCAGTCAGTCCTCCTCCTCATCATCATCACCACCACCACAGTCACCACCACCACCACCCTCTCTCTCCACGACACACCTGAAGTAGTAGAGAGTGACAACTAGGAACATTAAAGTAGAAAATCAGAAGAATTATCACACAGACGCCACTGAGATGGGGAGGGAGAGTGAAGTAGTGAGTAGTGTGTTTTTGAGAATGAGTTAGGAGGGTGAGGGAAAGATAATGGGGTGAAGAGTGTTTTAAGAATGAGAGAGGACTTGGTAAGTTTAGGTAGAGGTTTTGGGGAGAATGTGTTAGTAGGCTGGTTGAGGAAGCTCCCTAACACTTTTCCCCAAGCGACTTGTTTTGTTTCACTACGCCTTACTGCCCTAATCGCCAAGGAAGACGTGTTAGGTAAGTGGATTAAGGTTCGTATCGGTTGAGGCAGATCCCTAACACAGTTTCCTAACCGACTTCATTTATTCCATCTTACCGTCCTCTTCTGTGTTGCATAAAGCCTTCCAATATCACTATACTCTGCGTAAATAACATTCACGAGAGTATTAACCAGCCGTATCCAAAAATAAATCGCTAAGGAAGAGGTGTTAGGGAGCTTCCTCACAATACCACAGGTAAGTAACTTGATTGCTTCACTGGGTGGAAAAGTAAAGGTGTGTGTGTGTGTGTGTGTGTGTGTGTGTGTGTGTGTGTGTGTGTGTGTGTGTGTGTGTGTGTGTGTGTGTGTGTGTGTGAAAGAGAGAGAGAGAGAGAGAAAATGGAATTGATAATAGGCTTCCCTGATTGAAGCCTCCTCAAGAATGTAAAGTGAAAAGAAAGGAAAAAAAAAAGGAAAGAAAGAAGCTAGTTTACTTTCTTTAATCAGGAACCATTTTCGGAAAGTGACTGGGGAACAAGTGGAGAAAGATATTTTTCTCTCTCAGACTCTCTAATGGTGGGGTAACTCTAGTATTTTTTCTGTTTTATTCTATACGCAAGACGATTTTATTCATAGGAGCCTGAGTAAGAGAAGGGGTTTAGATAGACAGATTGATGAGCATAGTAGACAGATAGATGTATAGATAGATATTTAAGGAGCAGATGCAGTGGTGGATGCAATTATTTTAGTGGAATTTAGGCTTTTTTTTTTTTTTTTTTTTTAATATTGGGCTGTGGATTTAGCATGCATAATAAATAGGTAGATAGATAGATAGATGGATGGATGATTAGATATATGGATAGATAGATAGATGGATGGATGATTAGATAGATGGATAGATAGACAAAACAAAGCAGAATTAGATACAGATATTTTAAGGAAGCTGCTCAACCTCCATTTCTATATCATTTATTTTCTTTCTGGACATGAACGTCATTATTCTCTTCTGTGTTATGTGTAGAAGCCATATTGATGTTAGAATGCTGTAAAAAGTATAGAAGGGAGACGAGAAAGCCTACCAAGCTGGCGTAATTCAACCTCGAATTTGAAATCAAAAACTTCCTATTGTACATTCGCGTCCTCATGTGTACATAGCGTCCTCTGCCACTGTGATGTGTTATACTCGTTATATATACAATTACCATGTACATTACATTGTAGAACTGCACATTAAACAAAAATAAAATATCCCCGAGGTCTTGTTATTTGCAGAAATTGAGGGAGAAGGTTAAATTCGAGTTGCTTACGAGGAACTACTTTCTTGCGCGCACGGGACATACCGAAGTCATGCGTCCGCGAGCTGGGTATGGGCATTTATGAAGTATCTTTAGAGCGAGTGGTTGTGACAGGCGCGCGGATAAAAAATATCGTGAATTTTGGATAATTAATGGACAACAGTGGGATTTAATGGCCTCCAAACACATCACGATATTACCAAGAGAAGAAATATAGGTGAGCAAAGCGGAAGCAGGCGTTACAGCGAAAAGGAACTGCAAAAATAAGGTTTGTGTTTCCGTGTTCTAGCGCTCGGATTCTCGTCGGCCAAGGAAGCGTCTAGAATTCCATATTGTTGTATTCTTTATTTCTGGACAGGAACGCAATTATTTTCTGTGTTTTGTATAGAAGCTATATCGTAGTTAAGAATGCTTAGAATAACGTGGAAAGTTAACCGAGAAAGCGTACCAAGCTAACAGAATTTCTACCTGAAGATTGAAATCGGAAACTTCCTGTTGTACATTCGCGTCCTCTTGTATTCCTCCGCGTCCTCCGCCACCGCGTTGTCTATATTCATACAAGCTTGACGTTCATTAAATCAAAGGAAATTATTCATCGATAGAGTATGCTGGGCGTATATGTACATTTGGGGCTACTTAGGAATGTATTTGAGTGGTATTTGTAGTCACCGGTCTTTATATACTCAGGGTAAAGAATGTGTAACTTCAGTCAATGCGATAGTGATTTTTTCATTACTACCATCTCAGTTTAATCCATTGTGAGAGTACGAACTGGAGTTAGATTAAAGCCATTATTAATTCAACTACTACAATACGTTCCTCCTTAACTGCGTGAAAATCGTCTGAAAGTAGAGTTAAAGGAAAAGAAATAAAATATGTCATCGTGTTGAAGGTACGGAGGCGGATACACGAATAGTATTTTAAATGGCGTGGGAGGATAGCCCCACTTCTAGCGATTTATTCTGCATATTACGCTATACTATTCTCGAGTGTTATATCATTTTAATATCCACCTGGTTTTCCCACACGTCTGTCTATGGATATATTGCCAGACGCCTCAATTCACAAGCAAAATAGCTTCCATATCGCCTGTTTCCAACCAGTTCCCTGACCTCCCTCCAGCTCACACACTCCACTCATATACGTCTCCATCCTTGCATCGCACCCTCGGCCTCCCCCTCCCTTTCCCACCGTCACACACTCTCCTCGTTAGTCTCTCGCTCCATCTTCACATGGCCAAAGCGTACAAGAAGATATTTAGTTACAAAATAAATCGCAAGGGAAGAGCTCTTAGGGAATTTCCAAACCTCCTGGTATACGACCCGAAGGCATAGGAAGTTCCCTAGCACGTTAATATTCTCCTTTGATTTATTTATGAGAGTTTTTGTAATACATTAACGATAACATAAGTGAAGACGGTAGTAAAGGTGGAGAGAGAGAGAGAAAAAAAACCATAAACATTGGTTACAACGAGGAGTTAAATCACAAAATGTCAGAAATAAAAGGTAAATATCACGGAATGTTAAGTATGAAAGTTAAATATCGCGTAATGTAGGAAAAATGGACGTCAAATATCATGGGATGTGAAAGATGCAAAGTTAAAAAGCACGGAATGTTGCAGATGAGAAGTTGAATATCGTGGGATGGTAAAAACATTGAAGTAAACTGTCACGGAATGCTGAAAATAAAAGTTACACGGGATGCTAAAAATAGAAGTTAATATCACGGAATTAAAAAAAAAAAAAAAAAAAAAAATGGTGTAAAAAGAACGTCTCGGTAAATGCTGGCGAAGAGTTTTAAGTTGGTGAGAGAGAGAGAGAGAGAGAGAGAGAGAGAGAGAGAGAGAGAGGCTGGTTAAATTTGGGTTCATGATTGATTTTTTTTTTTTTCCTGTAAATTTGTTTAAGGTAATTTGTGTAGGTGGGAATGTTATTAAGAAAATGGATGTTAGGAAACAGGTAAACTTGATTTACATTTTACAGATACTTGTAAAGAGAAGTAATAATCTCTCTCAGCTCTGTCTAAATCTGTCTGTCTGCCTATATCTGTCTGCTTGTATCTGCGCATATCCATCAGCCTACCTGTATCAATGTATCTTGTCTACCCCGTTTCTGTATCTTCTGTCCAGCGATCTAAATCTGTCTGTCTACGTATATCTGTCTGCCTGTATCTATGCATATCCATCTACCTACCCATATCAGTGTGCCTTGCCTACCTCCGTCTCTGTATCTACTTCTGTCCAGCTATCTACCTATGTGTTCATGCTCCGTCTCTGTATTTATCTACCTGTCCATGTGTGTGTGTCAATTTAACCATCAGGATTTATCGTGGTCTCAGTTGCATCTCATTTATATACTGGTGTTGCGTTTAAGGTCAGTTTGATAAGAGATGGAGATTTTCAGAATTAACAGTGTACAGGTAAAGATCGATAGCCAAACAGTAATATCTCTCAGTAGCTTACCTGTCTGTGTGAACTATTTATAGCTATCTTTCTCTAAACAATAATAATAATAACTGAATCTATGTATACTACCTGTCTGAATCTCTCTCTCTCTCTCTCTCTCTCTCTCTCTCTCTCTCTCTCTCTCTCTCTCTCTCTCGACTACTCAGCTTTAGTCCATCCCTTTCCTTTCCTTTCTCTCCCTCCTTTTCAATCTGCTCTCCCCTTGTCGGTATCTCGTCTCCCTCCCCTCCTGGCATCCTCTCTCTCTCTCTCTCCCCTTTTGTGTCTGGTTTTCCCCTCCTTTACTCTCACTTTATCGATTAGTTTTCTTTCTTTTTTTCGTTTTGTGTGTGTGTGTGTGTGTGTGTGTGTGTGTGTGTGTGTGTGTGTGTGTTTACCCTTAATTTCATTCATTTCTCATAGTTCTTGCATTTTTCTAGCATTTCTCTTTTTTTCCTTACCGTATTAAATTTTTCTGTTTACCTTTCATTCGTTGCTGTTTTTGTGCTTTTGTTTGTTTTGCGTTTGTTCCTCACTTCCGCTTTGTCATTCCCCCAGTCCTCTGCCGTCCGTTCGACCTTCCATCCATTCATTCCTTTACTCATTCATCTATCCTTTTCTTGTCCATCCGTCGGTTCATGAATTGATACATCTATCCATCCATTTATGTATTTTTATTTGTTTAATTATTCATCTACCCATCCATCCATCCATTTTCGTATCCATCCATCCATTCGCTCTCCATTCGTTCTCCTTGTGTGGCTATTGTTTCGTTCACCTTTCTATTCCCCGTTCTCACTTCATCCATCCATCTGTCCATTTGCTCCGCCCTCTCCTTGTTCCATTCCTCTTTCTCCTTCCTCCTCCCTCCCCGCCTGTCCTCTTTCCTGCTCCTCACTTTCTCTTTTTATCAAGATTCCCACTTTCCTCATCCCTCCTGTTTCTTCTGTATTTTTCTCTCGCCTCTCTCTTCGCTTCCCTCCGTTTACGTTCCTTAGCTATGTCTTGCTCCTTCCTCCTTTCCCTCTCATCCCATCTATGAATATATAGTGTATCTGTCTCATCCGTCCATCTACCTATCTGCTTCTGTCTAAGTTCTTCAATCATCTTTAAGTTTACTGTTGTTTGCCAGACTCCCTCTTCCCCCCACTCTTGTGCCTTCCCCGCCCTCTCTCACGTCTCACACCATCATCGAGTAATTGGTTCCCCATAGTCTCTCTCTCTCTCTCTCTCTCTCTCTCTCTCTCTCTCAGTAGTGATGATAAATGATGATGATGATAGTGGATTAACGATGATGGTAGTGGGATGATGATGGTGGTTGTGATGATGATGATAGTGTACGATAAACAACAGCAACACAAATGATGCTATTGTGGGTGCTAGTAACGTGGACGTGATAGTGCTTGTAATAATAACTTCACCGATGCTAAAAATGCCGGCCATTGTTTTAAAAGTTCGGTAAACGATGTCCCCATAGAGCTGTTTGGTAATTGCTTTATATTTGTGTCTAGTGCAGTTGTTAAGGGTAATGTAGTTTTTGTTTGTGTGTTTGGCAGCGTGTTTATGGATGGAAATGGGTGTGAGTGTATCTGTGTGGGTGTGGGTGTTAAAGTATGTGTATTTCTGTGTTTGAGTCGTATACTGTGTGTGCGAGGGGAGGAGTGTGTGTGTTGGGGGGGAGGGTCTGTATGTGTGTGAGGGGGAGGCGTGTGTATGTGTGTGGGGGAGGTTGTGTGTTTTCTTATATGTGTGTGAAATTTTGTGTATTTGTATTTCGTGTTTGTAAGGGTGTTTTTATCCGTCTGTCTATTTGGCTGTGTTTCTCTCTCTGTCGATCTGTATAATATTTCTACTATATGTCCCAGAATAATATGTACCGCCTACCTTTGTATGCTTGTGCACCAGTACATGGACGATTGTGTATCTGTAGGCAGTGTGTGTGTGTGTGTGTGTGTGTGTGTGTGTGTGTGTGTGTGTGTGTGTGTGTGTGTATCTGGAGTGTGAGCGAGCGAACGCCCTGACCTACCTACCTCCAGTATTGATTTACTCTAATTATCTCTCTCTCTCTCTCTCTCACACACACACACACACACACACACACACACACACACACACACACACACACACACACACACACACACACACACACACACCACACTCGGCTGGCTACCCTTCTATGCTCCTATTCACACATGCTCACACTGCGTTTCTCTCTCTCTCTCTCTCTCTCTCTCTCTCTCTCACACACACACACACACACACACACACACACACACACACACACACGAGTAACACCTTGTCGACTCATACTTTACTCATTCTTTCTCACATATTTACTCATATCCTCATTTACATAATATGCTCATTAATTCACTGATTCATATTCTAACACACACACACACACACACACACACACACACACATCCTTACTTAATGTTCACTTACGTAACTCGTTTCTCATTCATAGTTACTTATCTCCTGACTCAATCCTCTCTCTCTCTCACTCACTCCTCTCCCTCTCTCCCTCATACTCACACTCCTCCCCTTTACATCTTCCCATTTTCCTCCCTTTCACACCCCTCCACACGTCTGTCTCCAATTTAATGGTTCCTCTAGCCCTCACTGAGACCCCCCCCCCTCTCTCTCTCTCTCTCTCCTGATTGCTGAGAAACTTCACCTTAATAACTCAGGTAGGGGATAAAAACACCCTTATGGACCCCGGTTGTAAGGGTGAGAGTCGCTTGGTGGTAGATCCATAGAGGCTAAAAATGGTGCGTATCGGTGCTAGAGAGAGAGAGAGAGAGAGAGAGAATGTCGTATTGCGATGGAGGTGATGAGAGGGAAGGGGTAGTGAGTGATTAGGATGTGTGTGTGTGTGTGTGTGTGTGTGTGTGTGTGTGTGTGTGTGAGAGAGAGAGAGAGAGAGCGAGATGCGGGGAGGTGGGAAGTGTGAGAGAAGGGGGGTAGGTATGGTGTCGTGTTACTCACCATATTAAGAGAAAAACGGATTTTTTCCTTTTTTAAACAGTACATGTAAATCAGGTTAAATCACAGTAGTACCGGTAGTAGTAGTAGCATAGTAGTAGAAGTATAGTTTAGTAATAATAACACCCAACACTAACAAACAGCAACCACAACTTCCATCTTACTCAAGGCTTTTGAAACCAAACCATCGCCAATATGGAATGGTACTCTCACAGTTTTCCCTCATAAGTTCCCTGCGAAATTGTACAAGGCCTTAATGGGGAGAACTAAGGGTGGTGGAGCGAGTGGGGAGGGGTTTGCTGGTGATGACGAAGGGGGGAATGAGTCGTGTGCGGGTGGGGTCTGCTGGTGATGAGGGAGAGGGGAGTGAGTGGTGATAGTGATGAGTGGATTTGGGGGGGCGGTATGGCTTGTGAATGATGACTGATTGTGGTGGTGAATGGGAAGTTAGTGGTGAATGATGGGAGATTTTAGTGGTGATAGAGTTTAGACTGTTAATTTTGACGCTAAATGGGGATAGCCTAGTGATGATAGGTAATTAGTAAAAGCGTCTAGCCTACTTAGAGAGAGAGAGAGAGAGAGAGAGAGAGACTTATAGTGCCTGATGAACCTGTAGTTTAAGTGCCAGCCTAGTTTAGGGTCAAATGCAGAGCTGACCTACACACACCCTATCCACCCTCTCCACCCTTCTCCTCTTTTCTCCCTCTCATCTGCCTTATTCCGCCTCTCTTCCCCTCTCCTTTACCTTACCCCTCCCCCCATTAATCCCTCTCCCCTTTTCCTCTCTTCTCTACCTTACCCTTCTCCCCCGTCTTGTCCCCTTCCCTTTTTCCTCTCTCCTCTTCCCCTTGCCTCTCATCTCTCGTCTCTGCTGCGGTGTTACCCTAACCCCCCCCCCTATTTCCCCCTCTCTACTGCTATGCTTCCTTTTCTTTCTCCCTCACCTCCATCCCTCCCTCTCTCAGTACGGTATCTGTCTAGTCCTCTCGTCATCAACCCATCCCCAATCTTCCTATCCATCCACATTTCTCTCTCTCTCTCTCCTCTCTCTCTCTCTCTCTCTCTCTCACACACACACACACACACACACACACACACACACACACACACACACACACACACACACACACACACACACACACACACACACACACACACGTGCAGTTACTTCTCAGTCCATCCACATCCGCCTCTCTACCCACACCTCCTCCTCCTCGTTTATGACACCCGTAGTACTTTACCTTAATTGTACCTTTGTTTGAGAGAGAGAGGGACTTTTCTTTCTACATATTTTTCGTTATTTCCACCACTCCAGCAATTTTTTCTTTAAGAGGTATTATCCTGACTATTATTATTACGCTGTATGACGGACGCTTCCTCGTGTGATTGGCACTGTTAGGATCATAATGTATCGGGGGACGTGGATGCATTGCTTTACTACGCTCTCTCTCTCTCTCTCTCTCTCTCTCTCTCTCTCTCTCTCTCTCTCTCTCATCCATAATCATAAACAATTCCTCTCGCTTCCTACTTTTTTTCTCCCCTTTCTCTCTCCCTGTTCCCTCTTCCCCATCCTTCTCTGCGCTCCCCTCCCCTCCCCTCAATAAAGTGAAGTGTCGGTGAGGGTAGGGAGGGGAAGTGGAACAACAGACACTTCAAAAGGACTTAGGCACATCACTAATGAATTAGAGAGGGGGGGGGAGATGGTGGTAAGGAAGGAGACGATGATGGGTAGGGAAGGGAACAGAAGAGGAGAGTGAGGGAGGAAAGGAAGATGGAGAGTGGCAGGTGAAAGGAAAGAGTAAGGGGAAGGAAAGGGGAGGGAAGGGTGAAATAAGGGAAGGGTGAGATGAAGGGAAGGGAGGGGAAAGAGAAAGGTTAGGGGCAGAGAAGAGAAATGAAAAAGAGAAGAGACAAGACGAGAGAAGGTAAGGGAATAAAGACACAGAGAAAGGTAAAGGAAGGGAAAAGGGAAGGGAAGGAGGAGAATGAGTGTTGGTGAAAGGAGGGTGGAGGGGAGATTGAAGGGAGGGGAAGGGTAGTGTGAGTGAAGTAGAATGCAGGAAGACTGAAAGAGGGAAGTGAAGAATGAGGGAGGAGAGAGGAAGGGTGAAGAGCAAATGTGAGTGGGAATGAGTGTTTGCAGGGAGAGAGAGAGAGCGACAGAAAATGAATGCAGAATTACCTATATCTCCAGAAAATAGAGACACAAACGAACAAACAAACAGAAATGAGTAAATACTAGAGGAATTGCAGTCAGTCAGGGAGGGGGAGAGAAGGGAGATGACATAAGAGTGAGAGGAAGGGGAGAGACTGAAAGGAGAGCGGTATTGGAATGAAAGTGCACGTGAAGTAGGGAACAGACGAGAGAGAGAGAGTTTCTGTAGAACTGAGGATATAGCACAAAATTATAAGTAGGTAGATAGATAGTTATTTGTGTAAAATTGAAGATATGTAGCAAAAAGATAGATAGGTAGAGAGAGAGAGAGAGAGAGAGAGATGGAAAATTGATGATAAAACAAAATGATGAATCGTCGAGAGAGGGAAAGAGGAACACCGTAATGATAAATTGATGGAGAGAGAGGGGGTGGGGGAAACAAAAGCTCCTCAGACAGACAATAGGAATTAGGGAATAGATCGATAGGGTGAGAGAGATTTCGATGGCATAACGGATTAGGGAGAGAGAGAGAGAGAGAGAGAGAATTCACCGATTTCAGTTCAACGCCAAAAATTAAAAAGCAACATAAGCAAGCAAGGTACACACACACACACACACACACACACACACACACACACACGCACGCACGCACGCACGCACGCACGCACGCACACACACACACACACACACACACACACACACACACACACACACACACACACACACACACACACACACACACACACACACACACACACACACACACACACACACACACACACACACACACTTTCAGTAGCAGTACGGGTTGGGCTAGGGGGAGGGCATAGGCGGGAGAGGGCTTAGGAGGAGGGAAGGTGGGATTAAGGAGGGAAGGAGGGAAAATGGAAGGGATTAAGTGAAGGGGGAAGGGAAGGGTTGGCTGACGGCACGTGTAGTCATGCAGTCCAACCTATAAAAGCTTAAAATCATGCACTCGAATACACGTAGGAAAAGGGTAAAATCATGCACTTGTGTTGGCAGAAATAGTGGAAAGAGATTGAAGTAAATAGAAGTGACAAAATAGATTAAAAGTAAAGATAAAAAGAAAAAAAATGGTCATGGAGTCCACGAACTCACAGGAACTGAAAACCATGCACTCGTGTACAGGTAAAGACAAGGGTAAAATCATGCACTTGTATTGGCAGAAACAGTGGAAAGGGGTTGAAGTAGAGGGAGTGGATAAAGTAGATTAAAAGCTAAGATGATAAAACATAAATGGTCATGCAGTGTACCAACCCACAGAAGTTTAAAATCATGCATTGGAAGGCAGGTAAAAGAAGAGGGTTAAATCTTAGACTAAAATCCATATAAAAACTCTTTAACTATACGGAATGGGATACCTAAAATAGAAATAAGATCTGAAATTTAAAATGTAATGTTAAGGTATGCATCTTAAAAATCATGCCTTCAAATCAGTACAGGTAGGGAAAAAAAAATAAAATAAGATAAAATAAAAGAGGCCAAAATTATGCAGTACAGATTTTTTTTTGAAGATTTTGTACGATGTATAGAGCAGGTAACGGATCTGAAGTTATTAAAGATGTTATTTAAAAATGTTAGGTCATGCAGTCCAACCCATAACACTGAAAATCATGCACTGGAGTACAGGTGAAAATATAAAAGTTAAAATTAAAAACAAATAAAAGGTTAAGATTACTCCGTCCGACAGATTAAAAAGCCTCAGAATAAAATGAAATAAAATGTAGTTGAACCCATAGATAATAAAAAAAAGGTTGAAATCATGTAGCTCAGTGCATGGTGGAAAAAGTTGGAACTTTTTATCGTGACAACTATTACATATATATATGTATATAAAAAGTTTGGTATAATACTCGCGGATCGTAATACAGTTGGTAAAAAATGGGATGTAAAATAATCCAGTTTATTAAATAGGTAGAAAAAAATGGAAGTGTCGATGCTGTTGATGGCAATGGTTATTTTTGTGTAGCTGAACTCAGATACAAAAAACTTGATACTGAAGCCATGCAGTATATTATATAGTCTCAAGAGCACTAAAATCGTGCACATTAATGCAGGTTTGAAAGGGATAAATCATGCACTGGACTTCATTAGTGAAAATATGGTGCTGCTGCTTCGCCGTGCATTCCGGGTAGATGAATAATATGTGAAGACAATGCATGCAAGCTATACATGAATAAGGAAAACCGAACGCATGATGGTAGTTCTTAGGAAAATGGCAGATTATTACATGATGTGAGGAAAGGTAGTCATGCCGTCGAACCACTGGATTAAAAGGAAAAAAAAAGATTGTGTGATATAGAACGAATATATTAGAAAACTTATAGAGCTGACTGCATAACATACTACAGGACTGCTTGATCAAAGAAGGTAAGATTCATGTCGGCAGATTACAAAAATATGAGCCATTCAGTCAAACTCATGTTAAATCAAAATCTTGCAGTCAGAAATAGCATATAGTCATGAATTATGCTGTGTAGATGAAAAGTGAGTCGTGCAGTCAAACCCAGGGAGGTAGTAAAAATCATGTGTCGGAAAATCATGCAACCAGACCCTTAGATTTAAAAGGGTAATATTTTCCGTTCATAAAAATCGAACCCAGAGATGAAAGGATTAGTCATGCAATCAGACCTGTATGTAAGAGAGAGAGAGAGAGTCCAGTCGTGCACAGCCATAGAGTATTAATAAAAAGGGGAAAAATGTGGCCTGACATAGAAGCCATAGATTAAAGAAAAAAATGGAAATAACAAAAAAAAAGGTATGTAGAATCACACAAATACCGTATACATGGAAAGGAAATTTTATCGAGTAGTGCCGTTGAAATTAAGAGGAAGAATAGGAAAACTTTGATACGTAAAAGATAGATGGATAGACAGATAGCTAGGTAGATGGTGGTGATAGTAGCAGCAGTTGTAGCAGTAGCACCGTAGTAACAACAACCCCAGGCTCATTTAGACTTGAACCCGCTGTACTGCTGGCTAAAGTTGCCATCTCATGCAGTCCACTATCTTTTTGGGGGGTATAGACAGGGGGACGTGGGACTTTTGCGTTACGGGCAGCGCAGCCGACCGGTAACATTGATGCCATCACGTGAAGGTGGAAGTAGAAAACATGTCATTGGATGAAGGGATTGTTAAGGAAGTATTAGAAAATTTTTGGCGTAAAAACAAGATGGCGGGGGTCTTTGGCTGCTTTGGCACTCTCTGGAGAATGAAAAACGAGGACATAAATATTTACTGGCGCGGTGAGAGAGAGTCTGAACTAAGTGTTTTTGTTTATCTTTAGCTACTTTGGGTGTGTGCGCGCTCTGTCATGTAACTAACTACCGGTATGTTTAGATTATATTAAGTACGGGCGTGTGTGTGTTTGTGTGTGTGTGTGTGTGAGAGAGAGAGAGAGAGAGAGAGAGAGAGCATGTGATGACCCCAGAACAAAGGGTAGGCATAGAGCCCCCGGAGCGCCTTCATGCATATTAGGTCATTCTCTCTCTCTCTCTCTCTCTCTCTCTCTCTCTCTCTCTCTCTCTTTCTCTCTCTCTCTGTCTGTATATGTATGTATGTATATGTATTCCTGTCTACACATCTAACTCGGTAACCAACCAAGCAATCAACTAACCCCTTAACTAAGCAACGACCTATCTATCAACCGTTCTGCCTGGCTGTGTATCGATCTGTCTATCTATCTAACACCACCCAAGCAACCAGCCAACAGAATACCTAACACCCCTCATGCATGAAAGACGATCATGCACTCAGGTTTGAAAGGCAGTGTGCTTCAAGTCATACATAGTGGGTGATGGAGAAACGGAAGTGCTCATGAAATGTATTGGAAAAGTAGTGCTTACATTCACTCCCCTGCACACGCACATGGTCACGCACATGCGAGCATTCGTACACGTGTATATGCTTAGGAACAAGTCCACACTGCTATGTATTCAGATGTGCTCACAGGTTTGCGCACATAGGTACACATATGTATACAAAGCAGACTGATGCATACACACCAAGTTTCACATGTCCGTAGGTGTACGTTGAGATTTACACATGTATGTACGAAGATGCACAGTGGTATGTACGCTCTGATTCGTACACAAGCAGTTACACAAGCGCACACACGTATACAGTTAGTAATATGCCTCGCTATTTAGCTGTTTGCCTAATATACCAAGTCGTGGTCTAATTATACAATCACGCACATTATGGTCATGCGCGTCAGTTTTGCGTAATATAGTCGTGCATATAATTTTGCATAATATAGTGATGTACATACTAATTTTCCATATATAGTCATGCACATACTGTTTTTGCATAATGTAGCCATGCACGTAAGTTTGCATAACATATCATGCACTTGTAAATTTTGCATAATATAGTCATGCAGGTTACACTCTTAATATTGCACCTGATATACTTGGCTCTGTATGGGTGGTCCGTATACAACGCCCCTCTTTCACTCCACCAGACAGTTTTTGATGTGCTGCGGGGACGGCCTACTCAGCATATCAGTGTCTATCGCACATTATTCATTTCCTACGCCCAGTGCCACCTCTTCCCCCACGCCGGGAGACTGGGCATTCACCATAATGATTTAAAGTTAAGGTCTGGTTGAGATTTATAGCTCACGTAATGTCATCCCCGTCGTCAATGTAGGGACAGAATAGCGTTGCCCCGGGCCCACACACTCGTGATGGGAAAAAAAAAAAATCGATGATGGATGTGTGTTAAGAGATGCAGTGTACATAATCATGCTTAATGTACCCAGCCACGCACATATTTAGTAATGCATAGGGTAATACACAGTCATGCAAGTCATACTACACCCAAAGAGCGCATATTTTTACATCCTTCAGGTAAGCACTGACACCTGTAATTACCCCATGAGGCAGGGATTAGCACGTACCTACACACACACACACACACACACACACACACACACACACACACACACACACACACACACACACACACACACACACCACCCAGCCATCATGAAGGTGCTAATGACCTTCTCCCCCCGTCCACTTCCCCTCTCCTCCCTTCCGCTTTCTCACCTTTCTTTCCCTTCTTCGTCCCCTTTCCTTTGCTTCTTTGTCGTTCCCCTCACCTCCGTTGTTTTCACTTTTCACCTCACTTCTCTCGCCTTTCCCTTCCCTTCTCTTCTCTACTCTTCCCGTCTCTTCTCTTCTCTTTTCTACTCTTCTCGTTTCTACTCTTCTTTTCTCGTCTTTTCTCTTCTCTTCTCCATTACCTTCCTTTCCATTCATTCATTCCCCGCTTTTATTCACGTCCCTGTGTGATGTGCAAGAGCATGTGTTTGTCAGTGTTAACCTTCATGTATTGTTTGCCATTTTGTGTGTGTGTGTGTGTGTGTACGGGCACCACATGGTTGTTGCTCCAGTTAGAATGGAGTTTTGTTGTGTTTGTTGCTAAAGTTTGCTGGCTGTAATAGTGTTGGTGTTTTTTTCACTTTTTTTTTTGGCTAATTTGTTCTGGTTTTTATTATGTTATACTCTGTTCTGTCCCCCTTTACTTGGCCCTAATATTCATCCTTCTGTTGCTTTTCCACTTAGCTCAGAGGGGGGGAAAAACTTCGACAGTTTTCCACAGCAGTACTTCGTGACTAGCACCATATTCTAGTGTTAATCTTTTGTTACAGCTCAGCATTAAAGATGGAAATATGTTAATTTGAGACCAACTTAAAGTGAAAAGAGTACATTACTGTTAGTGTGATTGTCGTTCTGGTGAAGTGTTTTGTTGTTAGTAATTGTGTTCCCATAATTGAGTTTGCTGTGGAGTTGGCATGGTTGTGTTGGGGAATTTTCCGTGATTGTTGTGTTGTGCTGTGTTTGTGTAAATGTTTGTCCTGTTGTGGAGTGCTTTGTTGTAAGGCAGAGTTGCTTTGGTGTAATGGAGTTGGTGTCTAGTTTTGTTGCTCTCTTGGTGTTTCATTGTTGTGGTTGTGTTGCAGTAGATGTTAGTCTGATTGCTGCTGCTACCATGAGTTTTGTTTATTTATATAGTTGTTTGTTCGTTATTGTGTGTGTGTGTGTGTGTGTGTGTGTGTGTGTGTGTGTGTGTGTGTTTGTTGAGCTTGGGTGTTGTGTATTTAGTTTGAATTGCGCACACACCCTCCCCAACTCTGTTTCAAAGTGAATTAAGAGGAGGAAAAAAACAATTCAATGAGAGAGAGAGAGAGAGAGAGAGAGAGAGAGAGAGAGAGAGAGAGAGAGAGAGAGAGAGAGAGACCATTAGACAGAATGAGGGAAAGAAAAATGAAAAACGGAGATTCATAAGAACGAGGAAATGAAACGAGGGGAGATGTATGCTGTTAAGGAAATGATCACGGAGGGGAAGGAGAGGGGATGAGACGAAATTAAAAATGACCGAAAGATTATTTTTTTTTTTTTTTTTTTTTTTTTTTTTTTTTTTTAGTGCAAGGGACAGTAATTTTTATTTTGTCTGCTGCATTTATGTGTATCTAGGAAACAGATTAAGAGATGTATACGTTCTTTGATATATATATTCTTTTTTTTTGTGAATTGTAAATAAATATTCTGACGATTGTTTTGAAGCAAGACATATTCCGTCAGAATGATCGACGTATTTTCATTGTTTGCGCTATCGAGATATTATTTTGCTTATTTTTTTCGGTATTTTATAATTAAATTTTTTATGGTGACATACCTTAACCATGACACAGTTAAATATTAGGAAAATTCAATACCAAAATGTCCTCGTAGTAAAGTGGTTAGTGATAGAAGTAGTTAAGATGACATTTAGAAATTAATATAAAAGTTAATGAGATGTTCGTCTCGTTAACCGAAGATTTTTTCCCAACTCTTCCTCCTGTCTCCATCTTCCCTTTCACCTCCCCTTCCGTCACTCGTCTTTCTCCCTTCCCTGTCTCAATTTCAGACTCTCCTTCTCCCTCACTCTGTCACTCATCCCTTCTTTCTCCTCATTTCTTCCTCTCACTACCCCTCTCCCTCCTCTTCTACCCATCTACATCTTCAGTCTAACTCTCAATCCAACTCCTCTTCCCTTCCCCACCCTCCCGACGAAGTGTGTGTGAGTTAATGAAATGTTCGTCTGGTTGACCGTAGACTTTCTCATCGGATCCTCTTTCCAGCTTCTCAAGAGGTCCACCCTTTTCTTCCCTCTCAATTTCCTTTCTTTTGAAGTTCCCCCTCTCATCTCCCTCCACCCTCCCCTCCCTTAGCATATCTACCCCACCCCCTCCGTTCTCCCTACCTCTAACTTCCTTTCTCTGCTCCCTGTCTTCCTCCTCTCTGCGCCTTCTATCTTTCTCATCTCTGTATCCACTACCTTCTTCCTCTCTGCCTCCTGCCTTCCTTCCATCCTTCTCTCTCTCTCTCTCTCTCTCTCTAATCCTCTCCCTCCTCCCTTTCGCACGGCTCTCTCTTCTCTTTTTAATCTCCCCCTCCCTCTCTTTTCTCTCCCCATCCCTCCCTTCTCTTCTCCTTCCCCGTCCTACTCTTCTCTCTCCACATCCCTACCTTCTCTTCTTTGTCCCCATCTCTTTCTTCACTTCTCTCTTCCCACCCCTCTCTTATCTTCTTACTCTCCTCTTCCCTACCTTCCCTTCCCTCCCCCCGTCCCTCCCTCTCACGCCGCCTATCCCTCTCTTCCTTGCCTATCTCTCTTTCCTCTTTTATCTGGTTTTATAGTCTCTTCGCCTTCCCTTTTGTCTTCTTTTGCCTTTGGTTCCTTTCTATTGTTTTCCTTTATTTTCATTTTCCTTTCTTCATTTGCCTATATATTTTCTGTCACATTTTTTATTCTTGCCTTCCTTTTTTTTTTTTTTTTACCTCCCTTTCCTTTCTTTTGTTTTCTTTTTTCTTCTTTGTTTTCCTTTTCATCTTTTGGTTTCCATATTTTCTTCTTTTGTCTTTCTTTTCTCCTCTTTTCTTCTGCGTGGTTTGACGAAAAGCAGTGGGAAACTTCTACTATCGTGGGGGAGATAAATAGGGGGTGGGGAGTTGAGGGGAGGTGGGGTGGGGGGATGGGAGGAGGAGGGATTAATGGTAGGGTGGGCTAGTTTATTCCCCACACATCCGTCTCCATAACTGCGACATGGGGGGGGTGGGGGTTGGGGGGAGAATGGGGTGAGGTGGATGGTGGTTGTGGAGTGAAGGAGAGGGGTGGATGGGGGAGAGTTGGAGAGGGAATAAGATGGGAGAGGGTGGGGGAGAAAATACAGGGAGACGGAGGGTGTGTGTGTGTGTGTGTGTGGAGGAGGACGGTGTGTGTGTGTTTGGGGAGGGGCACGGTCAGGATGTGAGGGGGGAACGAATTAGGGAGATTTGAATGGAAGGGGGGGCTAGGAAAATAGGGGAATGTGAAAAGGAGTGAGTTGGGGGGACTTAGAGAAAGGATAGATGGGGGACGGATTCAAAGGGAGGGGAAGGAACGTGGCAGGTGTTAGATTAGTTACGTAAGGGGAGATTAGATTAGGTAGATGGAAGGGGGAGGGAGAGAGGGGGGGTGGGATAAGTGGAGGGAGTGGTTCCGAAACGGGGGTGGTTAAGGTGTTAGGTCCTGTCAGGTAATTTAGTGTTGTGGTTTCAGTCTGGTTAAGGCCTTTGTAATTAATGGTTCAATAGTCTCTCTCCTGGTGTTATACCGCCAGTTTCCTTACCGTAGATCACTGGGAGGATGGATGTGAAACGCGACAGTGTATTAGTTGTAAATGTAGCGGTAGTAATTGTTGTTGTAGTAATTGTGGTGGTGGTGGTTGTGATCCTTTTTGAGAGAGAGAGAGGGAGAGAGAGAGTTTTCTAATATTTGGCGCATAATTTGCACTGCCTGTTGTTATTCTTCTATCTTGGCAATATTGTTGGACATGGGGGGGGGGTCCCAGCGCAATAATATAGATGGGGAGGACGAGAGAGAGAGAGAGAGAGAAGGAGGGTGGGGGTCGAGGGGGGATGAACAATGCTACCCTAGCACGTCATGCACATAAAGATGAACAGTGTGAGTGTCAGTCAAGAATTTTATATGCCAGGTATGTCATGTCTCTTTGTCCGTCTGTCATCAAATTACTCCAAAAGCATAGATTGAATTTTAATTAAACATGGAACGCAGATAAAAATTGAACGATGTCAGACAGGAATTTATTTGAATATGTTTCATTTGTGTGTGTATGTGTGTGTGTGTGTGTGTGTGTGTGTGTGTGTGTGAGAGAGAGAGAGAGAGAGAGAGAGAGAGAGCAGATTACCGTACTCTCAAAGCACTAGATGAATTGTAATAAAACTTGGCATGCAAATGAAAGTGAACCAAAGTGGATATCACTCAAGAAATTTATTTCGAATTGATATTGTCTGCCTTTTGTGTGTGTGTGTGTGTGTGTGTGTGTGTGTGTGTGTGTGTGTGTGTGTGTGTGTGTGTGTGTGTATTCATCAAACTCTAATTAACTGGACAGGAATTGACTGCTTAAGCCAAAGGGGGTATTTTTTCTTTATTTATTAACCAGGATGAATTTTCTGTTTACAGAGTGCATGAGTTTTTTTTTTTTTTTTTTTTTTAAATACAAAGTGCATGACGGGTTTGGTATCTCGTTTTTACTTTTGACCAATTGGATTCACTGGTGGGTAAATAAGCACAGATGCGCGGAAAGGTGATTTGTGGGTACTTAGGATTCCATGGGCTTGAATGGTGAGTCAATGAGTGTTTGACCCGTTTCATGGGACATTGTGTTGGTTAGTTTTCACTTTTTTTTACCTTTTTCCTTGCGTATTGATGACGGTGGTGGTGATGATAATGATGTGTTACCATTTTTTTTTATTCTGCTGAGAATGGAATTGTTGAATTGCAAGGGTTAGATAATAAGCGTCTTCATTGACTTTTTCGACAAAAACGCAAACCGATATGGTTTGTATTATTTATATTATAATTATTATTCTGTTACTATATGATAATTATTATTTTTAATAATCATGTTACCGTGATAGGTATTTCGGAAGTAAGACAAATCGAGTGACGTTAACAGGAATAAAGTACAGAATTGGTATTTCGCAGTCAAGGTTATAGGTCAGGGTCACACTTGATATAGGCCTATTTACATTTTTGACATTTGAATATTTGTGGTGATTGGGTGTTTATCAGGTGAGCTAAAATGAGAATTTATTTATGCATGCAAATTATATGTATGCAGTTTTCATGGGTTAGGGAATGCAGTTTTGATTTGCCCATATAATAAAGGTGTGAATGTGGTTTTATTATTACTGATGATGATGATGATTATTATTATTATTATTATTATTATTATTATTATTAAAAGTGTTCACACTATATCCGACTAAAAATGATACCTTTTACTAATTATATATATTTCTTTTTCAGGTGAGCCGTGTTCCCCTTTTCCCACACTACGAAGTATGCAAGTATAAGAACACACTTACTGTAAATACACTTATGTACAGTCAGCAAAAAAGTATGGCACACCTGAGGTACGATGGATATGGAAATAAGCGAGTTTTGTGGGACACATAAATCTATTAACCTAGTGCCTTGAAAAACACAGCACCCAGAACTTGAATTTTTGTGCGATTTCGAGTCCTGATAATTACTAAGGATAACATTTGCACTGATAATTAGAGGGTGCCTCATATATCACAATGTTTCGCCCATGTTTCAGAATGTTGCGTGCGAAGAGGTGTGCGATACTTTTTTAGTTGACTGTACAGAGAGACGCAAGCATTTCCCCTAAAGTTTGAACGAGTACATAGCGGAAGAGTCAAACCATTTTAAACACGATATAGTAGAGGAAGGGTTTTTACTGTATTTTGTCAGTTGTAAATTATCGTCAGACGGAACTGGGATGATAGTTATTTCCTTGTCTATAATCACCAGCAGAAATTTGCGACCAGTCCTCAGCGAGTAATTTTGTCTTTTTTCCATATTATTACTGTTATTTCTCGCTCCTCACTTAATGAAATAGTGGCCTTCTCATGCTGTGTGTGTGTGTGTGTGTGTGTGTGTGTGTGTGTGTGTGTGTGGGGTTGTGTGTGTGTTCTCATTTCTTGTTGCTGTCTGATTGTTCATACCTTCTCTTGCCGCACGTCGGTGTATGCCGCGTGGGGAGATTTACCGTGTCTCTCTTTCGGTCAGTCGTCATACTCCTTCAAGACTACTGCATAGATTTTAAGGAAATGCATTTAACCCTAAGACCTTGGGAAATTTCTCAGTAGCAAGTAGCATCGTCTGGCGTTAGTAACCCCTTTAACCTTATAACTCATTCTTTCCTTTTATTCATGGTGACTTCAGGGGATTTTACCCAACGATTATATTCACCTCTCGTAAAACAGGAAAGTTTAAAGGTATTTCTAACTCCTTAAAATAAAAAGAAACTCGAAAATGGTCGCTAAAGTATTAAAAAAAAAAAAAAACTTCATCTGATTGAATGGATTGAAATGGATAAATTCGAATTGATAAATCCCCCACCCCAACCCGCGATGGTAGGATTAGGGGCTGTCGTACTGACGGGGTTAAGTGAACGCCCAACACCCCTCCGTCATTCGTACCCTCACGTCTGCCACTACTTTTGTTACGACCCCCCACCCCCCGATTCCCCTGTGCCGCGTTGGGTGCTATCTAGGTACGGGTGTTAGTGCCCTGTAAAGCTTGTTGTAGGTGGGGGAGATTAGGGGGACGAGGAAGGAAGGGAAGGAGGGAGCTGGTATGGGGAGTGGTGGGGGAAGGACGTCTGTCTTTCTCTCTATCAGTCATCTGTGTGTCTGTCTCTATATATATGTCTTTCCCATCCTTCCCGCTATCTCTCTGTCTATCTGTATCTATCTATCGGGTAGCCCGTAATCCAGCAGGCCTGACTGGTAACGAGAGGTCAAGCCAACGAACACTTGAGAACCACCTCAAGGCCCAACCAGGCAGCCTGTGTATCTATTTATATCGATCTCTCTTCCTGTCTGTTTTTCTATATCCGTTTTAGCCACCAAGGTATAACCTGTCTGCTTTGTGTACGAGTCTATATCTGTCAATCTGTATTTCTCTGTCAGTCTGTCTTTCTGTATGTGTGTATGGTATGTATGTATGCATTGTGTGTATGATAGGCCAGTTTTTCTTTCTTGAATTGATGTAAGGACTTGATGCATGCGTACCTGATGTCATTTGGAACTTATTTGTCCCATGTATGTATGTATGTATGGTATGTATGTGGCGAGAACAAACATTTCCCTTTCTCCACCTCTCCACCAACAAAAGTAGGGTAACAGCTGGTGGAGGTGACGTGACAGCCATCCATTCCTGCGTTACTGTCGTCTATTTGGGTGTGGTTAAGGAGCGGGCATGGAGGTGAAGGCATGTTACACTGCCACGCGACACGAACTGCCCTGTTAAGCTGAGATACTAGAAGGAATAATGCCCTGTCTGAATCGGCCCTAGGTTAGAAATGATAGAATTAGTGGTATTGGACTGGTTAGACGGAATAGGAGACTGGGAGTTGGGTTATAAGTGATAGGAGAAATAGGGGTATCTATAACGAACTGGTTAGAAATAATAGAAGTAGTGGTGTCTATGTGTCCTAATCCCAGTGTTAGAAATGATAAGAAATAATTGTGTCTAAACTACCCTGAAGTTAGAAATTATAGGAGTGGCATCTATATTGGCCTTAAGTTAGAAATTATAGAAATAGTGACCCCTGTATTGAGCCAAAAACAATGTAGGAGAAATAGTGGTACCGCATTTAAATCAGTCCCAAGTTAGAAATTATAGGAGGGATAGTGGTATCTAAACTGGACTAGTTAGAAGTGATAGGAGAAATAGTGGATCTATATGGGACTGATTGTTAGTGTTAGCAGAAATAGAAGTATCTAAATTGGCATCAGGTTAGATATAGGAAAAGTAAAGATATCTGTATTGCTTTTGTCAGGTGTGCTATGTATTTTTTTTTCTTTAACTCAGATATTCATTAGATTTGTAGAGAAATTTGTGCACCAAGATTTGATTAGGTTAGATTAGATAACCGCTGCAGCACGAGGTATTTACACCGAGTGTATTGTATTGTTATCAGTTTGAGTTTTAAAATGATAACTAAGGATATTGGTATAGTTACGTGAGAGAAAAATAATGAAAGGGAATAGAAAGGTGGTGGGGAGAGAGAGAGAGAGAGAATTGATTAAAAAAATGTATCGTCCTGTTAGGGGGTGGATAGATAGAAGAGCGAAAGAGGATAACGAGAGGGACATGAAGAAGATAATATAAAAGATTGGAAAGTGAGAGAGGCTGTAAAAGAGGAGGAGTGGAGGAAGGGATGGAGGGGGAGGAAGATAAGGAAGGATGTGAAGATGAGAGTGTAAGGGAGGGAACTGGAGAGAGGGGAGGGAGAAAGGGAGGGACAGGGACAGGGTGAGGGAGAGGGAAGGGGGGTGAGGGAGAGGGGTAGGGTGTGGGTTAGGTAGAGAGGAGTAGGGAGAGAGTGGAAGATAAGGAAGGAGATGGAGGGAGAAGGTGGAGGAAAGTGGAGATAGGGATGAAGGAATTAGAAGGGTTGAGAGAGAGGAAGGGGTGGGTGAGGTCAGGTAGAAGTTACAGCACAGTAAAGTTAGGGTTACAGTAGTAGCCTGGGTCGTAAATGGCGACTGAGAGAGAGAATGAGAGGAAGAACAAGAGTGGAGAGAGAAGGGGGAGAAGAAAAGAGTAGAAGGGGTAGGGGGAAACGAGAGAGAGAGAGAGAGGAGGGTGGTCTGCCAGCTGAGTTCGACAGCCTATTGTTTATAAGCCATTTTTAGATTTCCTTGGGCTCTCTTTTATTGCAAGTCTTTTATAGTACCCCCTCCAACCCCTTTCTTTTATGGCTGCCTTTCCTTTTAAGCTCGTCAATACTATCCCTTTAGCTTTCCTACCTCTTGTCATTTTCATGTAGATTTTGTAGTTAATTTGTTTTTATTTTCATCTTGCTGTTGGCAGATGATTTCATTGTGATAATCGCGGTAATTTATTTTTTTTTAAATATAAGAGACTTCAGGTTAAGTGGAGCCTCATTTAGTGAAGGGTTTATGTCTTCATCCTTTCCTTCCTTCCTTCCTTTTCGTCTTTCCTTTCTTATTAAATCATTCCGTTCTTCCCTCCTTGTCTTGTCGTTTTTCCTTCCTCACTAAATCCTTCCTTCCTTCCTTCCATTCATTATTTTTCCTTTCTGTCGTGTTTCCATCTCCCTTTGTACTTGCTTCCTACCCACCCTTCTGCCTACATACCTACCTACCTACTCCGAAGCACAAGCACAGAACACCCCCAGGAAATTACCTCGCTTGCTTGTTTGTTTGTTTCTTTTTTTCTTGTTTATACCTCGTCAGCGCTGTAATCAAACCTTTGTAGCAGAGGCTCTTGATATTGCACCAGGCTGCTCTACTTCCGTTTCCCCAGAGTAGCTTCTGTTATGTATTTCAGGCTTTGTAGTTTTTGTAGCTTTGATTTTAATGGATGAGTGTGTACAATGCTGTGTGTTTATGGAGTTGTGTATGTGAGTGGCCTCTGTGTGTGTGTGTGTGTGTATGTGTGTGAGTACATTTCTCTCTCTCTCTCTCACCAAGGAAGTAACATCTCATGACCTTTCAGAAATCTCCATTATCCTAGTTAGACTGTAATTTCAAACCAAATATTTTTTCAGTTAATTTTTCGTTAACGTTATGAGAAAATCTAATCCCTCACTGACCTCTTTCCTGGGGCTACCCGTCTGAACGTTTTTATTTTTATTTTTTAATTCTTCCGTTTTCAGGACATACAGTGAACAGGCTAGGAATTGTTGTGAGCTTGATGCAACTTCTTTATCATATTTATTTATTTATTTATATATTTATATTTCTTGTTTATTGCTAGTCACCTGAGGAGGGTTGATTTATTATTATTAGCTGCATTTAGCGTATTTGCTTCTTATTTTTTTATCTACATCTTCTGTGCCTCTTATTTACATATTATTTTTTCTTATTTTGGTTTGTTTTGCTGTTTCTAGATACTGTAGATTTGACCTAGTAATGTCTAAAAAAAAATAAATCTCTTTGCCAGATGAAAGAATTAAATTTTTGATTGAGTCAAATGTAGGGATTTAGAGGGATTTAGATTCAGCAGGTTAATGAAGCCTGGAACGAAGGTTGTATCTAATCCCTTCAGTTAGGAAAGCCTCTCCAGATTAATTAAATCGTCTGGAGATAAGATTCGACTTTGTCAGTAAAATCGTCTGTATATAGGAAGAGTAGGCTGTTTAATGTCAATAAAATCGTCTGGTTATAACAATCGATTCAGTATAATGATGTCAGATGAATAAAATAGAAAGAATCGCCTGTAATGATATCAGTAAGTGCCTCACCCCATGTGTTGGTGGGAAATGAGGTCTGTATGATGGTGGTGATGATGATGATGATGATGATGATGCAGTTGTCTGGGGATTGCAAGAAGAGACTAATGATAAGGTGAATAAAATCGTCTGGATATAGAGTTATTTAATAAGAGGTCATTAGGTGGATTTAAAGGGTCATTAAACTTTAGGCCTATGCCCAGAAAGGTTAATTGAGGTCATCTAGGCCCTTCGAGATGGCAGGTGGGTTAGATGGGGTTGTTAGTGGTTGTTAGAGAGAGGGGGGGGGTGGAGAGAGAGCAGGGTCAGGGCTGGATCTGGTGGGAGAGAGAGAGAGAGAGAGAGAGAGAATAGGAGGAAAACAACTTGCTGATACTGTACCGTTCGCATCACCCTGCCTTCAGTAGTATCTCTCTCTCTCTCTCTCTCTCTCTCTCTCTCTCTCTCTCAGTCTATCTATCTATCTATCCTTCCAGCCAATCCTCACCCCTCATTCCGTTCCCTGCCTTCTCCCGCCTCTCCCTGTTGCCTCTCGTAAATATCTTGCCTTCTCCCAAGATACACCTCTTTCCTTCACCTCCACACTCACCGCCTTGCCATGTGTGGGTCATGTCCGTGTCAGGTTGGGATTTGAGTGTGTGTGTACGTTCAAACATACATACATCATTACTTACATTAGATCTGTATGTATGTTTGTATGTTTATGTATTTATGTTTGTGTATATATGTGGATATGTATGTATGTGTAATGTTATTGTATGAGTATGTATGTATTTCTCTCTCTCTCTCTCTCTCTCTCTCTCTCTCTCTCTCTCTCATGCATTTTTATAACCCCTCTCCTTCTCCCGTACAATATGCAGTTAACCGCCCAGTATTGCGGTCTGGGGTTCGGTCTTTGCGATCAGGATTTTCTGGATTTACGGTCAGGAATTTGGTCTTTTTTTTTTTTTGTCCGGTCACAGTTTGGTCTTTTTGGTCTTTCGTCTGAGCTGTGTTTTGGTATGGGTATTTTTTTTTTTTCGGGCTTGGTTTGTGTGTGTGTGTGTGTGTGTGTGTGTGTGTGTGTGTGTGTGTGTGTGTGTGTTTTAGGGAGAGATTTTATTTTTTTCTCAAACCTTTCTCCTCCATCCTCCATTCCTCTTTCTTAACGCCATATTAGCTGTGCTGTCATTTTCCTCGTAATGCTTCCCTTTCCTTCCTGTGTGTGTGTGTGTGTGTGTGTGTGTGTGTGTGTGTGTGTGTGTCTTTGTGTGTGTGTGTGTGTGTGTGTGTGTGTGTGTGTGTGTGTGTGTGTGTGTGTGTGTGTGTGTGTGTCTTTGTGTGTGTGTGTGTGTGTGTCTTTGTGTGTGTGTGTGTGTGTGTGTGTGTGTGTGTGTGTGTGTGTGTGTGTGTCTTTGTGTGTGTGTGTGTGTGTGTGTCTTGTTTTTATCTACCTGTCCATATTAAGGTGATAAAATATTAATCTGTTTCTGGTTTCATATGTATTATCTATATCAATACAGTCCATTTTCTGCCAGTTTCCTACTTTCCCCTCATTATGTCCATTTTTCCCAGTCATCCTTCACTTCCTCTTTTCTCTTCTTCTTCTTCACTTCCCCTTTTCTTCACCTCCTCTAGACTTTTTCTTTCTATCTCTTTCTCCTTTCCCTTCCTTATGTCCATCTTTTCTCTTCCCTCATCCTTCACCTACGCCTTCTTCCTCCTTTTCCCCCTCCTTTTCCTCCTCCTCCTCTTACCCCCTCTTCCTCCTCCTCCTCTCATCGCCTAATATCATCCTGGGTAAGAAAAAACATGAAATATGTGCTGAGATTATGATATCGATGGAGGGGAACTCTCTCTCCTTTCCTCTCCCTCTTTACTCCCTCATCCTCTTTCCCTCCTTATCCTCTTTCTTTCCTCAGTCCTCTTTCCTTCTGTATCCTCTCCTTCCCTATCTTTCCTTCCTCATCCTATATCCTTTTTTCTTCTCTTTCCTTCCTTATCCTCTTTCTTTTCCCACCCTCTTTTCCTCATCTTTCCTTCCCCATCCTCTTCCTCATCTTCTTCCCCTCCCCATCCGCTTTTCTTCCTCTTCCTCTTTTCTTCCCCTTCTTCTTTTCTACTCTTCTTCCCATTCCTCTTTTCTTCCTCTTCCTCTTTCCTTCCCCGTCCTCTTTTCTTCCCCTTCTTCTTTTCTACTCTTCTTCCCATTCCTCTTTTCTTCCTCTTCCTCTTTCCTTCCCCGTCCTTCCTCCTACCCATTCGCCATTCCTTCCTTCTCCTGTCTTACTTTATTCCCATTCTTCTTTGCTTATATATTTTTTAATTTTCCTGTTAATGTCCTCCTTTCGTTCTTACTAGTCTCCGTTTCTTATCTTTTCCTCTTGTTTCTGATTGTCCCTCTTCTTTCCGTGTTCCTTCTCCTCCCTCCCCTCTCCTCCTCCTCCTCCTCCTCCTCCTCCTCCATACTCCCTTTCATCCAGTCGAGTCTTTCATCTTTGTTTTTATCGTTCCATCTTAGAATCGATCTTACCCCTCCCTCTTCTACCCACATATCCAACACTTCCCCTCTTATTATCTTTCTCTCTCAGTTCCCTCTTTTTCTTTTTTTCTTTTTCCCTGCTTTTTTCTCTTTCCTCTTTCTCTCGCCTCTTACTTTTTTCTCTCTCTCAGCTGTCCTTTTGTCTTCCTCTTTGCTTCCTCTATCCTCAAGTCCAACATTTCCCCCCCCCCTCTCTCTCTCTCTCTCCCCCCTAAGAAAATCAGTGTGGTTGACCTACAGAAAACAACTTACATTATTCTCAGTTCAGATAAATTCAATGTCAGGACGGTATGGACATGGTGTCAAACGTTTGCTCTGTTTGGTAATTTTTATATTATTATTATTAATCCTTCTCAGACTTACTGGTGGCTTTTTTTGGCGATAATATTGTCATGGGGTTCTGTTTTTCTCTTATGGGACTGCGGACATCATAGCACTTGGTTTAACACAGTAGGTTAGTTCTGGTTTGTGTTTTGATCATGAATACTAAACGCTTGCTCAGTTTTTATTGTTATTGTTTTGTGTGTTGGTATGAGGCTGCGCTTGGTAGCTATTGTTGTGCATGCCATTATCAGGGCTTTCATTTTCCTTTTGTCTGATCACGGACGTCATGGCTATTGTTCTGGTCTGTTATTATCATTAGGACAGTGAGGCTGATTGGTGTTGTTGCCTAATGACAACCCCCCCCCTCCCTGTGTGTGTGTGTGTGTTTTAAATTGTGGGGCTCAAGTAAACGTTAAAGTGACGTTTGTTCTGTGTGCCAGAGCCTTGTTGTGATTGTTCCTGCATTTTTTAACTCATGTATCAGATGTGTTCAGGTCCCGTTTTGAGCTTAAGGTCGTCAAAGCTGCCATTATAGTTTTAGTTGGATTGCGAAAGACGTAATTAGCGATTAAAATGATCTTTGTGTTGTGATTATAACAAAGACATTCTCTGTACTTACTATCCTATTTATGGCTGTGTTTGAGATTGTTTTGAGCTTATTGGCATCAGAGTTTTCATTTTAAATTTTGTAGGATTGTGAGCATTATATTATGATTTGATTAGCTACGTTAATAGACACTTGCATTGACTAATTTTTATCAGTTGACAATTATATGCAAGAATAATAGTTTTTCTTTGGCAGCGAGTGGAGATTTTTGCATAAGAAGCTGATTGTTATTTTTTTTCTTAGTTATGTGTGAGATCGTATGTATAAATAGCTGTCATTTTTTTTTTTTTTTACCTTAAGTACAGTTATGGTAAAAAATGCAGTTACTGATGCTTCTGTTCGTAATGGCGGGCTTACTTGAGGAGAGTTAGACATGAGAGTTCATTATTATCAGAGCTTTTATTTAATGTTTTGTTAGAATTGTGGAAGTGGTCATCAATAGCACGTAAATCCACTTTGTCTGCTCTTGTTAATGGGGTGCGCAATTATTTTTAACCCTTCACATTACCTCGCTTTACGTTCTCTTGTTAATGGAATGCTCTGCTATTTTTAAACCCTCCCCGGTATAGTCAGACGTAACAAAGGGGTTAAATACGGCTATGATCTGACCTGACTGGCTTTGTACGAGGAATTAAGCTTTAACAATAATTGAATTGACCTCTTTACATTGGGGGGAAAAAACGCGACACAACAATCGGAATATAACACAGGATGGAGGTTGTATGTGGCTGTGATATACTGAGCCCGGCTTTGGGACCGGAATCATTCATAACGGCAATTGAATTTACCTGTCTACATTGAAAGAAAATTACTAGGCAGTGATAGAAATATAATACAACAGAGATAGTGTGTGCCTATGATGTACTGAAACCGGCTTTATGACTGGAATTTGGCCATATCCCCCTTGTGTTCAGTTAATGGCCAGGTGTAGTTAAATTGGATGGTCGTGTTGAATAGCAACCAAGGAGTAAAATTGCGAGATAGTGATAGGAATATGATACAGCAGAGAGATTGCGTGTAGCTAAGATGCAGAGATTGACTTTGTGTCGGGAATTTGGCCGTACCCCCTTTCTGCTCAGTTAGTGGCCAAATGTAGTCAGATTGGAGGGCCGAGTTGACTAGTAACCAAGGAGTCTTATTCCTACCTTATACAACCATGACTTAGTATTAAAGTTATTGGCGTGGCACAGTTCCCTCAGATGAAAGCAGACCGACTATAGAGACGCATTGAATTACCCAGTATGATTTCTTTATTTCTGTATTTATTTATTTATTTATTTTTGACTGCGGACTGGCGATTTTATTCAGCAGAAGTAGAACCTGTCCACACAATTTTTCCCATGAAAAGAAAGTAAGCAAGTGAGGCTCCCATATACGTTGCATGTTACGGCGCTGGTAAAATGTTGCACGTGCAAGTTGAGTGTGTAGACTGAAGCACTCTTGGTCGTCACGAAGTTTGCTAAGCTGTTCTGGGAGAAGAAGATGGCTGGAGAGAGAGAGAGAGAGAGGAAGGGTGTGAGCAGAAGGTGAGAGGGGACGAAGGGGAAGGAAAACAGGGGGAGGGAGAGGTTGAGATTAGACAAAGAAGAAGGAAGGAAGGAAAGAGGGGGTAGGGGAAGGAGGGTAAGAGGAGCGAGGTAGAGAGAAGTAAGGTAGGGGAAGTAGAAGGGAGGTGGGAGAGAATGAACAGGGAGGGAGAGAGGAGAAATAGAAAGAAAGGAGGTAGGGGAGAGGGAGGATAGGATATGAAGAGGAAGGATAGAAGGAACGGGGAGGGGAGAGTCAGAGGGGGGAAGGAGAATAGGGAATAAGTCTTTTTGATATTCAGTGGGTTGTGTGGAGAGGCTTAAAGTGGCCTGTGGCGGCTTTGTTATTTACAGCTCTGTACATATCAAAGGAAACCAGCCAACTTACCTTTATACTTACCTGCCTAATTATATACCTACGTACTTACATTCCACCTACTTATCTACCTACATGCTTATCTACCTGCCTACCTACCTACCCACTTCTCTGCCCACTTACCTTACCTGTATCACCCCGTACATGTCTACTTGCCTACTTAATGTACTGCCCACAGACAATACTTTACTTGCTTGAGATATATCCATGAATATCCACACCATGCCTACTTACCAACATCCTACCTTCATACCAACATCTTACTTACTGAACTGATCCACCTACCTGATCTTTTCACTTACCTGCCTACCTGTCTACCAACCTTCCTAACTTCCTGCTTACCTATCTGCTAAAACTTGCCCTTCCTCCCTGGTTATTTCCTCTCTCTCTTACTTCCTTCTCCTTTCTCTCCCATTCCCCTTGCTTTCGTTTCAGTTGCCCTCCACTTTCCTATTGTTTTTTCTCACCTTCGCTCCACACTCTCTCTCTTTTGTCGTCTTTCCTTACCTGCCTTTCTTCGTCACCTTTCTCTTGTTTTTCTCTTCATTTTCTCTCTCTTACCTTTTTATCTCCTCTCTCACATTTTTTCCCTCTTGTCCTCCTCGTTCTTAAATCCTTTGTCTGTTCTTCTCTAATCTTTTTCTCTTTCCATTGTCTTCTTTCCTTTTTCTCTCCCTCCCTGCGCTCTCCTATCTTTCGCCTTTTTCGCTCCCATCCTCCTTCTCCCTCACCCATCTTTTTCTCTCCCTTTTCTCTCCTCCCCTCCTCATCTCCCCTTTTTCTTTCCTTCCTGCCCACACCCTGACAGTAGCCGACAAGGGATAGACGGTGATCTCTCTCTCTCTCTCTCTCTCACACACACACACACACACACACACACACACACACACACACACACACACACACACACACACACACACACACACACACACACACACACACACACACACACACACACACACACACACACACACACACACACACACACACACACACACACACACACTTGGCCTGCCTCTCCTGCCTTACTCCTTGAATACCTCTCTCTTACTTTTCCTGTCTTCTTTACCTCTGCCACGCGCTACTTGTCTCCCTTACTCACCTGTCCAGCATTCTCTGTCTTTCTTCCTTCCTACCTGCTTGCCTGCCTGCCTGCCTTCTTTATTACCTCCTGCTTGCCTGCCTTACTTCCCGCCTGCCTGCCTCACCTCTGCCTGCCTGTCTGTCTTACTTCTGCCTCACCTGCGTTTTACAGGCCTCCCTCACCTCTGCCTCGCCTCTTGATTGCCACTTCCCTAATTGCTCCACCTTTGTCTCACCTCTCCCCTTCTTCCCCTCTCTTCCCTCCCCCCTCTCTTTCTCTATCTTTCTCCCTCCCCCATGTTCGTCCTCTCTTTCCCTCTCCTCTTCTCTTTCCATCTTTTTTCTCACGCCTCACTTCTCCTCCACATTCTTCTTTTCTCCCCCTCTCCAAAGTATACATCTTTCTCACCCCTTGTTCATCTCTTCCTCTCTACCCCTCTCTTCTTCTTCTTCTCCATCTCAACACCTCACTCCTCTCTCTCTTCCCTGTTCTTTCTCTTCCTCGCTCTGCCTCTCTTCCCTTCAGTTCTTCATTTCTTACTCACCTCCTCCCCATCTTCATTTTCTTTCATGTAATATTTCACCATTTTTTTTTCAGCTTCCTCGTCTCTTTTCCTCCTCTTCCCCCTACCTTCGTCCTCTCCACTTCCTGTTCCTCCCTGTGACCCATCCTCCCTATTTGTGTCCTGCTTACTTTTTTCATGCCGGCTTTGACTGGAGGGTGTGGTGGGTGGAGGATTTTTTTTTCCTGCTGTCTTTGTCTACTGAATAATTAAAGAGCCTCGAAGGGAGCTGTAGGTCTGTTGATGTTTTTCCTTTTTACTCTTTTATTTCCTTTATTTCCTCTTACTCTTTTATTTCCTTTATTTCTCAGTGACCCTATTCATCGCTATCCTTTCTCCCACCACCCTCTTGTTTCACCATTTCTCCCCTTGGAACTGTCCATTCCGTGCCCCAGTTGTCTTCGTTTTCCCCTCAACCCTCTTTTCCCCTCAACCCTCTTTTCCCTCCCTCTTTTCCCCTCAACCCTCTCATCTTCCTGCATTGTCTATCTATCATTGCCCTCCCCCTATCTCCATTGCCCTCCTTTTCCTTATTCCTTTGCCCTGGCATGGCTCACTCACTAACCCCTGTGTGTCCCCATTGCCCTCACTCTGAACCCCCCTCCTTGTTCCCTATTGCCTTCCCCCACCTCCCCACTGCGCCCCTTCTTTCTCTTACCCTCATCTTGGCCTCCTATTTTCTCTTTCACTCCCCTAGCCTCTTCTTTTCCCCTTCTGTCCTTTGCTCTCATCCTCTTCCCCTACTTTCCCCTCTCGTGTCCCCTTTTCTTTCTCTCCCCTCGTGTCCCCAACTTTCTTCCCCTATGTCCCCTATTGTCCCCTAATCCCCTCCTTCCCCTACGCTCTCCACCTCTCCCTACCTCCCCCTCGGATCATCCATGGACCCCGTATAATTGGCCTCTATCCTGCTGTTACCCTGGATTTGCCTGCCCTGTATTGCCCGCCACACCGATACCAATGCTAATAGGCGTAGCGTGTGGTGTGGGGATGTATTTGCCTTTGTCGTGCCTAAATGTGTGTGCGCGTGTGTGTGTGTGTGTGTGTGTGTGTGTGTGTTGAAAAATAGCACACGATGTAAAAAATCCCGTCACTTCATTTTGAAACACTTTCATTCTCATTTTTTAATATCGTCCGATTCACGTCACTTTTTTTTTTTTTTTTTTTTTTCACGCTTCCTGGTTTATTTTCAGTCCGGCTGATTTTTTTTTCTTTTCCAAATATTCCGCTTCGGTTATTATCTAGTGCCTTTTTCTGATGTGTTCTTTTGTGACTATAATGTTTTTTCTTTTAGCTTTCGTTTTCTTTCGTTTCATCAGTGTATTTATTTATTATTTGTGTGTTTATATTTTGCCTCCTTCCATTTTGGTGTTTTCTTTCAAGTTTTATTGTTTTTCGACTTCGCTTGTTTGCTTATTCTCTGACTGCTTCAATATAACAAATATGACTTTTTTGATAGAGTTGTGTTAAGAGCAAAAATACAGAGGACATCATATCGAGAGGGGGAGAAGCTTTCCTTACTAAATTCTTTTTTCTTTTCTGCATTCTTTTTACGTTTTCCTGTGTTTTTTTTCTTCCTTCTTCACATAGTTTTTCACTTTATCGTATTCGTTACCGGTATCCACTTTCACCACCAAGAGATATCTCAGCATCCACGCTCATTAACTTCTTTCCTCCCCCATTCTCTCTCTCTCTCTCTCTCTCTCTCTCTCTCTCTCTCTCTCTCTCTCTCTCTCTCTCTCTCTCTCTCTCTCTCTCTCTCTCTCCAGGTCATAAGGGAAAAGAGCATTGACCTGTCTTGCCCTCCCTCTGTGACAGCTCATCCACCGTGAACAGGACAAGAATGAAACTGGGCATTTATGGGTAGGGCACCGTGAACTTATTAGTTGGGGGAAGGGAGGGGAGGGGAAGGAAAGGGAGGAAAGGAGAGAAGAGGAGAGGGGAGAGGAGGAGGAGGATGGGAAGAGAATAAAGAAGAGGAGAGAGGAGTAGAGCATTGAGGAGAGGAGGAGGATTGGAGGAGCTTAAGGAAGAGAGAGGAGGGGGAAGAGTTTGGGAAAAGAATGAGAGGTACGAAGGATTATGAAGATGATGGAAAAGGAGAGAATTTGTGCATTTGTAATTGGATAGGGATTGGAGGATGATGAGTGGGAAGCACAGAAATTGAGAAACCTGTTGTCATATACCAAATTTATTAACTACACTAGAGAAGAATAGAAATACACCAGAAAATGATAGGGGAAAAAATCAAAGCTCTTCCATGCCCTCCAGTCCCTCCGGAATTGTAGTTAGTAGGAAAAAAATATCCAAAACAGGTGAAACGTGCGTCAATCCTGTTTCGTGACCTCTTTTTTTTCACCACCGCCAGCGATATTAAAAGCCATGTCGAAGCATGCATCACCCCTAGTCTCCCCTACCATTTTGCTCACCTACACCTCCCCATACTTCCCCATTCTCATGTTTCATCTCATGTCATCCACTCGTACCTCACTCCCGTGTTTCATTTTCCTCACTAATGTTTCATCTTATATTTCACCTCATATTCCATTTTCCTATTTCATCATCCTCTCCCCCTTCTCCACCTCATGTCTTCTTCCTCCCTTTCATGTTCCATCATCCTCACTCATATTTCATCACTCCCCTCCTCCCCCCGTCCCCCGTACCTTTTCACCCCCCCCCTTTCATCAATCCAGGTGTGAGGGCAGATCCATAGAGGGTGGAATCAATCGTGACCAGACGGATGCTGTGTCGCAATTAGTGAGCCGAACACCTGAGCACGAGTAGGGCCGAAATTGGAGCAGAGATGAACACTCCAGCGGGTTTATGACTGTGTGATTCTCTCTCTCTCTCTCTCTCTCTCTCTCTCTCTCTCTCTCTCTCTCTCTCTCTTTCTCTCTCTCTTTCTCTCTCTCTCTCTCAGTCCATCCATATCTTTATCCATCCATCTATCCATCCGTACATTCATCTCTCAGTGGCGAACGAGTGCTGTCTGACAATTAGCGAGCCGAACACCAGAGCACGAGCAGAACCGAAATTGCACCAGAGACGAGCACTCCAACCGGGGTCTCTGGCCATTGTCCCTCCCGCTGAATTTAGATGTGGCCATGATTGGAGGAAGGGAGAGAGAAAGATTGGAGATGAGGGAGAGAAAGATTGGAGGGGAAGGAGAAACGGGTTTAGGAGATTGAAAGAGAAACGAGTTGAGGGGGGAGAAAGATTGGAGGGGAAGGAGAAGGATTGAGGAGGGTGGAGGATGATTGGTGAGAAAAAAGATACTGTTTGAGGGGGAGAAAGATTGGAGGGGAGAGGAGAAAGGAGTTCAGAGTGGGAAAGATTGGAGGGGACGGAGAAACGGGTTGAAGGGGGAGAAATCGGAGGGGAGAGGAGAGAGTGGATGGGAAGGGAGAGAGAGAGAGAGATTGGATAGGAAGAAAAGAAAGAATCGATTGGAATTTAATGGAGTGGAGGGAAGGAAATATTGGAGGGGAGAGAGGGACGATTGGAGGAGGAGGAACGATTAAATTGGAGGGAGGAAAGATTGGAGGGGAGGGGGCAGATGATTGGATTGAAGAGAGAGAGCGACTGGATCTGTGAGAGAAAGATTGGATTGGAAGGTGAGAAAGATTGGTTTGGAGAGAGAAAATGAAATTGATTGGAGGGCGAAAAGAATTCTTTGGATTGGAAGTAGATGGGGAGGGACAACTCAGAGGTGGAGGCTGCATATTTTAACTTCTCCCCTCTCCTCTCCTCTCCGCTCCTCTCCCCTCACCCCTCCTCTCTCTTTTCCTCCCCTCACCCCTCCTCCTCTCTTTTCCTCCCCTCTCCACCCCTCACCCCTCCTCCTCTCTTTTCCTCCCCTCTCCACCCCTCACCCCTCCTCTTCTCCCCTCCTCTTCCCCCTTTCCATGTCTGGGATCCACAATAAAGGGATGGGATATTGCGTTAACTGTCAAGCATAGAATATTTCTCACACCTCTCTCATGCTCCCTTCACCTGCGTGTTACTTGTTACCTGTTTGTTACTTGTCACATGTGTTACCTTGGTGTTACCTGAGTGTTACATGTGTTTTATTACATGTTACCTGTTTCTTGTGCCTGCAGCTTCTTACCTGTATATTATGTTACTTGTGTTACTTGACTTACCGGTACTTATGTGTTATACGGATACCATGCCTGTTTTATCTGTTACCAGTGTAACTAGTGGTTTAAAAGCCAGTCCTGCGTTACCTGTGTCACTTGTTACCTGTATGGTGCCTGATACTAGTGTTACCTTTGAGCTACCTGCTACCAAGTTACCTTTGGGTTACCTGTTATCAGATGTTACCTGTAGTGCGACTTGAGAGGCACGCACTCCCCTACCTGTGTGTTACGTTACCTTTATGTTACATATGTGGTTCTTGTAGTAATCGTTACTTATGTGTTACTCAGGCATCATATCTACCTTATTATTCCTATTAATTGCAGTATCTTAACTACGTACATGTGTGTGTGTGTGTGTGAGAGAGAGAGAGAGAGAGAGAGAGAGAGAGAGAGAGAGAGAGAGAGAGTCCAACATTACACCGTGCTTGATTGCCGAGAAAGATTGTGAATAGTCGAATCGAAACTGGTATGCAACGAGTAGCTACCGGAATGGCCTCCCCCCCCCCTCCCTCCCTCTCTCTCTCTCTCTCTCTCTCTCGCTCTCTCTCATTTTTTAGGGGGGACTAGTGTATTGTGCGCCGGTATCAGTTTCAGGCAGGGATTATGTTACAGCGGGGTATAAAAGTTTGTGTGACTTCTATTCAATTAAAATTTTTGAATGCCCGGCTACTGGTTTGGCTGGATGGATGGTTGTAATGTTGGTAATTGTGGTTGGCGGTGATGGTAGTTGTGGTGATTGGTGGTGGTAGTAGTTTTTGGTGGTGGTGGTGCTAGTTGTGGTAGTGAAGGTGGTAGTTTGTATTAGGAGTGAGGCTGGTAATTCTCTGTCTATCTATTGACAGACGCCTTAATCCTATACGGGGTGGCCACAAACAAATCGCCTCCACGTCGCCCTGGTGTGGGATTTTTTTGTGGTAGGGATGGTAGTGGTCCAAGTGATGGTAGTGGAAATGTGATTGTTTGTGATAGTGATGGTCATTGTAGTGATGACAGAAGTGTAGGGGGGATGAATAAGGTCGGTAGTGATGGTAGAAATGGAAGTGGAATGGTTGTGGTAGTGAGGGGGAAGGAGTGGAGAGGCTGGTGATGGTAGGGTTGATAGTGGAGATGGATATGGAATGGTAGTGATGGTGATAGCGAAGTTGAAGGCATGGTAGGGATGGTGGGGATGGTGATAGTGAAGACGGGTATGGAATGGTAGTGATGGTGATAGTGAAGGGTGAAGGCATGGTAGGGATGATGGCGATGGTGGTAGTGATGATGGGTTTGGAATGGTAGTGATGGTGATAGTGAAAGGTGAAGGCATGGTAGTGATGATGGGTATGGAATGGTAGTGGTGATAGTGGAGGTAAGGCATGGTAGAGCTGGTAATGATGGTAATAGTGATGAAGGGTATGGAAGGACAGTGAGGGTAGTGATGATGATAGAGTCTTCCTGAAATATTCACCTGTGTATTGATTAAGATATTGATTATTTAGAATATGATGGTGATAGGGATGATAATGACTCCTGCACCTATAACTACTTTCATTTCTCTAATTTGCTGATAGTGAGGTGTGAGGATTGTGTGTGTGTGTGTGTGTGTGTGTGTGTGTGTGTGTGTGTGTGTGTGTGTGTGTGTGTGTGTGTGTGTGTGAGGAGGGTTTGTCACCTGTCGGGCCATTAGTTGATTGGCAAAGGTATTGGTGATCTATAGTGGGCCATCTTACCTATATTCTCATTTGAGAGAGAGAGAGAGAGAGAGAGAGAGAGAGAGAATTGTTCATGTGTACGTTTGTCTGTGTGCACGTATCTTGTGTGTACATTTGGCTTTGTTGTTCATCAGTAAATTCACCATTAACGAAGCCTGTGTATGTGTGTGTGTATTACATTTTTCTCATCAATAATTTTACCTTTAACGAGGCCCCTTTGTGTGTGTGTGTGTGTGTGTGTGTGTGTGTGTGTGTGTGTGTGTGTGTGTACATTTCGTCTTTACACGTCCCTAATTCTAACCCTTAATGAAGCCATCATTTCCAAAAAAAAAGTATTGTAATTAGTCAGATATTTTCTTACGTGAGAATCTTTTACGTCTGTTGACTCTGACTGTACGTGGAATTATTGTTCAGTCATATTACATCTGAACTATTGCTATTTTTGGCCTTAAGTTTGTATTATCTTCGTTTACGGGTTTTCAGGTCGATGTATTAAACTAGAAACAGCAGATATAGTCAAGCAGTTGCAACAAGAAGCAGCATTAGTAATATTAATAATCAGGAGGTTGGTAGGGATGAGATAGAGAAGAACAATGGTTATCATTACAAAACCAGTTGTATGCCAAAGACCGTAATAATAATTATAATAGTAATAATAATAATAATAATAATAGTAATAGTAACAAGAAGTAATAATTATAACAGAACAAAGAAACCAATCTCAGTTAACGTTTAAAAGCTTTCACATATAAATTCTCTCTCTCTCACTCTCTCTCTCTCTCTCTCTCTCTCTCTCTCTCTCTCAGACAAAAAAAAAAAAAAAACATTACTCTAGCCCGTCCGTGATTAGGGTTCGAGAGAAATTATTCCATGTGTGATTTAGAAAGTTGGCGGTGGGAGCGGGTGAGAAAGTTTAGCAGGGGACAGAATTGGTGGGTTGGTGGTGTTGAAAATGGTGGCAGGGGTGGTGGCAGTGGTTGTAGGGAGGGGAGGTGGGTGAGAGTTGGGAATGGTGGAAGGGAAGAAATGGTTGAAGGGAGGGTGGGTGGAAATGGTGACAGAATGGAATGAATGGTCGTGGTGGAAGAGAGGTGGGTTTGAAGGGAAGGGTTGGGAATGGTGGAAGGAAGGGGTAGGGGTGATAGTGGAAGGGTAGATGGGAGAGGCGATGGTAGTGGTGGGAGAGTTTGGTGTCGTTGATGGAAGGAAGTGTTTGTGTGGTTGGTAGAGGTGTTGGTAATGTGATGATGGTGTGGTGGAAATGGTGGCAGAGGTGGTGATGGTAGTGGTGGAAGCTGTTTGGTGAGTCTTCCATACCGTTGATTGCCGTAGGTGTTGATATTCTCCTGTGTATTTTACGATTTAAATATACCAACATTGAAAGAATACTTGCTTTTAGAAGAGAGTATCCGTAGCACTTATTCCCCTCCGTCTTATTTACTTTAATATTGCTATTAACGATAAATAAGGGAATTTTGTGCATAAAGAAGAATGTTTAAAGTTCACCGGAATAATATACAGTTTACGTATACAGTATATCCTGTAGAGCTGTTGGATCCAGGAAAATATTCCCACATATTACCCACTTCCGTAGTTCTGCTTTTGATATTTGCCGTATAAAAGGTACCAGTAATAGCTACACCTTTTGAGTCACTCCATGAAAGTCCTTTTGAGTCGCTCCTTGAAAGTAGTTGCAGTGTACATTTCAACCCCGGCAAAGCTTACCAGTTCGTTTCAGTATTATTTATCACCATTAAATTGCCGATGACGACTTTACCAGGTTTGCAGCATTACCCTAACTCCAGTACGGTGATATCTTTTCTGGTTGTCTTGCTACCTTCAGTGTTATTCAGCCTAGGGGGACGTCTTTTAATAAACAAATTATTGAAGGTTGTATCTCACGCCTCGAATCGAAATGTCCTCTATAAATGGATGAATAGGTAAATATATAAAAATTGTCCGGAAATGTCAGGAACGTTTTAAAACATGACCGTGGAGTTTTAAACACCGGTACCGGGTTAATTTGTTATGTTATTACTACAGAATGATGGTTTAGCTTTTACGGTAAGTTCTTGATTATTCCTTAGAGATGTGTTATGCTTAAATTTACCTGTGTACAGTACTTTCTTTGGCAAATTAGAAGTTAGAACTGCAGCTGCTAGAAGTAAATACCAGCACCTTGAGTTGATGACCTTTATTCTAGTTACCACCGGACAATTTATTCACATTGGAAGAAACCCCTTGGAGTGAAGGAGAAAATAATCTGTTGACCCATTTAGCCCGAAAAATCCCAGACAAATTAAATGGTACGGTGGTTACAGAAATAAGATAGTGATAAAAGACGACATCCCGCTTAAGGAGTTCGTGTAGGTGTTTAGAAGTTTTACAGTCGATTTGTTTTCATCTGAGAGAACTGGACGATTCCCATATCCATAAGTCTTGGATACATGAAATTCGATGAGTCTTAGGTATGAGGTAGAGTGAGCCTCTTTGGTTGCTAATCAAATCACCGCTCCAGTTGTGAAGTTCAAGTGAGTCCTTGGTTACTAGTCAAATTACTACTTTGATTTTGAGGTACGAGTTCTCTTGGTTTCTAGTCAAACAACCCTCCAGTCTGTGTACACTTAGCCATTAACTGATCTGAATGGGGTTAGGGATCTTTGTCAGGCAAAACAAATCGACTGTAGCCTTATATACTTAAGCTAAAAGTATTGCTATCGTAGTTCCCTGCAGTAGTGTATCACCCTTCCCTTCTGTGCCCCCTGCAGGAGGAGGCGACCGCTCAAGCAACAGATCCCGTGCCACCACCCCCTTGAGCCACACCTCCGACCCTGACCTGGGCGACCCCCAACCTCCCCCCCAGCACGCCCCCCACCACGACGCCAACCCCCACAACAACCTCTCGCACTACCGCCCCCAGCAGTACGCCAACCCCCAACCCGGAGACCCCACCCCAGGCGCCGTCATGAACCAACTCGGCTCCGGCCACTATTATCAGGAGGTGCCGGCGGGGAATTTACACTACGCCAACCACCTGGACGAATACGACTCACCTGTAATGAAGAGCGGAAGGAAGTACCCGCAGGGGGGCCGGCGCGCGCAGCCTGGCGGTTCCTCACTGTCCTCCTCCGATAACAACTCCGACACCACGTACGCCGAGAGTGACATAAATTCCAGTCTCCGGGCAAAGATGGCCGCCCTTGATAATGGTAAGTGAAAGCATGATTTTATAGTTTCATGTACATTTGTCAGTTTCGTTGTGATATTTCCTTAGTTTCTTGTACATTAATTGAGGTTTTGTTATGACTTGTTTCATTGACATTTATTGAATGATGCCATATCTATCTATCTGGCAGTATGTCTTTCTCTCTCCATCCCACCCTCTATTTATCTATCCATCCATTCGTCTGTGTATGTATGTTTAACTGTGTAGTCATCCATGTAGCCATCCGTTAATCTCTATGCATCAGTCTGTGTATCAATCTGTCCATCAATTTATCTATATCTGTATAGCCAGACGCCTTAATCCCGTAAGGAGTGGCCACAAACAAATCGCCCTCACGTCGCACTGTCCACTGCCATTTAACTGCCCATCCTCCATCCACACATAGTATATACAGCATCTAAAATCATCCCCTATAATCCTGTGACATTATTCTTCTAGCTATCTCCACACACATTTGATCGGCTTAGTAGCGCCTCCTGTGGTGAAGGGAGTAACGAAATCTGGTCCCTGTATTCTCGTTGTTTATGGCAGCTCCGTGGCACCTTTTCTTCACTGATTTATTTTTTTCATCCGGCTAATTAATATCCTTTTTTACCCAACTTATACAGTGTGTGTGTGTGTGTGTGTGTGTGTGTGTGTGTGTGTGTGTGTGTGTGTGTGTGTGGTGATATTAGAATTATTTAAGAAACACAGTAATATAGTGACGTATATTAAGCAAGATAAATCGCCTAGGAGAAGGTGTTAGGGAGCTTCCTTAACCGACCCTACCAACACGAAAAATCTCTCTAAGACTGAATAAAATCGTTAGCATGTAGCAAAAACAAACAACAAAAACAAGTCGCTTAGTGAAATGTTTTAAGACAACACCCATTAAGATACAAATTATCCCCTAAGCGCCCATTAGCTATTGCCCATTAGTTTTCTTACTCCCTCCTTTTATTTTCTTTTTTTTTCCATTTAATATTATCCTGGTTACGAGGGACCTGGGTTATTGATGATTTTAAAAGGCATTGGGGGGGGTACCAGGTGATTAGCATGTTAATGAGGTCTTTAATTAGTGCAGCAGGTGAGCAGTGGAGCGGGGTGGTAGTTTTATGAGAGAGAGAGAGAGAGAGAGAGAGAGAAGGGGGGGTAGAAGAGGAAAGAGGAGGAGGGTGGAGGGAAAGAGGAATGACATAACTAGAGGGTGATGGGGGAAAGTGAAAGAGAGAAAGTTTTCTCTCTCTCTCTCTCTCTCTCTCTCTCTCTCTCTCCCCCCCTCCCCACTTTTGTTATTGTCTACCTCATCCCCAAATCCCCCCTCCCTCCCTCCCTCCCTCCCTCTCTTTGTTGTATCCTCCCCCTCCTCCCCAGCCGCGTCAGGTGTTGGACCAAGCAGCGGATTACGGCCCACTAATCCTTCGCCTGGAAAACTTGGTCCGGCATTACTGAGGGGACGCGAGATCGAAACCACTCTCGCTGCAATCTCCACTGTAATGGCGAATGTTTTTTTTATTCCTTTTCTTTTTTCCTCTAAACTTTTTTTTTTTTTTTTTTTTTTTTTTTTTTTTTTTTTGAGTGTTGGAGTGAAGGTTTGTTTTTATATTGGATGAGTTTTTCTAGTACGAGGATTTTCAGTTTTAGGGAAATTATGAATTGAAAAAAAAAAAAAATATATTATATCACTTGTAGTAAGAGTGATAGTATTGGTATTTTGTGTGTGTGTGTGTGTGTGTAATTTTCCTTCGAGATTATTAATGTTGAGAATCGTTATATTACTAATAAAAGAATACTTCACACTAGAGCGAGTACCCTTCACTTTGAGGAATATTGTTTCACAGGACTGAATATTTCTGCAGGAATATTACCGTATACACTTTTTCAAACGAACAGTCTAACACACCTCAAAGTCTTGTTATTAATTTTTTTTTTGAGGGGGGGGCGTTCAGAATTATTCCTTAAATACTTTACCCACTTCAGTATTGACAAGTGTATAATGTAAAATTGTTTCAGATGAATATCTTAATTTCTTGAATGGATATTTTACATACACCTTCTTTGGCAAATATACTTGATTTTTCAGCGAATATATTGATACCCAACAAACCATCTCTCAATTTTCGGGGCCTTTTTTTTTTTAATTCACTAATTTTCAATTGTCTCTACGATTATTTAAAATCTTACATGAATATTCTTACATCTTGGCCTTCGTATTTGAGGACTTCTTTTCATTAATTTACACATTACGAATATTAGAAACTCTCTGACGAATATTCTTACATATGGCCCTTTATTTTTTAGGATATCTTTTCACTGATTAACAGTTTACGAATATTAAACGCTCAATCGGATTTATTCTCTCTAATTTACACTTTGCAAATATTAAAAACACTTTCTCACACGAGTATTCTTACACCGTGGACGAATAATTTAACTGACGAAGCCTAGAACAGAGCAGGGACGGGAATTCGTCACCTGGGCGAGCGAAATGAATCACTGCATGATTAAAACTTCGTCCTGAAAGCTTTGCCCACCGTGGATCTCCCTGACGCATGGCCCTCGTTCGTCATAGAAAGAGAGAGAGAGAGAGAGAGATGGAATATAGAAAATGAAAAGTCAGAGTAGGATCCATGCATGAGAGAGAGAGGAGGAGCGTTGGGTGAAAGAAAAAATATAAAATAACGAGGTTAAGTGAGAACTCAAAAAATATAACCCATGCATGAGAGGCAGAGAGAGAGAATGACCTCGAGGTGTGAGGTAGGAAGATGTGTGGTGAGGAAGATACGTAGTGGGCGAGGTGATGCATGGTGTGGATGAGAGTGAAAAATGTGGTCTGGGATTTGAGAGGTGAAATATGTGTAAGTGCAGGGGTGGAGTGGAAGTGCTGGGGTAGAATGGAAGAGCAGAAGTGGATGAGGTGGATGGAGAGAAATTTACCTCAGTCTATAATGTAGTTAGTGAATCATATGTTCTGAGTTATTAAAGTAAATTGAAAGGTAAAGAAAAAATTTAGTGTATTAGAGATGCTAATGATGGTGATGATAATGGTGATGGTGGTGATTTATTTTTCTGTCAGCACAATATTTCGTGGTAGTGTGTGTGTGTGTGTGTGTGTGTGTGTGTGTGTGTGTGTGTGTGCGCGGAAGAGTTAAGACGAAGTGTGTCAAGAGGGATTTAATGAAGGGTAACTTAAGTGACAGGAGAGTCTTTCATCTCCCTCTTAAATCCCTACCACGTGTCCATGTCAGCTGCTTCTGAACCCTTTCCCTACGATGCCCAGTTTATTTATTTTATTTTTTCTTGATATTTATAAGCAGTTTTGTTCAGCGTATTAAATGTTCGCTAAATTAAAATACTTCTTTAAATAGAGGCTTTCTTACTCTTTATTCCGAGTACGTGTTTTGCTCAGTAATATTTCTTTTTCGCATTAATGAGAATGAAGTTATTAGAAGTACAAGACTGAAAGGGAAGGGAGATGATGTGAGATGAGGAGAGACACGGGTGGGTTAGAGAGAGAGAGAAAGAAAGACAGTTTGATTAAGACACGGGTGGGTTAGAGAGAGAGAGAGAGAAAGACAGTTTGATTAAGACACGGGTGGGTTAGAGAGAGAGAGAGAGAGAAAGACAGTTTGATTAAGACACGGGTGGGTTAGAGAGAGAGAGAGAGAAAGAAAGACAGTTTGATTAAGACACGGGTGGATTAGAGAGAGAGACTTTGATTGATTGAAGAAACTGTTCCTGTCTAGTTGCTGAGGAAAAGAAAAGAGAGAGAGAGAGGTGCGTGCGTGGTAGTAGAACTGTTAATGTAAGGTTTGCGTGGGGGTAAGAGAAAGAGCTGCTTCTTGGAGGGTGATTGAGGAGCAAGGGAATGTGGGGGAGGAACTTTGCATATTTCTGAGGTCTTTATATAGCTGGCAAGGTGGTGGAGGAAGATGGAGAGAGAGGGAGGGTGTTCTCTCTCTCTCTCTCTCTCTCTCTCTCTCTCTCTGTCTCTGTCTCTCTCTCTCTCTCTCTCTCTCTCTCTCTCTCTCTCTCTCTCTCTCTCTCTCTCTCTCTCTCTCTCTCTCTCTCTCTCTCTCTCTCTCTCTCTCTCTCCCACCCACCACTAACAAAACCGTCTAGAGGGGAAGGGAGGGGGATTAGGATGTGCCAGAAAAAGGGGGAAAAACACCTAAAGCCTGGGGATTGGGGGGGATTGGGGAGTGGGGAAGGATGGCCAGAAAAGTGCCTAATCTCCCCTGCGTCCCTGTTAATTGCCTGTCAGTCGTCTTAAATTAATAGTTGGGGTTGTTTGTCGGACCTGGAGGAAGTGGAAGAAGGTGTCGTGAGGATCTGTGACTTAATCCTAAGAGAGAGAGAGGGGGGGGTGGGGAGAGGGTGAAGGAGAGTGAGTATGTGGGTGTGAGAGGGAGTGGGAAGCGTACGTTGGGTGAGGGAGGTCCGGGAAGGGTGGGGGTGAAGTGGGAGTAGATGGACATTTTGAGTGAGAATGTGTGTGTGTGTGTGTGTGTGTGTGTGTGTGTGTCTGGCGATGGTTTAGGTGGTTATGTAACTTTGTAGTCATAACTTAAGTGGATGCCGGCGGTTCAAGTGGATGTGTAAGTGGATTTACATTATTTAAAGTGGATGCCTGTGTGGATGGAGCATATTAGGGAGCGATCTTTTCATTTTCCTCTTTAATGGGGCGAATGAGTGCGCTGCCTTTGATCTCGGATATCTTAATTGGATGATGAAAAGGATCCACCGCCACCACCACCAAAACCAACACCATCATCCTAAATCATCGCCACCGCCACCACCACCAAAACCAACACCATCATCCTAAATCATCGCCACCGCCACCACCACCAAAACCAACACCATCATCCTAAATCATCGCCACCACCACCAAAACCAACACCATCATCCTAAATCATCGCCACCACCACCAAAACCAACACCATCATCCTAAATCATCGCCACCACCACCAAAACCAACACCATCATCCTAAATCATCGCCACCACCACCAAAACCAACACCATCATCCTAAATCATCGCTACCACTATTACCACCACCACCATTACATCCTAAATATCAGTACCACCACCACCAGTACTACCACCATCATCCTGAACCACCACCATCCCCAATCACTACCACCACCACCACCACCCCTTAACTAATCATCATCACCTTCGCAATCTTCGTTTTCGTCATCATTATCCTTACCATCATAATCATCATCACCTTCATCTTTATCGTCGTCATTGTTATCATTATCCTTATCAACATAATCAGTGTCTTCAGTTTCATGTCTGTCTTCATCATCATCAAAACCACTGCCAGCAGCACAAGTACAACCACCCCAGATGAAAATGACAAAGATAAATAGATTAACGTCTTTCCTTTGTGCCCTCCGGTGCTTGTGTAGCGTTTTCGTCGCCAATTATCAGTGCCTTGATTCCTTCCGTCCTTCGTTTTTCTTCCTTTTTTTTCTTTTCTTTCCTTCCTTTCTTTTTTCTATTCTTCCATCCTGTTTTTCTTCATTCTTTCCTTTCCTCCATTTTTCCTTCCTTTTTTCCCTTGCTTTCTTTTGTTCCCTTCCTTTCTGCCTTTGACTCCCGGATATTTTGTTTCTCTTTCATATTTCCTCCCTCCTTTCCGTCCTACATTCCCTCCTTCCTTCCATATCACCTCTCCAGTTGATCCTGTATTTTACTGTCTTTCTTTCTTTCCTTCATTCATTCATTTCCTTCCTTCTTCTCGCCCTTTGTTCCTTTAGAGTGTGAAACAAATCCACCAGCTTTTCCTCTCTCTCTCACACACACACACACACACACACACACACACACACACACACACACACACACACACACACACACACACACACCGTTCTCTTATTCACTCCTTTCTTCAGTGTAACAAATGACCATCTCGTAGCTTTCATCCTGTCCTTCCTTCCAGCTATTGTCACCAGCATCTTGTGATAATCTCCCTCCTTTCCTTCCTTCCCTCCACTCATCAATCCACCCGTCCTTCCTTCCTTCCTACTTTCCTTCGAGTCATCCATCCATCCATCCTTACTTCCTTCTCACTACTCATCCATCCACCCGTCCTTCCTTCCTTCCTATTTTTCTTCCACTCATCAATCCATCCTTCCTTTCTTTTCTCCTTCCTTACTTCCATCCCTCCTTCCATCCTTCCTTCCTTCCTTCGGCGTTGTCTGCCTTGCGGTGCTCCCATGGCTCTCGAGGACCTGATGAGCTAATTAGAGGACCACCTTTGAGGACGAGCTCGACCTTCAGCGACAGCAGTTGGAAGGAGGAGGAGGAGGAGGAGGAGGAGGAAGTAAGAAAGAGAAGGAGAGAAAAATGGGGAGGAAGAGGGGGGGATGGTAGAGGGGGAGAGAGGCATGGAGGAAGCTTGGAGGGGAAGGGAAGAAAAATTGGGAGATTGAGAGGGAGGGGATGATGATGATGAGGAGGAGGAAATTAGGATTGGGAGAGGAAGGAAAGGAGACGATAGTTGTGTAAGATGTGGTGTAAAGTGATATTTCTTAGTCATATTTAGCTTTCATTAATCAGTTAAGAGAGAGAGAGAGAGAGTCAATTGTATGATGTAAAAGTGAGCAGGTATTTTTGTTGTTTGTGTGTGTGTGTGTGTGTGTGTGTGTGTGTGTGTGTGTGTGTGTGTGTGTGTGTGTGTGTGTTGGCCGCATCCATCCACTCTGGTAGCGTGATGATGAAAGTGCGGCAGAGTGTGAGGGAAGGGGGGATGGAAAGAGAGGGAGAGAGGGGGGGGGCGGGGACGAAGATGGAGGAAGGAAGGAAGGGAAAAAAGCGCAGAAGTAGGGAGGAAAGTAGAGAGAGGAAGGGATGAGAGGAGAGGAAGTTGGGAGAGGAAGTGAACGGGTAGGTGGATGAAAAAAAGGAAGGAAGGACGGGCGGACGGACTGACAGACCAAAGGATAGATGGATGAATGGAATGATGAAAAGGAGGAAGGAAGGAAGAAAAGAAATATTAATTCGAAGGGGTATGTGAAGGGAAGAACTATATTAGGTAAAAATTGGAGAGAGAGAGAGAGAGAGTGCAACCGGGTGTAAGATGTGGAGGGGGGGGGGAAGAAAGGTAAAAAGAGAGGAGGGAAGTAGAGAGAGAATTAGAGAAGTAGGGAGGAAGAGAGAGGGGTTGGAGCGTGAAGAGAGGGAGGAAAGGGGGGAAAGATAGAGAGGAACAGAAGAAAGGGATGAAGAAGAGAAGAGTTTATGAAAGTACTGCCGGGTGTAAGAAAGTAGGAAAGAGAGAGAGAGAGAGCTGCAGTGGGAGAGAGAGAAAGGATGGAGGGGGGGGATGCCAGTGAACCGTCCAATTTCCTCGAGTGGGTTCCTCGCAGGGGCATTTGTATTCTCTGGTGCCGCCTGAAGAAAGCCACAGATGATGGTAGTGCACCCCCCTCCCCCCTGCCCCTCCCTGCCACACCCTGCAACAACCATGCCCCTTCCGCTACATCCCTGCCACACCCTACTATACCCTTGCCCCCTCCTGCCACATTTGCCACACCCTGTCTGCCCCTGCTATACCACTGCCCCTCCCTGCCACACCCCTACGCCTCCTTACCACACCCTTTTCACATCCCTGCCCCTCCTTATTTTACCCTTCTCTGTTTCATGCCCCATTATTACCCTTCTGTCCATCCGCACCCCTATCCCTCTCTGCCACACCCTGCCCTATCCTTGCCCCTGCCTGCCACACCCTGCCCTACTCTTTCCCCTCCCTGCTATACCCCTGCCCCTTCTTAACACTCCGTCACACCCCTGCCCTTCCTTGTCACACACCCTGCGACACCCCCGTCTCTCCGTGCTATGTCCCCCATAGTATCTACCCCACCACTCCACTCCTGCCCTTTCCCTGCCTTTCTCCACCCTGCCAACCCCACACACTCTCTCTCTCTCTCTCTCTCTCTCTCTCTCTCTCTCTTCCTTGATTCTTTGCATTCGTCTTCCTTTCTTATCTTCTCCCTCTTTCTTTTCTTTCGTCTCATTTCTTTCTTCTTATCACCTTTGTCTTTAATTCCTCCTTCTTTTATTCTCTCCCTTCTTAGTCATTCTCCCCCCCCCCTCTCTCTCTCTCTCTCCTTCAATCAGGTAAAGCAATAAAACACTGAAAGGAATTTAAAAACCAAAGTAATATTAGTATCATAAAAAGACCTTTGACGGGTTCCATTTATTCTCCTCCTCCTCCTCTTCCTCTTCTTCTTCTTCTTTTTCTTCCCCCCCCCCTTTCTCCTCCTTTATCAACTCTTTCTTCCCTCTTCCAGGCAAGTCTGTTTCTGTGTCACACGCAACTGGGTGACACGGAGCCAAATATAGGCACTTCTGAATAATGTCTTTATCAGGTGTCGCTCTTATTCATCTTCATATTCAACTTTGCACACATTTTCGTCCCTTTGCAGTTTAGTTCACGTAGCTGAGAGTCGGAAATGAAAGTGCTACGGCCACCACATCCTCTCCGTAGCACTTCTTCGTGACAGGCATCCAATTGAAACGTTTATTTGTTTTGATACTCGACAGGTTAGAGTAAAAGGAGTATATTTAATTGTTTGTTTTTTTCTCTTTCCAGGTAAGTGTCTTTATATCCGGATTGGTTGGCTGGTTATGAAGGCTGGTGAGTATGAGACGTATTATAGATGCCTTCTTCCTCTTCATGTTCTTCTTCCTCCTCCTCTTCCTCCTTCTCCTTCCTTCCTTCCTCTTCCTCTTCTATCTCTTCTTCCTCTACCTCATCCTCTTCTTTCTTTTTCACGCCCAAAACCTCTCTTGTTCCTGCCTGATTTTGCATATCTAGGTTTTTGGGCTTTGTATATGTTCCTCTTTCTCCTGCCCATTATTATTATTATTATTATTATTATTATTATTATTATTATTATTATTATTATTATTATTATTGTGAGGGAGATGAGGGAAGATGAGAAAAGGCGAATGGAAAAAAGGAGAGTTGAAAGTAGAGATTGCAGGGGAAGGATGATAGGAGAGGAGAAATCGAGAGAGGAAGGGTGGGAAGAGAAGAGATGAGGGGAGAGTAGAGGAAATGGTATTAGAGAGAGAGAGAGAGAGAAAGAGAAACAGAGAAAGAGAGATGGGCGATGCTTAGGGTTAAGAATTATTGCTGTAAAAACGGAATGAGGGGAGAAGCTGAAATATAGGGGTAGGCAGAGGGAGGAAGATATATGAGAGAGAGAGAGAGAGAGAGAGAGAGAGGCAATCCATTCTTAAGTTGAAAATATTGGAAGAGGGGGAGACCCAATCCATGTCGATGCAAACAGAGGCAGTTATGCAGAGAGAGAGAGAGAGGGAGAGAGAGAGAGAGAGAGAGAGAGAGATTAAAGAGCACTAAAGACGGACATAAATTTAAGTTAGTGAGAGAATGCGGAAATTGCGACAGAATTTAGAGAGCGGGAAAAGTGAAAGACAGAGAGAGAGAGAGAAATTAAAGGTTGTGAGAAAATAAAGAGAGTGAGAGAGGCAGTATGTCAGGGTCGAACGCCAGGGCCCCCATAAAGAAGCCGCCGACATGGGGTAATGCGAGAGAGAGAGAGAGAGAGAGAGAGAGAGAGAGAGAGAGAGAGAGATTAATTACACTGAAAAGATAGTGGCCACACACACACACACACACACACACACACACACACACACACACACACACACACACACACACACACACACACACACACACACACACACACACACACACAGGTCCTTTTTCTTGAGGTTGCCCTTCCTAAGATATACGGGTGATAGGTAGATAGATAAATGAGTTAAGTAATTATACAGATAGACATATTCGCACTTGGAATAGAACGTGGATAGGTAGATAGGTAGGTAGATAGATAAGAAATTGGGTTGTGGATTTTTCAGTGGGATAAAAAAAAAAAACTATAAAAAATGCAAATTAGGTAAAGAAAAAAAGTATGTAGGTCTAGGTAGGTTTTGCATCCAGGCAGGTAAAGAACACACACTTGGTACCAGAACAATGTAGGTAGACGTAGGTAGGGGATGAGAAGGTAGGTAGGTAGACAAGGAAGGTAAGTAGGTTCGATGGTAGGTAGATAAGTATCCAAGAAAAATACCATGACAGTCCAAGCAGGAAGAGGGAAAGGGAGACGAAGACATAGAGGAGAGGGAGGGAGGAAAGAAAGGAAAGAGGCAGGGAGGGAGGGGAGAGAAAAAGCTCAGGAAGAGGGAAGTAGAGGAGGAAGAGACAAGCAGGTAGAGGCGATGGGATAGAGAGGGGTGGGGGAGGCAGAGAGGAGAGGAAAGGGAGAAAAAGGAACACACACACACACACACATACACACACACACACAGGTAGATAGAGGGGACAGTGACACACACACACACACACACACACAGGTAGATAGAGGGAACAGTGAAACACACACACACACACACACACACACACACACACACACACACACACACACACACACACACACACACACACACACACACACACACACACACACACACACACACACACACACACACACACACACACACACACACACACACACACACACACACACACACACACACACACACACACACACACACACACACACACACACACACACACACACACACACACACACACACACACACACACACACACACACACACACACACACACACACACACACACACACACACACACACACACACACACACACACACACACACACACACACACACACACACACACACACACACACACACACACACACACACACACACACACACACACACACACACACACACACACACACACACACACACACACACACACACACACACACCTCAGGCAGCAAAGCCAGGATCAATGTTTCTCCGGCGTGGCACAAAAAGCCTCACATGCACCCACCCCTCACCCGTGTGTGTGTGTGTGTGTGTGTGTATGTGTGTGTGTGTGTGTGTGTGTGTGTGTGTGTGTGTGTTTGTTTTGGGGGTCGCTTGTTCCACTTGTGTCTCTCTCTCACTGTGTCACTTTCTCATTGTCTTTCATTCACTCACTCCTTTCACATTCTCTCCTTATCATATTTTATTTTCTCTCTCTCCTTCATACACGTTTCCCTTCTTCCTCTCTCACACTCACTTTCTCACTGTCTTTCTCGCTCACATTTTACTACCTCTTTTCCTCTCTCATTTTCTCTCTCGCACACACACTTCTTTTCCCCTCCTCCTCCTCACATTCTCTGTCTTTGTCACGCACTTCGTCACCCTTACCCCCCCTCTCTCTCTCTCTCTCTCTGTCTCTCATAACTCGTCTAGTATAATTGGGAAAGGCTGACTAGATTAAGTCGATAGTCACGAAGAAGTGCAACGGGAAGGATGTAAAGCCGTGATTAGTGGTTGTCATTGATCAAAGGGGAATAAGCTACAGATTTCAAAGTCGTTTCAGAAATACCACTTAAAAATTAGGGACCTGTCTCTCCCATCGCCAGTTCGGATCTAATAACACGATCCGATTTCTCCCGTTGCGTGTTGGGAATTTGCACTGTGTAATTGCCCTGGTTCTTGCCGTCTTTGCGGGTAATTAAGATAAGGCTGAAGGAGTGGGTATGCTTTAATGATGGAGTTAATGACCAGACTGATTAAACACAGGTCTGAGTCACGGCGTATGAGTTTTTTTTTTTTTTTTTTTTTTTTTTTTTTTTTTCGAGTGAGGAAAATGAGGAAGGGATACTATTTATGTCCCTGTCTATCTATATTTCTGTCTGTTGTATCTTTGTCTGTCTGTGTCTGTCTCATCAGTCTACCTGTCTGACTACCTGCCTTTTTGTCTGTCTATCTATGTATTGAACTATCTATCACGCTATCGCCAGACACCTTAATCCCGTAAGGAGTTGTCACAAACGAATCGTCCCCGCCTCTCCGTATCTCTGATGTGGCTGTCCTCTCTCGAACTCACAGTCTCCTCACGCGTTATTTGAATTTATTTACTGATTAAGGGATGACTTCTTTTAATTGTGAGTGAAGCAACTTCTCTGAATAATGAAATATTTGGACATAGGATTGCTACCTGCATGTTGATTTGGAAAGATACAAGTTAAATGCAGATTTTGTTTTAATAATAACGGCTTTAACTGCCTGGACGATTAAACAAAAATTAGAATTTATATGTAGATTAGAATTGATAAGGATTACAGAAATTTGAACCTATGTTTTTTTATATGAAGTGATGAAGATAAGGGGTTAGATTTTTACACTTATTTGTTGAAGTGACAAAGATTAAACAACGATAGGAACTTGAGTTTGTGTTATATGTTCGTTTGAAGTGATAAAGATTAAGCAGATTGGAAGTTTGGTGTGTTTGTAAGTGTTGGTTAGAAGTGATAAAGATTAAACAATAGCATTTCAGTGTGTTTTATGTGTTGGTCAATGGTACGGATTAAATAGAATTAGAATTTCAGTGTGTTTTATGTGTTGATGTAATAAGGGTTAAACCGAAAACAGAACTTGAGTGTATAATATGTTGATAAGGGATAGGTTAAGGATGTGGATGTGGCAGTAGTTAAGTTTTGTTGATGCTAAATTTAACAACTTTACGCATTAAAAGAATGATTTGAAATTCGATTGCAAGTGCTGTAATGGCATCTGTAATGTTTTTACTCTAACCTGGCCTAAAATTGCCCTCTCTCCATCGTGAATGCTGAGTTGTAACGACAGATAAACGCTAGTATCCGTCTACGTATGTTTCACCGTTATTTTAATCCATTTCCTGATTCTTTTTCCCTCTCACCCCACCCTCTATTTTCCTTTCCCCCTCCCCTCCTACATCTGCTTTTCTTCCCCTTCCACCCTCCATTTACTTTTCTTCCTTTCTTCCCCTCTCCCCTCTTCCGTCTACTTTCCTTTCCCTCTTCCCACCCTCTTCCATTTACTTCCCTTCCCTTCTCCCATTTCTATGTACAGTTCATACTGCCCCTTTACTATTTTCTCTCCCTCTCCACCCATTTCCCCCCCCCCCACTTCATTTTTCTTCCCTCCCTGCCTCCTCACCCCGTCCTTCATTCATTTCCATCCACTTTTTTCCCTCTCACCTCTTCCCCTGCCTCCCATCCCATCTCTTACTCATTCCCCTCCACTTGTCGGTCATTTCTTCTCCCTTTCCCTTCTACCTTCCTACCTCTTCCCTCACCTGCTCTATTTTCCCCATTTATTTCCCTCCCATGTCTCCCTACCCCACCCCACACGTCGGTTCGCTTCCCAGACCTCAGCAACACCCCCACATCGCCCCCCCAGTACACCAAAGAACCCCCGTGAACCGCGAACCAGCACCGTCTCAAAGTCTCGAAGCAGTGGTCGCCGAGTCGTGTAATGTAGGGGGTCATTAGGGATGCCGGGGGCTTTCATGGATGTTGTGGCTTGTGTGTGTGGCTATTATTTCACTTTCCACTTTTTCGTTTGTCGTTATTTTGTTTTTGTGGTGTTTTTTGTGTAGTTTTTTTGTGGCTTTTCATTCTTTTTCCGTGTTTCTTTTTTCTTATTTTTTCGTTTTTAAGGATTTTCTTGCATGTACTTTCCGTGATTTTCAGCTATTTTTCATTTTTCTCTTGTGATGCTTGGTTTTCTGTGTATATTATTATTATTATTATTATTATTATTATTTTAGATAGTACTGTTTTCTAAATTTGGCTTTGTTTTGGTTTCTTTCGTTCAGTTGTAATAGATTTTTTTATACACTTTTAATCAGTATGTTATGGTGATGCTTCTGTTTTCTACATTTGGCTGTTCTTTGATTTCTTGATTTTTTCCTTTTTTCTCGTTTTTTTAATCCTTTGTTGTATGTATGTATGCTGCCTTTATTTTAGGTTTTAGGCATACTCTTTTAATTGCTAGATTTGAATATGCTTTTGTTTGAAGTCTGGGGCTTGTGTAATGTTAGGGAGAGAGAGAGAGAGAGAGTTCTAGTAGATACACCGTACTTAGTCCCTATTCACTGAAGTGTAAAGATAGTATGAATATTAAACATACCACGCCTTCGGGGGAATTCATACACCCTATACATTATACATTCATGTGTGTGTGTGTGTGTGTGTGTGTGTGTGAGAGAGAGACAGAGAGAGAGAGAGAGAGAGCAGCGTCTATATATGTATGTGTATAAATTTGTTTATATACGTTTAGGCAAATTGAGAATCTGGCCAGGTAACGTATATAGGCCACCGGGAATAGTGGGTTAATATTAGTTTGTGGTGCCGTGTGCCGTAATAGAGAGAGAGAGAGAGAGAGAGAGAGGAGATAGTGTTATTGAAAGTGTGTGTGTGTGTGTGTGTGTGTGTGTATGTAATGTACACCTTTGTATATAGCCTTTATAAGTATGTATGGATGTAAACTGTTTGTGTCTGTTTATGTATTGTATATGTATGTGTGTGCTTATGTATGTGTTTATGTATATATGTGTCAGGAAGTGGCACACAACCAGGTATACTCGGTTGAATATTGTAGATAAGTGTGTAGCCAAGTTTCATGAGTTCCCCCCCCCCCCCCCGTGAGTAGAGGAGTGACCATAAGTTGTATTTACCATTAGGTGGCATCAGGGGGTCAGCCGGACATCATTTATAGTGTGTGTGTGTGTGTGTCATCGTTCCTCTTCATTTTTCCTCCCCTCTAGTCTCCTCTCCTCCCCTCTAGTCCCTTCCCCTCCCCTCCCCTCTCGTCCCTTCCTCTCCGCACCCATCTCCTCTTCTCTTGTCCTTCCTCATCGCCTGACGTATTACCGTGATCCGCCATTGACGCCTCTGCCACAACGCGTCACCGTCAACACTCAACAGACAAGAGACGACTCGCTGGTGCACTCAGAGCGGAGGCGTGCACGACGGATGGATGGACAGGTGGCTAAGTGGAATGACGCTGTAGTGGGTGGTGAGATAGTTTGATTGATACCGGGTGATGGGTTGATTGGTAGTGATTGATAGGTGGAATGAGTCTTCAGGGATGGATGGATTGATGGATAGGTAGGATTTAGTCTCTACTGGTGTTTGGATGGATTGAGGGATGCCTCGTGATGGATTGATTGGTCCTGATAGATTGACGAATGGATGGGTGAGTGGATGGATAACTGGTGATAGAGGGATGCAAAGATTGATAAATAGGTCATGAAGAATGGATAAATTTTGTTGGATAAGCAGTGCTTGATGATTGATGGGGGGGGGGGTGACTGGGCTTCGTCAGCCAGAGAGAGAGAGAGAGAGAGAGAGCTGTTCCCTGTAGGTGTGTGACTGACAGGTTGAAAATGAATGAAGAGAGAAGACTATTAGATTGAAAAACATGGATGACGAATGGAAAAAGATCGATGATTATTTGAACAGTACGAATGACGAATTGAAAAACAGATAATGAATATACCCCGTATATAAAAAATGACCGACAAATACAAGACAAACGGAATAAAAGAAGATGGATGACGAAAAACCGTGTGAATTGAAAAATATGAATGAAGAGTTGAATACACGTGATTGACAAGCTGAAGATTCCTGATTGACGAGTTTGACTGGAATTTGATTGCGGGATTGACAGAGGTGGCTTGGTAGGTAAGGGGTGGTTGACAGGTAGGGGACAGGTGAGGGGCCGTTAATTAAATACCTGTGACGTAGACTCTTATATCACCTGAGCCTGTAATTTAAGCCGTTCAGTGGAGAGGGTCGCCCTCACGTGGTGGCACCGATATGACCGTGCAGTGGAAGTGCCTGTTTATACACATGTCCCCAGTTTCCTCCCTATCCCAAAGAAGGAGGATGTCATGGCGCTGAGGGGGGACTATGCCACTTATCTATATTTGTGTGTTTTATCTAAATATGGATCTTTATATCTTTCTCTGTCTATCTGTGTGACTGTATTTATCTATCAGTGTATCATGTATATCTGTCTGTCCGTATGTAGCTACCTTTTCTTTCTTTATCTTTTCTGTCTAACTCTGTATCTCTCTGTCTATCTGTATGTCTGTCTCCATCTGTGTATCGATCTGCTATCTATCTATCAACCAATCTATCTACCAGTGTATCATCCCCCTCATATTTTATTCATAACTCATCAACACTCACCCATTCACATTGCACTCCCAAATTAATTACGATAATGCTACAAACTTTTTACCTACGGATTTATCATTTATCAGTAATTAAGCTTTGACACGCGATTGCAGAATTATTAATGTAGTTATTTAATACAGAGTTTGAGTATGGGAAGGGAAATGGTTATAGAACAGTGAAATGTGAGAGGAAATGTGTGTGATTTTTTTTTTTTTAATTTGTGGTTGTTTTTGTGCTGTGCTTGGGATTAGTATTTATTATCATTTATTAGTGTTACTCGCTTAAAGGCCGCCTACTTTCGATGTCGAGTAGGTTCATATGTTTAGGCGAATGGTAACTGAAATCTGAATTACTCGTGCCGTGAGCGAGACGGAGGCCGGAATTTATTTTTATCCTGGGACACCCGTTGAGAAGAGAGAGATTGTGGGGGGAGGGAGGGGGGGATAGTAGTGTTTGCTGTTATACTGTAGCATTATAGTATACAGTTTTGGGAGAATACGGATGGAAGAAGGAGAGGCGAGAGAGTGATAATACAACAAACACGTCACTCTTCTCTTTTCTCTCATGCTACATTAACATCGAATTCATCCCCTTCACTGAAAGCAAATATTAAATTTGAAGCATAAGTCCAGAAATGACTCATAACTCGGAAACCGGTAGCCCGATTAGACAGAAAATTATTTTATTCTTCAAATTAGAGCATTTAAACGGTACCTTTCTCTAACAAAAATTGCGCTACGTTACGCTGTTTTTTTTGTGTGTGTGTTATGGTGACAAATAAACATACAGATATCGGATCATTATAATACAGATTACCGTTAGCATTATAGATAACTAATTATCGTTAATCATCAACAGTATCGTCTTTGTCGTCATCATCATCCAATTTTCCATTCAGTAAAGGGGTGATCAGTATCCAGAATAAAAAAAAAAAAAAGGGAATAAAAAGCTGGTGCTGGTGGTGTAGTAATAGTAGTAGTAGTAGTAGCACGTGAAGTAACAGTAGTAGTAGAAATGGTTTTGTAGTAATAGTATTAGTGGTAGTTATAGTAGTAGCAGTAATAGTCGTAAAGCCCAAATATTCGAGAAACAGACTAAATTCTTTCAAAAATTATGATAAAGCCCGCCACCCATTTATTATAATTATCGGGAGTTCCACTAAAAACTCATTTAGCGAATTAATCAGCCTATTTAGCGCCAGATCATCGGTAATCAGCATAATTATAAGCAGCGGGGAGTTATTTGTGTATTTATGTCGTTGTTTTGGTGGAAGATTGTATGGTGTGTGTGTGTGTATGTGTGTGTGTGTGTGTGTGTGTGTGTGTGTGTGTGTGTGTGTGTGTGTTTTGGTATCTGGGTATTTTAGGGGATATAGGAACTGCAGAGGGATGCCTTCATGTGGTGGTACTGATATAGCCTGGTTGTGGAGCTGCCCGGCCATATAAACGTCCCTCAGCTCCCCTCCCTATTCCACGAAAGGAGGATGCTGGGGGTTGAGAGGGGCCATTTCAGCCTGCAGTCCACTGGGTTCACGTTGAGATGAACTTGGATGTATAGATTCTCTCTCTCTCTCTCTCTCTCTCTCTCGTAACCAAATTCATTTCCTTTACTTTATTACTTAACTTTGCTCGCTAAAATCTCCTTCCTCTTATCGTAGTTTCCTCTTTCTTTAATTTGCTCATTTTCTTTACTTTCATTTCCCTGCTTGTTAACTTTTTCTCATTTTTTATTCTACTTGGTGTATTAACCATTTCTCTCTCTCTCTCTCTCTCTCTCTCTCTCTCTCTCTCTCTCTCTCTCTCTCTCTCCTTCCTTCCTTCCTTATCTCTTCCCCTTTCTCTTCATCTCCACTTCTCCCTTTCTTCTCTTCTTTCCTCCCCTCCTCCTCTCCTCTTGTCTCTCTCTCCTGTCTCACCTCCAGACACACACACCTTCCTCCTCCACACCTTGTTCTTATCACGCTTCCGGTCTCCGCAAACTTTCCCTCCTCTTTTTCTCCTCACCTTCATCTTCCCCTTCTCCCCCGCTTCGCATGATCTCTGTCTACTCCTTCATCTCACTTAGTCATTTCCTTTTTAAATATCTCCCACCCATCCTCCTATTCTCTTTTCTTCTGTGGTTTCTCATTTCTCACATTTCTCCTCCTCCTCATCATCCTCATCCTCATCATCTTCGTTACTTTCCTCCTCTTCCTTCTCCTCTTCCTCGTCCCTTCTCTTCCCTCACCTCCTCCTCTTCTTCCTCTTCCTCTTCTTCCTCCTCCTTGCATGCACGGAGCACCGAAATTATATCCAGCCTGGCCTAAATTATTGAAGGATATACGAGAAAAACATTTTAACATTATGAGCCTAGTAGTAAAATAAAAAATAAATAAATAAATAAATAACAATAACTCGTGAATGACCAGACCTATTCATTGTGCAGTCACGATCCCCCGTCCCCCCAAAAAAAAAATGAAAGTGAAAAACTACTCAAAAATTTAAAAAAAGGAATGGAAGAATTAAAAGCATATATATATATCCTGTTTTCCATCCCATCACTTAAAAATGAGGCTAATTTATCTCCATTCATTCATGCCTTTTTTCTTCCTGATTTTTTTTATTATACTCTACTGCTATTAATTTTTCTCGTTTTTTTTCTTTTATTTTTTATATGGAGGAAATTTGTCAGGGTGATTTTTTTTTTTGTAACACTCTCTCTCTCTCTCTCTCTCTCTCTCTCTCTTACACACACACACACACACACACACACACACACACACACACACACACACACCAGTCCGTAGGGATAATGTTGCATGTAGTTGAATCTTCCATCTTGTCTCGAATTCTGGCGATGAGAGAGAGAGAGAGAGAGAGAGAGAGAGAGAGAGAGAGAGAGAGAGAGAGAGAGAGAGAGAGAGAATGACCTTTCCTCCCATGATCCACACCTTGCCAACCTTAATTTCAGCCAGGTAGGAGACTGGGAATTAGAGAGAGACAGACAGACAGAAAGAGACAGAAACAGACAGACAGTGTGTGTAGATGGGGATATCAGGATTTATCGTGTGTGTGTGTGTGTGTGTGTGTGTGTTGGGGTACGATGCAAAATTCAATGCTCTTCCCCCAGCAAGTGAGAGATCTAGGAAGAGGGAGGAGGAAGAGGAGAAGGAGAAATGGAAGAAGAGAAGCGGAGGAGGAGAAGAGGAAGGAAAAGGATACAGGATGAAGAGGAATAGGAAAGTGTGCAAGATGAGAAGAGCAAGAGAAGAAAGATGAGAGAGGAGAAGGTGCAGAAGTCGAAGGAAGAGGAGACAAGCATGAGCAAGAGCACGTCAATCATATATTATTCCGCCACTGAAGGAGGAGAGAGAAGTGGAGAGAAGGGAAGAAGAGAGGAGGAGGAGCTGGAGGTAGAGGAGGGAAAAAAAAAAAAAAGGCGGAGGAAGATGTGAAGGGAGAGAGAAAGAGAGTTTAGAAGAAAAAGAATCTGGGAGGGATTTAAACTACGGAATAAAAGAGAAAAACAGAAGAATAAGGATAGGCAGAGAGAGAGAGCAAGGTCAGTCATCTATTATTCAGCCAGTCATCAGCCTTTAGAGAGAGAGAGAGGAGGGAGGGGGGGCTGCCACGCCTTCATTCTTCTCGTATGTTTTCCTTCTTTCCTTCATTTCTTGTCCTTTAATTTACCTTCCATCATTCTTCTGTCAGCCTTCCTTCATTCTTTTCAACTCCATTCCACCTTTTTCATCCCATCCGTACTATCCTTCCTTCCGGTCTTCCTTCCTTTTTCCTACCGTCTTCCCACAAATCTCAACCCATTCATCACCTCACGAAGATGCCAAGATTAATAGTAAGCAAGAGAGTCTTCAGTAAGGAGGTGGAAGTGTATGTACAAGTTCTGTGCCAACCCTTATATCTGTGTCCTCGTGTGTCACCTTTATTTTTCACCCAGTCTGTGGTTTTTATTCTCTGTTAATCACATCTTTGCTCCCTCTCTCTTTGGCACCGTTTTTGTCTGTGGTGGTGGTGGTAGTAGTAGTCGTTGTCGTCGTCGTCTTACTTATCGTTGTCGTCATTGTTCCTGATTTTTTTATAATTTATCACTTAAAATACGGGATGACCCTTCAGGAGAGGTTGCTTGCCTGTGGTTGATGGGTATAATCCTTAAGACAAACCTTGATAACAACAACATACTACTACTACTGTTACTATTACTACTACTACTGCTACTACATGGCCTACGCGATTGTGATAGTAGAAGTAGTAGTCGTAAAATATTTCCTCTTCGTCATTTTGGTAAGAAGGCGAGGGTAGAAGGCTTAGCACATCATTTTTAATCTGGTTACTCCTAATTCTCCCCCACTGGAAAATTCGCCTACTTTGCCCCCTCCACCTAAGCCGATTTGCACTCCCTGGGAAAGCCTTTGTGTACCCTCTCTCTTTCTCACTTTCTCTAATTCTCTCTCTTTCTCACTTTCTCTAATTCTCTCTCTTTCTCACTTTCTCTAATTCTCTCTCTCTCTCTCTCCTTCCACGAAATTTTTTAGGATGAGAGAAGGGCCATATCTGCTCTAAGGATTAATTGAAAGAGGCTTATGTGCTTAAGATTTTGAGAGAGAGAGAGAGAGAGAGATTCCAGCATGAAGTGGATGGGGTCTCAAAATAATCTCGCCGTGGCAATTTACGTCTTCTAAAAAAAAAAAAAGTAAAAAGAAAAATAAATGAGTCAGGAATTTTGCCCTCGCATTTTCACCCTGTCTCCTTTATCTCTATTTCTTTCTTCTTGCTCAACGTCGTTTTTGTCGTCGTCTTCCTCTTTCTTGTATTCAGTCTATTTACTCCTCTTCCTTCTCCTCCTCCTCCTCCTCCTCCATATATTATCCCCTTACTTTCATTTTCCACTTCTTCTTTTGCACTTCCTTACTCTTCATTTATTCTTTCTCTCCACTGTCTTTTATTCTCGATATTATTATTATTATTATTATTATTATTATTATTATTATTATTGTTATTATGATTATTGTTATGATGGTGATGATGATGATTATTATTATTACTTCTTGCTAATTTCTTACATAGTTTTGTTCTTTTTATTTTTTGTGTCCTTATTTCATCGTCTTTTCGCGTATTTACTCTTTTCCTGTTTTTTTTTTTTTCGTTTTGTTAGTTTTTTTCGTTTTTTTCTTCGTCTTTTACACATATTTACACTTTTTCCTGTTCACTCAGAGCTAATCTCTCTCCTTGTCTTTGTACAGGTAAGTGTTGTGTTGTCTTACGTGGCAGACGGATGATGGGAGATGGTAAGTACTGATATGCATTTCAGTCGCTCCCTCCCTCCCTCCCCCCCTCCAAAAAAAAAAAATACATACCAATAAAGAAATAGAGAAAAGGAAAATACACCCCTAAAAAGAAAGGGAAAAATGCATCGCTGAAAAAATGCACTTGTAAAAAAGGGTGCAAGAAAAATAGTAATGCGCCACATAAAGCACTTAGCATTTTGAGACGAAGCACTTTGAAACGTGGATGGATTTTTGTAATATATGGCCCTGTGATGGTAGTGATTTAATTATTCTTGGTATTTAATTCTTACTCTAAAACTACATAAGAATACATGAAAATAAGTGAAGGATGTTTAGTCTGGAGTGCTTAAATAATACATTCATTTGTGTGTAGTGGAGAGGTAGGTTTATGAGGGAAGGGGTGTCAGTTGGAGAGAGTGCATATTTGTGGCGTAGATAGATTGACATGGAGGCGATTCGTTTATGGCTACCCCTTCCGTGATTAAGGATTAGATAAATAGAGAGGTAGATTTTTATAAGTAACAGTGCAGTACCGACTGTAAGCATAATTCTTTCAGTACATTGACCTCGTTTTCTTTTTCTCTTTTTTCTTCTCCGCTTACACTCCCCTTCTCATCCTTTTCCCCTCCCTTTCTTAACCCAATCTTTCCTCCCTATCTTCCTACTCTTCTTTCCTTCTCTCTCCCTCAGTTTCTCCTCTTCCACTTTTTTCTCCCTCTCTTACTCTGCTCTCAGCCCCATTCCCACTTTCACATCCATTCTTCTTTTCTGCCCCCCTCTCTTCTCGCCCTTCAAGCCATTTTGTAGATGCATCCTCAGAATTGGTGTAAGAGCATTTGTTCCCCTCTCTTACTCTTCTCACTTTCTCTAGCTCACGCACTTTCTCAGTCTCTCTCCTCTCTCTCTATCCCCCCCCCTCTTCTCTTTTCCTTTCCGCCCTTCTCTGCTCTTCTAATCTTTTTTCCATGTTTCTTGTTTTCTCATTTCGTAGACAGTATACATATATGTATGCCACATCCTTTTCCTTTCCTTTAGTGCTGTTCCCTTCTTCCTTCCGTCTCTACTACCATTGTTCCTATCCCCCTCATCCTTCCCTCTCCATGTATTCCATTTCGCCCTCCTTCCCTCCCTCTTCTCTCCTCCCCCTCACCCTCCCTCTTCTCTCCTCCCCCTCTCCCTCCCTCTTCTCTCCTCCCCTTCTCCCTCCCTCCCTCTCATTGCCTTGCCTCCAGGCCTCCACAAAGTAGCAACCCTCTCCTCCAGGCTGTACTTCCCCATTGTTATATCCCCACTCCTTCCTTCCTGCCTCTTTCACTCCGATTTGCCCCTTGTTTTTACTACACTTGTCTAAATTCCCCCCCCCCCCCCTCTCTCTCTCTCTCTCTCTCTCTCTCTCTCTCTCTTTCTCTCTCTCAGCCAATTGTCTGCTTGCATTCTCCTCTTCCTTTCTTACTGTATTTGCTTTTCCATTTTCTTCATATTTCCTTCCTGCCATTCTTTTCTTCTTACTTCCATCCATCTGTTTCTCAGTCTTTTTTGTGTTCCTTTTCCCTATTCTTTTATTCTTTCCTTCTTGTTTTTCTTATCCTCCCCTTTCTCTTTGCCCATTTCCATACCCACTTCTTCGACTTCCCTCCTCACACACATTCCTTCAATGTTGACTCTCTGTCAGTCTGTCTATCCATATATTTGTATCTGTCTATTTATCTATATGAGACCACGCTCCCTCTCCTTTCTCCCTCTTCCGTCCCTTCCCCCCCCCCCTTTTTTCCGCTTTCCTTCCTTTTCCACTCGTGTCCCATCTCCATCCTCCTCCTCCTATTCCCCTATCCCTTATTCCCTCTCCCATACCCCTGTATCCTCTTCCTCTTGCCTCTCTTCCTTTCCTCTTCCCTTCTCTTGCCTCTCTTCTTTCCCCATCCCTCCTCCTCCTTCTCTTGCCTGTTTCCCTTTTCCCTTCCCTTCTGTTCCTTTCCACTTCTTTCACCGCCTCTTGCCTCTCCCTTTCCCCTCCCCTTTTCCCTCCCCTCCTCTCCCCTCCTTTCTCCCTGTCTTCTTCTCTCCTCCTCCTCCCTCGCTCCCACCCTCTTTTGTCCAGCTTAATATGTGGCCTCAATGAAAACCCCCCCACCATTACCAGCCACCCCCTCTTCCCTTCCCACCCGCTTCTCTCCTCCCCTTCCACTCCCTCGTCATCTTCTCTCCTCCTCTTCCTTCTCTCCGTCTCTCCCATTCCATCGTCCTCTTCTTTCCTTCTCTCTGAACCATTGTCCCATTCCTTCTCCATGTCCTTCTGTGCGCTTCTTTTCTCCCCTTTCTCTCTCCTTCCGTTTCCCTCCTTCCTTCTTCCTCCTCTCTCCCTCCTCACTCTCTCTTTCCTTAATATATGGCCAGGATACAAAAGCGTCCTGCATCCACCTCCTTTTTTTTTCTACTACTCCCATTTCCATTTTTCCTCTGCTCTTCTTTCCGCCCTCTTCTCCCTCTCCTTCCGTCGTCCTCCCTTACCCCTCCCCGTTCTCCCTTAACCCCCCTCCTTCCCTCGTCCTCTCTTGCCCCTAGCCTTCCCTTCCCTTCTTTCCCCGTCCTCGCTACCCCCCTCTCCTTACCTCCCCCTTCTCTCCCTCTCTCTGTCCCTCCTTAATATGTGGTCTGGATATAAAAGCTTCACACTCCTCCTCCTCCTCCTCCTTATCGTCATCATCATCATCATCATCATCATCATCTTCAATTTGTTTTAGTAATAATTTGCCTCTCCTTTCTCTGCTGTCTTCTTCCTGCTCTCCCTTTTCTTCTTGTCCGTCTTTCCCTTCCGTCCACTTCCCCGCATTCTCTCCTTTCTCCCCTTGATTCCCTCCATTCCCCCAACCCTTCTTCATCCTTCATCCCCCTCCCACCCACTCACCCATCCATCCATATCCCTGTCTCTCTCTCATAGTCTGTCTTTTTCTATTTGTCCCCCTCTTTCCCTTTCCCTCAGTTTCTCTCCCTCTCTCTTGTCTTCCTTACTCCTCCACTTCCCCTTTCCCTCCAACGTTCTCCCACTCTCTTCTTATTATTCCTCCTCCTCCTCCTTCCCCTTCCCTCCTTCTCCCTTTCCCTTCCCCTTCCCTCCTTCTCCCTTTCCCTTCCCCTTCCCCCCATCTCTCTCTCTCTCTCTCTCTCTCTCTCTCTCTCTCTCTCTCTGTTCCTCCTCCTCCTTCCTCCTTCCCCCTTCCCTCCATCTGTCTCTCTGTCTGTCTCACTTTTGTCTCTTCCTCGTCCTCTTTCCCTTTCTTTTCTTCTCCAGTTCCTCCTCCCCCCCTTCTCTCTCTTCCCGCTCCTCCTTCTCTTCCCCCACATTTCCCCAACCTAGTAATTGTCCCCCACATTGAAAACCCCCACAAGCGCCCCCACCCACCCCCCGCTACTTCCTCCTTTACCTGTGTTACTAATTGCTTCCCACGCTCACCTGCCCAAGACGAAGATAAATGACCGAGCCTTAATTCAGGTACATAGTCTTTAGTATTACACTTTAATTTATCGTAAAGGATGCTGTGGAGAAATTTACCTTGGTGGGGTAATAGAGGATTTTGTTATTCCTTGGGTTAGTGTGTGTGTGTGTGTGTGTGTGTGTGTATGTTTTTTTTTATGAGAGAGAGAGAGAGACTATTGTTCCTTGTGTTCATGTGTTCTTTATGTTTTTTTTTATTTGGAGGGGAGTGTTTGAGAGAGGGAGAGAGAAGGTACAGGTATTGGTGTTGCTGCTAGTTGGTATTAAAGGTGGATGTTGGTATATTGGTGTTGGTATTAGCATACTTAACTACAATACAGTCTTAGTTGTGGAGAATATGGATTTCTGTTAGAGACTTGAATTTTTAGCAAGGAAAAAAAAAAAAAAAGAAAATGGGGATATGGCCGATTATAATATACAGATTTTTTTTAAGGTACATCTGCCAGCGTCACACTTTGTTAATATATTGTAAAAAGAGAGACGGGAGGAGGGAGAAGGAGAAAGAGGGGAGGGAAAGGGAGAAGGAGGAGGGGAGAGGGGGAGGTGGTGAAAGGGGCATTAGGTCACACCGGATTAGGCTAAGAGAGGGATGGGGGGAAGGGGGTTATATAGGGGGAGAGGGAAGCTGGAATAGGAGAGGAGAGGTGCTCTGTCTGTCTCTCTCTCTCTCTCTCTCTCTCTCTCTCTCTCTCTCTCTCTCTCTCTCTCCATTCCTTCCCGTTCTTTCCTTCCCTCCTTCGCTTTCCAGTTTCTCTCTCCTCTCGCCTCTTTTCCTCGCTCCCTGTCTTCATTCCTTCCCGTACTTTCCATCCCTCCTTCGCTTTCCAATTTCTCTTACATTCTCCTAGTCTTCCTCCGTTCCCAGTGTTTCCATTTTTCCTCTCTCTCTCTCTCTCTCTCTCTTTCTTTCGTCCACTATTCCCTCTCCCCTTCCTTTTATCCCCCTCATCCTTCCCTTGCTCCTTTTTCCTTCCCTTTATTCCCCTCTCTTTCTTCCATCATTCCCTCTCCTCTCCCTCAATCCCACTCTTTCCCACCTTCCATTATTCCCCCTCTCCTGCCTTATTCCCTCTCTCCTGCCTATTTCCCCTCTTCCTTCCATCATTCCCTCCTCCCTCCTTTTATCCTCCTCTCCTCTCCCTCAGTTAACCCCCTTCCCCTCTTCCCCCACCCCTCGCCCTTAATTGACAGGCTGTCTGGGGTGCTGTTATGCGGAGAAAGGAGCAGTTAACAGCCAAATTATTCCCTGACAGCCTTGCCTTTGGGGACCTCTGAACCTTGGTGAAGGGGGGCGCGTTTGCTTCAGTCCACCCTCCATACTCTTCTCTATCCCGTTTTCTGTAGGTTTTCTCATGCATTGTTTTTGGTTGTTGTTGTTGTTATTATTATTATTATTATTATTATTATTATTGCTTTCTTGTTTCTTCCTTTTTCCCCTCTCTCTACTTAATTTTCTGGTTACCCATCCGTTTCTCTCTCTCTCTCTCTCTCTCTCTCTCTCTCGTCTCCTGTTCCTCTTTCCTCTTTCCTCCCTCCTCTCCTCTCCTTTTGCATTCCTCCTCTCTCCCCTTCTGCACTTCATCTTTCGCTTGTTAATTTTTTCTCCTTCACCCTGTCCTCCCCTCCTTCCTTTCTCTCCTCCCCTCCTTTCTTCCTCTTTCTGCGTTCTTGCTTTTCCTTCTTCCATCTTTCCTTCCTTCCTTCCACTTTCATTTATTCATTCCTTTCCGTTCCATTCTTTCTTTCTTTCTTTCCTTCCGTTTCCTGTTCCTAGTTTCTTTCCTTCCTTCTGCCCTCCGCTTTTTTCGTCCTCCCATCCTGTCGTCCATCCCTCCTTCCTTTCTTCCCTTCTTTTGCCCTTTCTTCCTTCCCTACTCATCAATTCCTCCACCTCCTTCCCTCCCTCCCTCGCTTCCTTCCTCCCTCCCGTGACATCAGATACTCCTCTTTCCTCCCGTCCTCCGTCTTTCTTGCGTCTCTATTTTTTCTTCTCACTTTCGTATATTTTCAGTCCATCCTTTTATTCATTTGCTGTTCTATCTGTCTATCTGCTCACCCATTCATTTATTCATTCATTCATTCATTTTTGGTTTCATCCTGTCGTTCAAGTATTAATTTATGTTTTTTGTCTTTTTCATCCATTCATCCATCTATCCTTCCGTCCTTCCTTTCCTCCTTCATTCACTCTTTCCTTCCTTCCAGCTTTCACTCCTTCCCCTCTTCCCTTCCTTCCCCTCTTCCCTTCCTTCCTCCCTTCCCTTCCTTCTTCCCGTCCCTTCCTTCCTCCCTTCCCTTCCCTTCCTTCCTTACCTCCTTCCATCCTTACTTCACCCCACCGGGATCCTATTTGCTCTCTGGGCCTTTTTCACCGCCCATTTTTCCTTGCCCATTTTTACTCCTGGCAAGACGGGCATGTCGAGATCAGAGGTGGAGGGGTTGAGGGAAAGGTGGAGGAAAAGGTGGAAGGATTGAGGGAAAGGCGGAGGAAAAGGTGGAGAGATTGAGGGGAAGATGGAGGGGTTGAGGGAAAGGTGGAGGGGTTGAGGGAAAGGTGGATTGGTGGGGAACATGCCGAGATGGAGAGGTAGATGGAAAGGAAGAAGGAAAGTGGGGAGATGGAGACGAAGTAGAGGGGTGGAAGAACAGGAGGAAAAAGGTGGAGGAGGGTTGAGGAGGTGGAAGGAGAAGTGGAGACGGGGTGGAAGGAAAGGAAGGGAACTGGTGGAGAGGTAGTGAAGATCAGGGTTTACAGAGAAAGAAAGAATAAGGAAGGCAAGTGGAGAAATTGGGGCTGAAATAGAGAGTGGAGAATGAATTAGTGAAATGAATGAAAGAACAGGGATGAATGAAAGTTAGGAAAGGGGGCAGGCTGTTTATACATTGGTCTGATGGATAACAGTGAAGGGTGACTCGGAATGACGGGAAGCTGTTGAATGAGATGCATATGGAGTGTGTGTGTGTGTGTGTGTGTGTGTGTGTGTGTGTGTGTGTGTGTGTGTGTGTGTGATGGCAGTGCATGTCTTTGTATTTGTGTGTTTGCGTGCGTGTTTTTGTTTTTTATGCGTTAGTTATGAGTTGGTGTTGTGGTAGATATTGGCTGTGGAGACGTGGCAGTGAGTTTTGTGGTCGTCCCGGCTATTTTAATGTGATTGGCGATAGATAAGTAGGTGAATGAAAATTGATACATAGATAGACGTATTTATATAGTTGTTTTTCTGTTCATTTTCTTTTCTTGTATTTATTTTTGCTCCATGGCAGCTGGAAAACTGGATAAAAGCGTGTAGGTGTTTCTGTGTCCAAGCATTCTGACTAGTTAATGGAAGCGAAAGAGGAAGTGAGGGGAGATTAAAACAAGGGGAGAGGTCGGGGAGGAGAGTGAAAGGGGAAGAAGAGAGGGGAAAAGAGAAGACTGTGGAGGGAAGGAGCGAGGCGAGGAGGGGAGTGGAAAGGGGAAAAAACAAGAGGGGTGATGAAGAGTGAAAGGGGAATTGGAGAGTGGAGAAGAGGGGAAAAGAGAGAAGCGAGGAGGGAAAAAGAAGATAAGTGATAAAGGGGAATGAGAAGAAGGGTGGAGAGGAAGAAGAGTGAAGGGGGAATTGGAGAGGAGAGGAGAAAAGAGGAGAGGGGAGAGTACAGAAGAGGAGAGCAAATGGAAGGAAGAATAAGACGGAGAGAAGAGAAGGGGAGGTTGGGGGAAGGAAGGAGGGAGAGGAGAGATAGAGAGATCAGGAGAGAGGAAGAGGGGGGAAAGTTAGGGAAAATAAGAGGAGGAAGAGGAATCAGGAAAGGGGAAGAAAACGTGAACCGTAGAGAGAGAGAGAGAGAGAGAGGCGAGGGGAAACCGGACGTGAGCAGATGAAATTAGCCTGCAAAAAGGGGAAAATGCGAGAGGGGAGAGAGAAAGTGAAGGAAATGGAGAGAACGTAAAGCAGAATGAGGAGAGAGAGAGAAAGAGAGAGAGAGAGAGAGAGAGAGAATCGGATTACATAGTTCAGGAAAAGAATGGAAAAGCCGTGGGGAGGGGTAGAGAGGGTAAGGAAAACGAATGACTGTAGAGAAAGTGAGAGAGTGAGTGTGAGAGAAATTCAATTATTGTGATGGAGGGCACAGAGGAGAGAGAGAGAGGGGGAGAGAGAGAGAGAGAGAGAGAGAGAGAGAGAGAGAAAAGAGTGGGGAGGAGGGGTAGGTGGAAGCTAAGGAGAAAGAAGAGGTGTAAAATATAGATGAGTTGTGGAAGAAGAAAAAGGAGGAGGAGGAGGAGGAGGAGGAGAAGAAGAAGAATTGGATAATATTGAAGAGAATACAAACGACATGGAGGAGGATGCAGGTGTAAGGAGGAGGGAAACTGAGGGAGCAGGTGGATCATCAAATGGTGCGGAACGGAGAGAGAGAGAGAGAGAGAAATTTAGAAGCTAGTGAAAACCAGAAGAAATAACAACTAGAGAGAGAGAGAGCAGTCTAGAAGTGAAACCAGATAAATGGCAACTTAGAGAGAGAGATAGAGAGAGAATAAGAAAAAGTCTTTGGTCATATCAAAACACAAAACAAAAGAAGAGGGAGAAGGACCAGAGAAACGGACCTGAATCGTATCAAAACACCAAAACACATTACTACCCTGAAACTAAACTAAAACAGCGAACTGAAACGGAAACTAACCGGAAATCTTAATTGAAACATCGAAAAATGGAAATTAAAAAAAATAATAAAATAAAATAAACAAATTGATCTGTACTCCTGGCACCCCCCTCCCCCCCTCGTTTTTTCTTAACGCTAGAATAAATTGAATAGTGTACGGTAGTTATTTCTCTCTCTCTCTCTCTCTTTCTCTCTCTCTCTCTCTCTCTCTCTCTCTATTGACCCCACGCTCCTATCTCTACCTATCCGTCAATCTCCCTGCCTGTCTGCCTGCCTGCCTGGGTGTTAGGCCATGGAACGCTGATGGATATTTGGGACTGAGTTGAATACCGAGTGTGATTGTGATGCTGTGATTGAGAGAGGGAGAGGGAGGGAGGGGGGGATAGGGTGCCCGAGGGTCATCAGAGAAGCAGGAGAGGCGCTAAAGATTGATGGATAGATGGAGATACGAGTGCTGGTTTCATTGGAGAGAGAGAGAGAGAGAGAGAGGTAGATAAGCTGAGATAGTACTGTGAGTATTTGATGGAGATGAGGCAGAGAGGAAGGAGGAGAAGGGGAAAGGGGGAAGTGGCGATGTTAAAGAGAGGAGGGAGGGGGGAAGGTGGAGGAAGGGGTGTAACGAAAGCAAAAGGAAAAGATAAAAGGAGGGCGGATAGAAGGGAAAGGGATGGAAGAGTGAAGGGGATTAGGAAGTAAAGAATGGAGGAGGAAAGGGGTGAAATGGAGGGAGGAAAGAAGGAAGTCACTGCCGTCCAAATAGGAAGAGGGTGGAAGGATGGGAGATGGGATGAGAAGGGAGGGAAAGGGTAGGATCCGAGAGGGGAGCGGGAGGAGAGGGCGACAGGAGGTTGCCAGTCACTGGGCTACAAATGGACAGAGATGGATAGGTGTGTGTGTGTGTGTGTGTGTGTAATACTGACAGGGAGATATTAGCGTAAGTGGTGGGAATGTGGTTAGTGTGGTGGTGCGGTGTGGTGGAGGAGTAGTTGAGTGTGATGTGGGGAGAGAGAGGGAGAATATGACAGTGCAATGGTAGACAAAAGTGGTAGAAATGTTATCGCAGTGGTATTAGTGTTAAAAGTGAAATTGATGGTATTAAATGTTAACTTAGAGATAATAAGATTAAAGATAGTTATATAGTCTTCCATCCAAACGGCCTAGATTTTCTCTCAGTGGCAGAAGAGACAGTGCTACGGCTTTCCATTCTCAGCAGAATTGCACTTCTTCGTGACTAGCATCGTATTCAAGTGTTACACAATTACTGCAACTCAGTGTTCAAAACGGAAATGTTAAAGCTGTGTTAGAAAGTGTTAGTGTTAGAAATTTTAGTCGTTTTTGAGAATTTATAGCTACAGGATCTTTGAAAGGAGATGATGAGGGTGTGGTATGTGTTGTGGGGGTTGGTAATGTTGATCATTTGTTTGTGTTATTGCTTGGAGTATTTCAGTGGTGGTGGTGGTGCTGGTTGTTGTTGTTGGTGGTGGTGCTGGTTGTTGTTGTTGGTGGTGGGGGTGGTGGTGGTGATGGTGGTGGTGGTGGTTGTGTTGTATTGGAAAATATTAATTCTAAGAGTAAATGGCTGGTGGTAGTGGTAGTGGTGGTGGTGATGGTGTTGGAAGTGGGGATAGTTGTGTTGGTAGTGGAGTTAGTAATGGTGGTAGTTTATTAAAGTGCTGGAATTAGTGCTTCAAGCATCTCAAAGCGGTGGTGGTGGTAGGAGCATGTCAGGGTGGTGGTAGTGATGGTGGTAGGAGCATGTCAGGGTGGTGGTAGTGATGGTGGTAGGAGCATGTCAGGGTGGTGTTAGTGATGGTGTTGGTAGCGGTGTTAGTAGTTTGTTAGAGTATTAGGTCATGGAGTATCAGGGAGTGGCTTGGCAGTGTGGTATCCCTGTGTTGATAGCGTAATAATAGCTGCATTGTACTAGCAAGTTTGTGTGAGCTTCCCGTGGCTAATGTACCAGAGTAATTTCATTTGTGCGTGTCTGGTGATGGTGTGGCTTTGTGTTGTGGTGTGTGGAGGTTGTGGTGAGGTGTTAGGGTTGGTGTGTGGTAGCAATATGAAGGAATGTTAGGTATCCATGTGTGAAGAGTATGGTGTGGTAGTGGTTGTGTGGTACTGTTTGGTAGGATTTTGTGCAGTGGAGCGACGACTGATGGTTGGGAATGTTGAAGTAGAGAGATGGTTGTGGTAGCCATATGGAGAAGGTGTGGTAGGAATTTGGTAGCCATGGTGCATTGTTCTCCTCCTCTTCCTCCTCCTCCTCCTCCTCCTCCACACAAATGAGAAGAGGAGGAGGACCTGGTCGACCACACCCTCCTCCTTATGCCTCTCTTAGAACCCCGCCCCTTCCTTGCTCTCTCTCTCTCTCTCTCTCTCTCTCTCTCTCTCTCTCTCTCTCTCTCTCTCTCTCTCTCTCTCTCTCTCTGCGCGCGCGCGCACGACTTGCACCATACTCTTGTATACTACGGCAGAACATCCTTTCAAATAGCATTTCTTTGTGACTTGCACCATATTCTATGATTGTTTTACTCTAACCTGGCCTAAAACTGCCATCTCCGTCTTGAATGCTGGTCACGAAGAAGTGCCATATAAAGGATGTAGTAAGAGCCGTACCGTTGTCTTCATCTACATCTAAATTAGGTGAAATAAACTGCAAGAGGACGAAAATCTGGGTCAAGTTAGAATAAAAAGAATATAGTGTTGATATCTCTTGCTAACATCTCAGCTTATTTTTTTTTTTTAATGTATGGAGGACACTTGTAATCTGACATATGATTTTCTTTTCTTTGTTCATCGTCTGTAGAAAAAAAAAAAATAAGGTGGAGAGATGGCAGTGTTAGGCCAGGTTAGAGTGAAGAGAGTATAGGAGGGACAGACATCATTTGCACAGAGGGGGGGGGGAGGAGTGCGTGTGAGTGTGGTGGTTATGTTAGTGTTTGTGTGATTTTCGTGTGTTAGTGTGTATGATGCAGGCTTAGTCTTTCGTGTGTGTGTGTGTGTGTGTGTGTGTGTGTGTGTGTGTGTGTGTGTGTGTGTGTGTGTGTGTCCTAATGTGTAGGTTGTTGGCATGTGTGCGTTTTCCCTAGTGTACGTGTGTCCATTTGCGTTTGTGTCCGTGTGTTGTGTGCGTTTTATGTCCGTGCATTGTACATTTTCCTTTATGTGCGCTTATTGTGTGCGTTTCAGCACATGCCCTCCAGTTCCGTGCACACTTCCCAAAATTATACTTCACGAATTTCCTCTAATATAAATTTATGACCGCAATAAAACTGAGACGTTGGCGTGTGGGCTGTGTGTAAAGCGGTTAGTGGCACACATACTTACACATATATACATACATATGTCCACACACACACACACACACACACACACTGGCAGGCAGGCAGGCAGATACCGATGCCACTGCGTGAAGGCGTCCCTTTAAAGCACCATTCAGTTAAGGATGTGTGTGTGTGTGTGTGTGTGTGTGTGTGTGTGTGTGTGTGTGTGTGTGTGTGCGTGTGTGCATAATTTTTTTTTTTTTGTATATGTGTAGGTGTTCAAGTATGTGCATCTTTGTGTCCGTGTGTATGCCGTGAATGTTTGCCCTTGTGCGTGTAAATTATCCATATACAGTATAGTATATATATATATTTTTTTTTTTTACCCAACATGCAAGCTTATCCAAAATGCATTACGGTATGTGCACTCAGCCTTATTATCTACAGACAGACACAAAAGTACGCCTAATATGAGAGAGAGAGAAAGAGAGAGACTTCACACACTTTCCCATTTCATAATTACTGCACTTCTCTTGCATAAACATTGAACTTATATCTTTTGTCCATATTCTCGTAGGTCAGGGAAGCTCCCTAACACCTCTTCCAAAGCGATTTATTCGGTGTTACTCTTATTATCCCCTTCTGTCAATAATCACTTCAGTACCACCATTTTCAGCATATACAAACTTGATATTAACCAGCCGTATGTAAAAATGAATCGTAAAGGAAGAGGGCGAGAATACTGACCTGTCTCACCTCATTACTCAAGCCTAACACAGTGCATTACCTTATCATACTTATCGTGTATCAAATTTAGTTTTTCATTTCATTACCTTAAAGTAGAGATGGAGATTTCACCTCTCTCTCTCTCTCTCTCTCTCTCTCTCTCTCCTTGTCTCACATTTCTCCCCCAGGTCTCCTACTAGACCTTCCTCTGTGTCCCTCTTCCTCTCACCATACCTTCTTTCCCCCTCTTCTTCTCTTCCTCTTCCCCCACCCCCTTTCCTCCCCTTCCCCTCCCCCTCCAGCTCTCCTCTCTCGCACACCTTACCTCCTTTCCCCCTCTTCTTCCCTTCCCCTTCCTCCCACCCCTTCCCCTCCACTCCTCTCCCCATCTCCCCTCTCCCCCTCCCCTCACCTTGCCGATAGTGTCCTCAATATGCCCAAGAATTTATAGACGCAGAAGAGACGTCGCTGTGGCAGGCTAGGAATATTTGGATGGGAATATTCTCAGTATTTGGAGAGAATATTTCTGTGGTTTTAAGCGCACACTGATTATGTCGGGCTGGGAATATTCTTAGTGTTTGAGCTGGTTTTTGAGCGCGAATATTTTTTTTAGTGTTCAGTAAAGGGTAATTTTTAACCATGTAAGGGAGTTTTTGGTAGTTTTAGACATATGAGGGAATATTTTGAGTATTTTCGGTAATATTATAAGCATTTTAGAGGAATGTTATTAGTATTTAGGGTAGTGTCAGATCTTGAAATTTTTATGGTTGATTGTACTGGGGATATTTTTAGTATTTTAGCTCAGAATATTTTGTATTATAGCTGAGAACATGTAGAGTGTTTTGACTGGAAATATTTCAAGTATTTGAGGTGGGAATATTCTTAGTATTTCTGTGTGCCGTTCCCTTCAGCGGCAGGGGAATATATGTCTTACCTACCTTCCCTCTTGGCCCCTCTCTCTCTCTCTCTCTCTCTCTCTCTCTCTCCCCCCCCTTTCCTCCTTTACGTCTTTTTTTAAGGATCCTTCCTTCCTTCTTTCCCTTTCATCTTCCCCTCTCCCTTTCTAAACCAAACACTTCTTCCCTCCCTCTCTCTTCTCAGTTCCTCTCCTTCATTCCCTCCTTCCTTCCTTCCTTCCTTTCCTTTCTTCCATCTTCCCCTCTTTCCTTCCACCCTTTCATCTTCCCCTCTTCCTTTTCTTATCCAAACACTCCTTCCCTTCGCCCAGATGTATCTCTTTCAGCTCCGTAACATCTTATTTGCATTCTTACATCCATTACCAACATTAGGGTCTTTCGTTCCTTCATCTCATTCCTCTATCCACTTTTTCCTTTTACTTTCTTCGGTTCATCCTTATACTTTGCCTTACCATTCCCTTCTTCTGCTGTCCCCCACTTCGTTTTACCCCCTCCCCCTCTGTCTATATGTCCGTCTGTCTGTAGATGTATGCGTCTCTTTATCTGTGTATTATCTGTCCCATACATCCTCCTCTCTGTAACTCTCTATCCCCCTCTCCAGCTTTCATTATTCTCCATCCCACCATCCCATCTCTTCCAGCCACCGTCCCATCTCATCCATCCACCATCCCCCCTCTTCCCTCCTCCACCCCCACCTCTCGTTCATTCTTCTTCCCCTCCATCCCTTCCCACCTGTCCGCTCTACATCCTTTTCTTTTTCCCTCCCGTCTTTTGTGCCCGCAGGAAATTTGCTGCCCCGTGTGGATATTACTTCTCTTGTCTCCCGCCTTGCTTGGGATATTTGTCTTCTCATATCAGTCCCCCCTGTGCTTGATCCTGCTTCGAATATTGACCTCCCGGGCTTCGTTCTGCTTCGGATATTGGTCTTACTTTTGCCCCGAATGCGTGGGCCTTTTGTGCTTAGAATATTGACATTCTTTCTGCCCTTGGGTATTGGGTCTTCCTCCTCCGGCTTCGATTCCTGGCGTCTCTGCTTCGGATTCTGGTGATTTTTGCTTCTGATCCCCACTTTATTTGCTTATATCAGTTTTGGTTTACTTCTTCGGATTCTGGCGTTTTTTTCCCCCTTTCTGGTTTAAATATTGACCTTCCAAGATTAGCATTTCTACTGCTTGGATATTAATTTTCCATTTGTTTTGAATTTTGTTCTTATTTCTGTTGTGAATAATGATAGTCCTGCATAGAATAATAAACTTTTTTTTTTAATTAATGGTCTTTTTCTATGAAAACTGACCTTTTTTTCCTCTTCAAGTGATGGTCTTCTTTCTTCGTGAGTTGAACTTCTTCTTTGAACTTTCGCTTGTCTTCTTATGGCTTTGAATATTGATAAATTTACTCGTCTTATTTACTGAATGACTGACTTGAACTGACAGAATAACTGGGTGACCGGCTGAGTGAATAGTTGATTGAATGTCTAAATGAATGATTTACTGACTGACTGAACCAGTAAGATGTTTGATTAAATAACTGACGGAATAGATTGACCGACTGACTGACTGACTAGATTGACTGACTTAGTGACTGAACAAATAAGATGTTTGACTGACTTACTAAAGGACTGAATAGCCAGACTGACCGGCGGGATAACTGTTTGACTGGCCCACGGACTGGCGAACTAACTGCCCCACTGATTGGCTGATTGACTGACTGGCAGGGAAGTTAGAAAGTCCATGATACCTCTGAAATGTTTTAGTGAGCCTGGCTTCCAAATTCCGCCACAAGTTTGGTCCGTGAGAAGTCAGAGGCGACGAGGCGAGAGATATCAGAAGTCAAGCCAGGTCGGGTACAAAGTGTTAGAGGTCACGTTAGACTTGGTAAGGTTAGGTCAGGTTAGGTCTAGGAAGGTTAGGATTGGCTAGGGTACGTAGTGATAGAGTCACGATGTTAGGAAGTGTCAAATTAGGTCATGTTAGGCTGGGTGTGGACGAATTAGGTTAGACCAGGTAATGACCAGATGTCAGGAGCCAGGTCAGGGATTAGATTAGGTCAGGTCATTTTGTTAGTGTCTTGAACACGGGTTAGGTCGGTCAGGGTGTAGGTCAGTCACATCAGGTCAGGTCATGGTGGTGTGTCAGGAAGTTGAATCCAGTGAAATGACGTTGGGATTACCCCCCGCCCTCTCTCTCTCTCTCTCTCTCTCTCTCTCTCTCACACACACACACACACACACACACACACACACACACACACACACACACACGTCCTTGTTTTTCTTCCCAAATACACTTCTCCATTTTTAAGATGACTCCTTCTCCCCCTCTCCGTGGTTTCTCTTTCATTATGTGGCTTTTTTTCTTATTCTTACAAATCTCTCCATTTTCTCGCATTCCCTCCTCCATCAGGTTTCTTTACTCATTTTGTGTTGTATCTAATATCAGTTTTCGCATTATCTTATTTCCGTCTTTATCAGTTTTAAACAGCTGTTTTACCATTTTCCTGTTTTATGCCCTTTGTGTTGTCCTCTGGTGCTGGGGAGGGTTGGAGCTGCTTGGTTGTACAGATATTCAACAGTTCCCTACCTCTCCCCGGACAGGAGGTTGGTGAAATGTAGAAGGGTGCATTGTAGGACAAGGGCATCTTTGGCCTGCAGTCCACTGGGTTCACATTCGTCTGAGTCTGGGATTGCAACTCCTGCTACTACTCCTGCTGCTGCCTCGGCAATGTTTTCGTCTTTTTGTTTCATCATTACTCATTTTCTACTAGTTTTCTCTGTCACATCCCCTTTCCTTCCTGTTCATTTCTGTGTCCCAACTCCGTTTTCTGTTTTTTCCTTTCCATGCATTTTTCCATTTCCCCACCTCCATTTTCTTTCCCCCATTATAATCTGTCACTTTTTCTCCCTCAACTCTTGCCCCCTTGGTCTTCATGTTCCACATTTATGTCATCTTTATTCTTTTCATATCGCAGGTTTTTATTCTTTTATTTTCCCGTCACCACCCCACCCTGTTGTCATTCCTCGTCCCCTTTTTTTATTTTTTACCCAGTTCGCTTCCCAGACTTCATCAATATGCCAGTTTTACTTTCCATTTTCTTTCATTCACATTTTCTCTTGCAGTAATTTTTCTCCCTTTTTTTTCCTCTCTCTTTTTACATTTCTCGTTCTTTTCATCCTTCTTTCAGGTATAATCTTTATTTTTACCATTTTAAGAAGAAACATCGGTGTATTTTGATTATTACCTTTTTATTTCCTAGACTTTTTATGTTTTCGTCACTTTAATATATTTCGTTTTCGTAATTACGTATTGTAATTCAGACCCATTTTCTTCATTTACTCGTTCATTTACCTCACACGGTTCTCATATGTCTTTGTAGAACATTCATTCACCTACTCATGCACAAACTTTCTACGATTTTCTACCTTCCTTCATTCATTCATTCACTTATTCATTCATTTATTCATTCAGTTATTTTTTTTTGTGTGTTTTGTTTTGTCTCCATTCCTTCATCATTATTCCCCCTCCTAATTTTACCCGGGTGTTTTTGTCATCCCTGTTTTGCTTATTACGCTTTTGTTATTGTGTTTTTCTTGCAGTATGAGAGAGGGAGAGAGAGAGAGGTTCGCTCCTTGCTACCCGTATTTCCCTCTATTTCCCTCCTGTCACCCTCCCGTTCTCTCTCTCTCTCTCTCTCTCTCTCTCTCTCTCTCGTTTCTATATTACCTTTTCTCTCCTCCCCATTTTTTTTCTTTTACTTTATTCTCTTCCTGTTTCTTTGCTGTCTTCCTTTTCCTCCTCTTTCTTCTCCCATTTCCTTCCTTTCATTTGTTTCTCCTTTTTTCTCTCTGTTCTCCTCCTTCTCAAGTTTTTTCTCTTTCTCTTCTTTCTTCCACATCCTTCCTCCCATTTCTCAGTTTCTCCTCCTCCTCCTCCTGCTCTCCTCCTCCTCCTCCTCCTCCCTAAGGACCATGTCGAGTCCCTCTCTCCCCTCTCCTTTCCAGCAAAACAGAACCTCTCTCTTTTCAACAGGAATTCCAAGTGGCCTCTCTCTCTCTCTCTCTCTCTCTCTCTCTCTCTCTCTCTCTCTCTCTCTCTCTCTCTCTCTCTCTCTCTCATTTTAAAGCTTCCAGGCCAGTGAGTGATTGGTTTCTAATTGTTGTTGTTGTTTTTATTGTTGATGTCCTCTCCTAACCCATTCCTTATAGTGGGGTCTTTTATTATTATTATTATTATTATTATTATTATTATTATTTATTTAGACGGTGAATACGGGCATGTTTTATTTTTCAGATAAACATAAAATAAAAACATACGTTATTTAGGTAACCCATTTCCTCCTAATATTTATGTTCTCTCCCAGGGGTCTTATTCTTTCTCCAGAATTATAGTCTCTCTCTCTCTCTCTCTCTCTCTCTCTCTCTCTCTCTCTCTGTCTCTGTCTCTCTCTCTCTCTCTCTCTCTGTCTCTCTCTCTCTCTCTCTCTCTCTCTCTCTCTCTCTCTCTCTCTCTCTCTCTCTCTCTCTCTCTCTCTCTCTCTCTCATCTTCTCCCTTCCCAATAATCCGTGCAAAGTTATAAGCCTTTCCTTTATACCCCCTCCCCCCCACCCTCTCTTTCTCCCTCTCCCCTCTTTCCTTCCTCCTGTCTCATTTCCTGTATTCATCCTTTCATCTCTCTCTCTCTCTCTCTCTCTCTCTCTCTCTCTCTCCATTTCCTTCCTTCCTTCTCTCTCTTCCTCCCATTCTTTCTCCCCTTCTTTCCCTCCCGCTCCCTTCAGCTCCTCCCCTTCCTGCCTCTTCCCTACGTGGCCTCCTCATTAGCTTTGCCTCCCTCCCTCCCTCCAGCCCTGTTCAATTCCTCCCTCCTCTTCCTCCCTATCTACATATTTCAAGCTCCCTTTCCCTCCTTCTATTCCAGATTCCCTCCCTCCACCATTCTTACTTCCCTCCCTTTGTTCTCCTACCCTCCCTCTTCTTTCTTTCCTCCATTCTCCTTTCCTCTCTTTCTTTATCCTTCTTTTCTTTCTCTCCTCCTCCATCCCTCTGTCTTCTTTTCCAATTTTCATGCTTCCGTTCTTCTCTTCCACTTCCCTTCCTCGCTTTCGCGTCCCCACCTTGTTATTTTCCCTTCTTCCGTCCTCCCTTCTTTTGTTTCGTTCTTACTCTTCCCCCCGTCCCTCCGTACAGCTCTCTTTTCCCCTGTCCCTCCCTCCCTCCCTCCCTCCCTCTTTCCCGCTTTCCTTTCCTTCCCTCCCTCCAGCTTTCCATTCTCTCCCTTCGTCCGTCCTTCCATTCGTCCGTCCTTCCATTCGTCCGTCCTTCCATTCGTCCGTCCGTCCCTCCCTACTTTCCGATTCCAGACCCTTTCCGTCACTTTCTTTTCCTCGTTCGTTCATTCCATTGTGATCGCCGAGTTCTGTGTGCAATAAAAGTAATAATAGAAATTGGTTCTAGTCACGAAGAAGTGCCGTGGGAAGGATTAATGCCATAGTACCAAATATCCCGCAAAAGGACGAGAATCTAAGCCAAGTTAAGGTGAAGAGAGTGTTGAAACGCCCTTGATTTTAGCACCCCTTTCCTTGTTTTATACCATTGCCTTCCTCTCCCTGATGTCTGTGTCCCCTTATATGAGATCCATGTACCCCCCTTATACCAGTGTCCCTTATACCAGTGTCCCTTATACCAGTGTCCCATATACCAGTGTCCCTTATACCAGTGCCCCTTATACCAGTGTCCCTTATACCAGTGTCCCATATACCAGTGCCCCTTATACCAGTGCCCCTTATACCAGTGCCCCTTATACCAGTGTCCCTTATACCAGTGTCCCTTATGCCAGTGTCCCTTATGCCAGTGTCCCTTATACCAGTGTCCCTTATACCAGTGTCCCTTATGCCAGTGTCCCTTATACCAGTGCCCCTTATACCAGTGTCCCGTATGCCAGTGTTCCCCTTATCCCCCCCCCCCATCTCTGCTATTTCCATCCCTGACCATTGCCCTCCGTGTCATTCCAATCCTGTCCGTGAGATACAGCTCATACATATGCATACAGAAATACATATGCATAGGGATACATAGGCCAGGGCAGTGTATTTCATGTTTAATATACAGAAATACACATACGGAGCAGAGGTGTAATTTTGTATTGGGTCAGAGAGATACGTACTGATTTAATGTGTGATTCAGATACATATCATCCATACACATATATACATACATACAGTTTTCACACACACACACACACACACACACACACACACACACACACACACACACACACACACACACAAAACATTTCCCCCGCCCCCCCCACACATACAATCATACGCACACATGTACACACTTCCCACACTTCCACATCCACACACAACACCTCCACATCCGCCTCCACCTGCGGACGCACACCAAGTTTTGTCATTCTTCCCTGAGTTATGGCCCATTTGCCTCTCTCCATTTACCCCGTGACGATATTTCTCTCTCTCTCTCTCTCTCTCTCTCTCTCTCTCTCTCTCTCTCTCTCTCTCATCTTTCCTCCTCCTCTTCTTACTGTCTATTTTTTCTCTCCTTGTATCTCTGACCTCCAATGCTCTTTTTCTTCACCACCTTCCTCTTTCCTTCATATCTTACTCTTTTCTCTCCATATATCTTTTCCTCCATGGCATCATCCCTTCCATCTTCTCTTTCCCCCATGTCTTTCCCTTTTTCTCTCCCTATAAATCTTTCTCCTCCATGGCTCTTTATACTCTCCATCTTCCTCTCTTTCCTCCATCTCTAACGTCTCTTTCATTGACTCCTTTATTTTTCCTCTTTTCCTCACATTACGACTCTTTTTTATTCGCCTCCCTCTGTTAGCTACTTGTGACTAGTCTTCTCTCTCTCTCTCTCTCTCTCTCTCTCTCTCTCTCTCTCTCTCTCTCTCTCTCTCTCTCTTTTCTCTCCCGTTCTCCTCCTCCTCCCATCCCTCTCCCCTACTCGGCTCCTCCACTCTTCCCCCCACCCCTCTCCCCTACTTGGCTTCCCCACTCTTCTCCCCTTCTCCCCCACTCCTCTTCCATTCCCTCATTCCTCCTCACCCTCCTCTCCCCTCCCGTCATTCCCCATCCCCCTAAAATGGCAGGGGAAGGGAGAGGAATTACACCCGCCTTCAGAAACCCATTTGTAACAACTCTGGCCTGATTTGTGGCCACCCATTAAAAATTCCAGAGATAAGATCCGTGTTTGTGGTGATGCATTGCTCCTTCTCCCCCTTGGACCCCCTTCACCCTACCCCTTCCCCTTGCACCCCCTTCCCCTACCCCTTCCCCTTACACCCCCTTCCCCCTAGCCCTTCCCCTTGCACCCTCTCTCAAATTTTCTTTTGGCTTTCTCTTCCTCCCTCCGTATCCCCCCTTTTCTTCCATCCTGTTAGTGGTGATGCATTGCCCCACCTCTCCCTTAGACCCCCCTACCCTTGTACCCCTTCATTTTTCTTCCTATCCCTTTTCTCCCTTCTTCCTCTTCTTCCATCCATATCTCCCCTTCTCTTCCCTCTTCGCGCATCATCATCTCTGCTGAACACTCTCTTTTACCCCTCCCACTTAAATTAATTTCCTTCCATCTCTCTCCCTTCCTCTCACTTTTCTCCCTATCTGTATCTTTTCTTCCTTTCTTTCTCTACTTTCACACCCACATAACTTTTCTTCATTTTCCTTGGTACTCTTTTAACCCTCCCACTTTTTCTTTGCTCCCTTTTTTATTCATTTTCACTTTTCAGTTTCATGTTCCTTTACCTTCTCTTGCTTTCATCATTTTCCCTGACTTTCACCTTCACGCTTCCCTCCACCTCCTTCACTTCCTATCCATTCCTCCATGTCCTCCCCCCCCCACCCCTCCTCACTTTTCCTGTTCGTCTCTCCACCTCCCTTACTCTTCTTCCTCTCCCTTACTTCTTCCATTCGTCTAACCCATTTCTCTTTCCCCCAGTTCCATCCTTACCTTTCTTCTCACCCTCTTCTCCATATCTTTCTCCCTCCCCCCTCTTGTTTTTCCCCTTTTCCTCCACCTTGCCTTTCCCATTTCCTTCACTTCCTTCGCCTCTCCATCCTTCCTCTTCCTCTTTTTCCCCCTCCACTGTCTCTCACCTTCACCTTCCGTACTGTCCTTCTTCCTCCCGCACTTTCTCCCCCTTCACTCCTTCCTCCCCCTCCTCTTATTATACCTCTCTATCTACCCCTTCCCCACCCCCTCCCGCGTCTCTTATTCGTTTCACTTAATGTTTGTAAATTTTAGCCAATCTTGGGCGGTGTGTGTGTGTGTGTGTGTGTGTGTGTGTGTGTGTGTGTGTGTGTGTGTGTGTGTGTGTGTGTGTATACGGTTTCGGATGTGTGTTTGTGTAAGCGTTGTGTACCGTATATTTCCGTGCTTTCCAGTGTGTGTGTGTGTGTGTGTTTGCATATTTCAGCGTTCTGCATATGTTAGTACTTTTCAGTGTGTATTTTTCGTGCATATTTAAAGGCCTCAACTGCACTTCCCGGATGAAACAGAGTGAAACTGTACGAAGCGGCATGAAACAGCCTGGAAATGTTAGAGGAAATGTAGATTTGAATAATTTAATACCCGGCACGGTATTACAACTGCGTGTGGTATTACGTTTTATGGGAACTGGTATTATTTATTTATATATCTATGTGTATTTTAACCTCTTTCCCAGGACACCAATGGTATTTTATATTAGAAGATTGTGGTCTGTTTTATGTAGCTTTTTTCTGTATTTACCTTATTGACACTTTGAATATTTCGTTTTTGCGTAATAACTTCGTTTTATTTTATGTAGGTGCAAAAGTCAGGCTATTATTATTATTTATTATTGTTAACATTTTTATTATTATATGCTGTTATTCTTGCTGTTATGATTATTACTATTTTTGTCTTTAAGAGTAACCATTTTTTCCTTGAGTTTGAAGAGGTGAAGATAAATGGAACGAATCAAAGTGGCAAAATTATAGGGAGAGAGAGAGAGAGAGAGAGAGAGAGAGAGAGAGAGAGAGAGAGAGAATTAATAAAGGAGTGAGGGAAAGAAAAAGTGAAGGAGGGAGATGGAGGGCTTGAAAAATTGATGATTAAAGGGAGGTAGCTCAAGATGGAGAGAGAGAGAGAGAGAGAGAGAGAGAGATGGTAATGGTATTAGATGTAAGAGAGCAATGAATAACCGGGTCCCATTGAGAACATAAATGAAGGAAAAAGCATGTCCAATAAAAAAATGAGAATAGAATGTGATATAAAAAAATCCACCCCAATGAAAAACGAAGAAAAAACTGAATAGGTAATGAAGTGAAAATTGGAACGGAAATGAAGAAGGGGAAATGGAGATGAATTGGTGGAATAATGGGCAGGGAAGGAAAGTGAAGAGGGGAGACTTGGAGTTGTGTGGCATTCTCTCTCTCTCTGTCTGTCTGTCTCTCACTCACACACACACACACACACACACACACACACACACACACACACATATATATATAAAATTAGGGGATGGACTAAGTCGAGAGGGGAATATTTACCTAAAAAAAATAGTAGAATAAAAAAAGGCTATCAGTTTTTAGAAATATTGTGACATAAGAAATTTGTAAGGATGTCTGACTGTTTTTATATTACTCAAAGCTCATTACAAGCTCCAGATGCCAAGAAAAAAATATATAGTGATTAATTTTACCAGTCCTGACATATAATAGCCAGATTAAAAAAGGAAACCATCTGGCCTGGTATGAATAAATAAAATAAAGCATTGAATTGTAAGAAATAATTAGTTGTGAAAAAGAAAGGCGTAAAAATCGTGGTGATGAATGATAGGGGAAAATTTTCATAAATTTTTGGACTGGGAAAATTTTAATAGGCAGATTGGGTGAGGAATAGGCTGGGGAAAAGCTGAGGGGTTTGGAGGGGAGACAGGTAGGTGAAGGGGAGGAGAGCTAGATGAAGGAAAGAGGTTTGGAGGAGGGAAGAGGAAGAGGCCGGGGACTGTGAGGAGGGGGGAGGGGACGTTAAGAGGTGGAGGGAGACTGGGAAGGGGGGGAGTGGGATAGGAAAATGGCAGAGGGTTTGGGAGAGGAGAAAAGGAAAGAGATGGAGGGAGGCAAAGAAGAAGTGTGAGGTATAGAGGGGGGGGAGATGGAGGGAGGCAAGGAAGAAGTGTGAGGTATAGGGGGGGGAGGTGGAGGGAGGCAAAGAAGAAGTGTGAGGTATAGGGGGGGGAGATGGAGGGAGGCAAGGAAGAAGTGTGAGGTATAGGGGGGGGAGATGGAGGGAGGGGATAAGGAAGAGGAGGGGGGGGGGAAGAAGACGACGCTACCCAGACTTTAATATTATTTTCACCCCTCATCTTCTCACCCCCAAGAAAAAGCAAAGAAAAAGGGGAAAAGAAACACGTGTAATTTTTGATTAAGGGTGTGGCTGATGAAACATAAATATTAGCCAGGTGGTGCGAGGAAGAGTGGTGCAAAAGTTGTGATGTATGCTGATGGGGTGGAGGAGGAAGGGAGAGAGGAGAGAGAGAGAAAGAGGAGGGGAGGAAGGAGGGAAGTGGAGGGGAGAAAAAGAGATGGAGAGAGGAGGAAGGGAGAGGATAGATAATTGGGGAAATAAGAAAGAGGTGGAGGAAGGGTTAAAATAGGAGGAGAGAGAGAGAGAGAGAGAGAGGGGCGGGGAGGAAGGAGGGAAGTGGAGGGGAGAGGAAATCTGATTGTAAAAGAGGGGAAGAGGAGAGAATAGGGGATATGAGAGGGGAATAGAAAAGAGGGAAAGAAGGAAGAGAGAAGTTAAGAGGAGAAAAAGAAAGTATTAGTGAGTAGAAAAAGATAAAAGAGGGAAAGAGGGGATGTGTTAAGGGATAGAAAAGATGAAAAGAGGGAAGGCAAAAGAAAAATAAAAGACTGGAATATGTTTGTAGAATGGAAAGAAGATAAAACAAAGAAGGAAATCTCTCTCTCTCTCTCTCTCTCTCTCAGATAATTTTTACGACAGACCCCTACCCCCTTCAGACATCCCCCAGCTCCCCAATAGCTATAAAAACAACCCTTTCGCCTCTTGCCTGCCAATTTTAAGGTTAGGGTTCAGTTCATAAAAACGTGAGATCGAACCCAAAGTAGTTAGAGTTCCATTACCTTATTACCCATTGGAATTTTGCCTTAATGTTCTGGAGGATTCTGGTACGTATAGTGTGCTGGGGAGAGACGCCTTCAAGTGGTGGCACTGATTATTTTTGAGCTGTCTGGTTATACAGTTGTCCCTCAGTCCACTCCCTATCCCCGAACAGGAGGATGGTACTCTGCAGAAGGTGTGTGTGTGTGTGTGTGTGTGTGTGTGTGTGTGTGTAACAAGAATTCAGTGAGGAATACGTCTGCGATATTCAGAGGGAGAATGGAGACTCTTTATTCCATTTGAGTAACAAAGAGTAATTTTTTTGCAAGAGATCGTCTGACACTAGCAAAGAGAGAGAGAGAGAGAGAGAGGGGGGGGGAGAAAAAAAACTATTGAATGGGTTAAACTTAGGCGACTTCGGTTCGTACTCTGGCAGTTTGGTTTTGGAACTTGATGTTTTTAAGTACTTCACAGGGACCACCTCATTATTATTATTATTATTTATTATTTATTATATTCTTGCCATCTATGTGTGTCTGTCCGCTTGCCTATTTGTTTCTGTCACTCTGTCTACCTGTCCATCTGTCTACCTGTAGTGGTGATTGCAGGTAGTGGTGGTAGGTGGTAGTAGTAGCAGTTGCAATCCCAGGCTTATCTGTATGTGAACCCAGTAGACTGCAGTCTGAAGTTTTCCCACTCCTGCAGCCCCCCATCCTTTTTTCAGGGGATAGGTAGGGAGTTCAGGGAAGTCTCTGTAACCGGGCAACTCCACCACCTTGTTTTATCAGTGCCACCACACAAAGGCGTCCCTCTCCAGTAGGAATACAAACACATCCTCATAGGGAAGGACTTGGGTCGGATTTTTATTTTTTATTTTAAGGGGGGGGGGGGTTATGGCGTCAGGGAACGAGTTGTAATAATTATTTTTTCCTCTGTCTTCTCAGTTAACAAGTTCGATTATCTTTCTTATCTTGAACTTTGGTGACGTAAATTGTGCTGTGTTTTTATGGTAGGAATTAAGGTGTTTTAAGGAAATGGCTCAGATTGACTGTAATGGTAGAGATGATGATGATGATGATGATGATAGTATTACGAGTATGTTAGGTATCCATTTTTTTTTCACATTGGCACAGGTGATTAGTAGTAGTAGCAGTTGTAGTAGTAGCAGTAGTATACTAGTAGTAGTAGTAGTTGTTGTTGTAGTAATAGCAGTAGGTGTAGTGGTTAAGTGTACCCTTTGGTCCTTTTGATGGTGTCCCCAAAAAACCAGGTCAAAAAGATTTTCACCCCATTGGTATTCAGGCCGGGGGTTGGGGAGGTGTTGGGGGGCTGTGACGAGGGGGTGGGGGAGCTGGGGTGGAGGGGGAAGTATGGAAGTGTTGTTGGGGTGAAGGGGGAAGCGGAGGTGAGGAGGGAAGTTGGGGTGGAGGGGGGGGGTGTGGAAGTAAACGTGGGGAGTTGGTTTGGTGAGGTAGATATGGAAGTGGTGGTGGGGAGTTGTGGTGGAGGGGAAGGTGTGAAATTGCAGGTGGATGGGGAAGTTGAGGTGGAGGGGGAAGTAAGGAAGTGTAGGTTGGGTGTTGGGGTGGAGGGAGAGGGATGAAAGTGGAGATGGGGAGGGGAGTTGGGGTGGAGAGGGAGGTGTAGAAGTGTAGGTGGGGAGTTGTGGTGGTGATGGGGGGGGAAGAATAGAAGTGGAGGTGGGGAGGGGGTTGGGGTGGAGGTATGGAAGTGTAGGTAGGAAGTTTAAGTGGAGGGGGACGGGAGGCGTAAGAAAGCTTGGATAATATTTAGAAGCCACAATTGCATTTTGGGAGGTCAAATTTTAAGTCACGAACCGGTAGCTCAAAAGATGGCAGTTTTCAGTACCACCATGTGAGGAGAGGGAGAAGAGAGGAGAGGGCAACGAGAGTAAAAGAAAGCGAAGACCTGCCCGAACGAGGCTAAGAGATTCGCCTATTTTGCAATGTTCCTGATTTGCGTGTAGCTGGGAGGTGGTGGTGGTGGTGAGGCAGCCAGGCAGGGCGGAACCTTTAAAGCTGAGGGCTACGGCTAGGCGCAACGGTAGGCTAGGATAGGTAGGCCATGGGGGTGAGGAAGAAACGTGGTAGGTCATAGGAGGGCTTGGTTCGGTAGGGCATGGGGGAGGTGAGCTAGGCTAGGTAGGTCATGGGGAGGGGGGAGCTAGGCTAGGTAGGGCATGGGGGAGGGGAGCTAGGCTAGGTAGGGCATGGGGGAGAGGGGTGCTAGGTTAGGTAGGGCATGGGGGAACTAGGTTAGGTAGGGATTCATTTAGTTTCAAAGGAGTACAAAGGAAAGTGGATAGTAACATAGCTATTGGTCCTTTCGATGGCTTCCTTATAGGTGGATATTACCTAACAATTCTGTGAACCAAGGACCCTTTTTCTCTCTATTAAGGAGGCACCCTAGCACCTTTTCCTTAGCGATTTATTTTTGGATATGGCTGGTTAATATCCTTTTGTACGTTGTCTGTGCAGAGTATGGGAACGTACGATTTTTGTTTTTTTCATTAACACGGATATGGTCTGTAAAGTCTTATAAGGAAATAAGTCGCTTAGGAAAAGGTGTTAAGAAGCTTCCGTAGCCGACGAGAATACGGGCCAAGGACGGGAGAGCAAGAATGTCATAGGATTAGGTTTGGCGATAGTGAATTAATTAAAGCGAAATTGTATGGGTTAGGCTGTGATAAGAAAGGATTGGTCAGGGATAAGACTTTAGACATGTAGGGCAGGAGGCAAGGGTAGGCAGGGTAGAATTGATAATGTAGGGTATGGTAGGGTAGACTAGTGGTTAGTTTGGTAGAATTAGGGAAAGTAAAATAAGGAAAGTCAAGGAACAGTAACGTAATAGTCCGTCTTTAAAGAGCAGTACACGAAAAGTAGGTGAGTAGGGCATAGTAAGGGTAGAGTAGGGGAGAGGGAGGTTAGGACAGTTGTAGAGTAGAGTTGGGAGAGGAGAGTAGTTGTGGATAAAAGTAGGGTAGATAAGGGGTAGGTTAGAATAACAGTTGTGTAGGGTATGTTGAAGTTTGAGTGCTTGTAGTTTGGAGCTGAGCAGGTAAAGTAGAAGAAGAGTAGGAGTAGGATAGATAATAGAGAAAGGTAAAGAGGATAGAAGAGGAAGTCAAGACAGATTAGAGAGAGAGAGAGAGAGAGAGAGTAGGAGTAGGTTAGAGGTAGGATATAGTTAGGATGCAATAGAATAGAGGTGAGTTAGAAGAAGTTAAAGATAAGAATAGAAGAAGAATAGATGAGAAGACAGTAGAACAGAGGTAGATTGAACCAGAGGAAGGGGTTGACTATAGAAGGTTACGGGGGAGGTGGGTGAAAGGGATTAATTCTGTAGTAATTTATAACGAAGGTAATATTAACATTATTAAAGGTACGTAAACATTATTAAAGGTACGTGAATATTATTAGAGGTACGTAAACATTATTAGAGGTACGTGAATATTATTAGAGGTACGTAAACATTATTAGAGGTACGTGAATATTATTAGAGGTACGTAAACATTATTAGAGGTACGTGAATATTATTAGAGGTACGTAAACATTATTAGAGGTACATGAATATTAGTAGAGGTACGTAAACATTATTAGAGGTACGTGAATATTATTAAAGATGTGCAGTTGACCTAGTTCCCTCAGGTGAAAGCACACGTGTCTAGTACTGCAGTACCGGTATATTATAACGTGATGAGAATATAAACATCGCCTTAAACATTATCCCTAATTACAGGTGTTTAATTAGGGATAATGAGGTATAAATTGCAATCTTCCCCGTCTTCTTAGGCAATTAATGAGAGTACGAGGAAGACGTATGTTAAAAAATGAATATGTGGAGGTTAATGGATGGACCTGCAGTGTTTTTGTATTTTAATTCTTTATTCTTTTTAGCATTAGTAGGCCTTTTATTATAAAGGAATAAATTGTGGTATACCCTTATGTAGTTTTTAATATGAATATAACGAAATGGGGTATACTTTTATATACTTATACTACTACAACCACCACCACTACTATTAAACTATTACTACTACAGGTACAAAAGTTTGCAAGGAAATACGAAAATAAAGAATGTGAGAAGCTAGAGCAGTAAATATCATGCTTGTGTGAGAAAGACGAAGAAAATGGTCTGTCTTTGGTAGGAATAAAACGAAGGACTTGTATGGCACGGGGTGAGAGAGAGAGAGAGGGGGGGGGAGGTGAGTGTGAATTGTGAGAGAAGGTGGATGGGTGCGTTGTTGGGGGGTGGGGGGGGCAATGGGGGTCATCAGTAAAGTGTTATCAGTGCTAGTGCCCCCCCCATCCACCTCTCTCTCTCTCACCTCCCCCCCACTCTCTGCCCCCGCTACCATCTCAACCCCCCTCCCCACCAACATTTCTCTGCCTCCCTCCTCCCCACCCCACCTCCCCGTCCCCTTTGCTCTCCTATTACCCACTCCCCTTCATTCCCCACTCTCCCCTTTTCTCCTCCCTCCCTCTCATATTCCCTCTCCATCCCCCTCATATTCCCTCTCCATCCCCTTCCCTACTCCCTCCCCCATTCCCATCACAGCCTCCCTCCCCCTTTTCCCCTTCCCCTCCCTCTCTCTTTCCCTCCTCCCTCCCCCTCCCCTTCCCTCCTCCCTCCCCCGTGGGCCGGTCCCATCGCGTAAACACACCTACTTAATGACATTTTTGCCTTTAAAGTTGTGTTCTGCTTTTGTGTGGCGCGTGTGGTGGGGGAGAGGGGAGAGAGGGAGGAACTGGGAGGTTGAGGAAAGTGAGGAGGGAGGGAGAGATGAGGGATGGAGGAAAGGAGGAAAATGAGGAGAGAGGGAGGGAGGGCAGTAGAGAGGGAAAAAAGGAAGCGAGAAGGAGGGGAAAAGTGTATAGGGATGGAAGAAAGTGGGGAGGGAGGGAGGGAGAGAAGTAGGTAGGGAAGGAGGAAAATATATGGGCTTATAGGCGGGAGAATTGATAGGGAGGGTATAGAGGGAGGAAACGAGGAAGGAGACGGGAGAGGAGGGAAAAAGGTAGGAGGGAAAGCAGGGGAGAAAGTGTTCCTAGGGTGGAAAAAAAAGATAAAAGAGATAGAGAAGAGAAAGGGAGTGGAGGAGGAAGATGAAACAAGGTTGGAAGGGAGTGAGAGAAAGATTTAGTCTTGGGGGAGGGGAAGGGGAGGTGGAGGAAGGGAGGGGAGGAGAAACTACTGAAAAATGTATATCGCTGTTTCCTTCAGTATTGTCTGAAACACACACACACACACACACACACACACACACACACACACACACACACACACACACACACACACACACACACACACATCCTATCTCTCTGTCTGTCTCTCTCTCTCTCATATATGTTCTTTTCCTTTTTACATAACTCTTTCTTCGTTTTACCTGTCCTTGTCTCCTTTTTTTTTCATATGCACCTCGTGTGTGTGTGTGTGTGTGTGTGTGTGTGTCCGCCTCTCATGTAGCTTTCTCACAATCAATACTTTTCACTTTGCTTCGGTCATAACTCACTGGCTTTCATCCTGTGGAGTGCATAGGCGGTGGGGGGAGAGGTTGGGAGAAGGGGGAGGGGGTGAATGATGAAGCAGGGGAGGAAGGATTGAGGAAGTGAAAGAAATAAGGAGAGAGAGAGAGAGAGAGAGAGAGGGGGGGGGGATGGGGGAGGTGGTAAATGAAATGGGGGACAGAGAGATGAGATAAGCGAAGTAAATGATAATAATAATAATAATAATAATAATAATAAAGCAAAACTAGGAATGAGGAGTAGGGAAAGATGGAATAGCGGGATAGGAAGGGGAAGAAAGGCGATGTGGAGGAGAAGAGAGGAAATGAAAGAAGCAGAAGATTTGAAGAGGTGTGAGGAAAACTAGAAGTAATGGGAAAGGAAAAGAGAGAAGAAAAAGGGAAAGAGAGAGTAAGAAGGAGAGGAGGTGGAAGAGATGGATAGGTATTCGATAATGAAGTGATGAAGGCAAATGGGCAGGAAGAGATAGGAAGAGTGGAAGGGTAATGAGAGAGAGAGAGGGGGGGGGAGAGAGAGAGAGGGGGGGGGAGAGAGAGAGAGAGAGAGAGAGAGAGGCGAGGGGGATCGGGGGAGGGTTAAGTTAAGGAGGTAATGAGGTGTTGGGTGGGGGGGAAAAAAAAAGAGGGGGGGAGAGGGGAGGGGAAGAAGAGAAAGGAAGAGGCATTGGGGAGAGGGAAGAAATAAGGTGCAAATGAGAGAGTAGGTCTGAATGGAGAGAGGAGAAAGAAACGAAAGACAGAAAAAGGAAGAGTAAAAAATACGTGTGTGACGTGGAGGAGAATAAGAGAGAGAAGAGGAAAACAAAACAAAAAGGAAGAGGGTCAGAACAGGAGGGGAAGAAATGTGAATAAAAGTGGAGGGGAGGAGGGGAAGTAGAAAAAAGAGGAAGAAAAAGATCAGAATTGAGGAGGAGGGGAGGAAGAGGGGAAGAAGTGGGGAGAGGAAGAAGAGAGGTAGAATAAAGAAGAGGCAGAGTAAAGATCAGAATTGGAGAGGAGGAAAGAGGGTACAAAGAATGAGGTACAAAGAGAAGAGGAGAAGAAGTTGGTAATTGAAAAAATGAAGGAGAGGAGGGAAGAAGGATAGAAGGGGGAGAGAGGGAGGAAGGAGTTGTGAGGCGTTGAAATACGTTGATTATAGTTTGTCCCTAACACAGTTATGCCGTAATATATCTGAATAAATGAGAGAGAGAGAGAGAGAAAAAAAAGTGAGTTATAGAAGAAAGCTGAAAGAGCGTGAGAAAAACACAAGGAAAGTGAGTACGGTAGGCTATTAGAGAAAGACATTTTAAGAAAGAGTACACATATGTTTTTGTTTACAGGGGAAAGAGATGGGGGGGAGTGAGAAAGCGTACGGGTGGGTATGGTCCATCAGTATGCATAATTGAAGGGGGGTGGGAGAAGGGGAAAATGTGATTAGAAAGAGGAGAGGAAGGGGAGAGGGAATATTAGGCGATGTAAAGGGGCGAAGATTGTTTTGGGGAGGAAGGGGGGACGCGAAAAAAAAAAAAAAAGGGTAAACAGAGCAAAGAAAAAAAGTGAGAGTGGAAAGGAGGGATGAATACAGAAAGAAAGGGAGAGAAGGAGGGAGGGAGGAAGGAATGGGATTGAAGATTTTTTTTTTTTTTTAGAACATTTATATTGGCTATCCTTGTCATATTCTTGTCCAGATAGTCTTCCTTTCTTATTATTTGTTTTCCTCTATTCTTACTGTTTTTTTTTTTTCTTACTCTTTGTTGTCTTTCATTCTTCCTGCCTTTTTTTTCCTTTACTCTTTGTGTTGGTTTCTTCATCTGCACACTCCCCATTACCGAAACCTGTAAATAATCATACATCATTTAGCAGGAGGTAAGGCGTAAATAAAAAGCAAAGAGAGGAAGGGAGAGGCCAAGGATGAGATGGAGGGATGGAGTGGAGAGGTATATGAGAGAGGGGTGTGTGAGCTGGGAACGGGGCAATGAAATGGTGGGGGACAGGGCGACATGGAGGCGATTTGTTTGTGGCTACCTCCTATGGGATTGCGGCGTCTGGCAATAGATAGATAAATTGATAGTTTGAGAAGGGAGGAAAGTGAGGAGATAGAAGGTTAGATTGGAGAATGGACAAGAGTAGATAAGAATAAAATGGAATGTAATAGAAAGGAGGGATACCAGAAGTCATCAGAAGGGAAGGGAAGAGAACAATAGAGGAGACGAGAGGAGAGAAGAGAAGAGAGAAAAAAGAATAGGGGGCGAGGCTAGGCTTGGCTAGGCTGGCACAGTGACACCCTCCTGTCTAGTTAATCCGATTACTCTTGGAAACTCGGGTCACATCTACCCCCCCCACCTCTCTCTCTCTCTCCACACACACACACACACACACACACACACACACACACACACACACACACGAAGTGGAGCAGAAATGCTCGGTTCATTTTTTGGGATTACATTGACCGTGGAGAGAGTTTATTTTCCACCTCTGTGTTTCGGACGGGGTCATAAATCATTGAAACGTGCTTCTGTTAAGTTTCGGACATGATCGAGAAGTTTCGGAATGATAGATAAAGTTGCCGAGAGAGAGAGAGAGAGAGAGAGACCGTAAACGTATAAATATTAGTGTTGCTCTTAAGGTACATTTTTCAGTGAGAGGAAGTGTCTTTGATCTTATTATCCCACTGCTTTGTGTGTGTGTGTGTGTGCGTGTGTGCGCGCGCGCGTCAAAGGGAACTAAAATTTATGCAGGAGTAAATATTGGATTATATAAGAAAAATCAGTAAAGGAAGGAAAGGCACCGAGACGAAGGAAGGAGGAAGGGAGATATAAATACGCAGGACTAAAAAGATGATGGTTGACATAAAGAGAATGGGTAAAGAGAGGAAATTTAGAGTTGAAGGGTGAATAAGGAACATAAAGAAACAGCAAACACCAATCAGTAATCAATAACAGTGAAATTTAGTCCTCAAATAAAAACACCAATAACAATAAGCAATCACCTACAGCAAAGAACGTTGACCAAGCAAATCACCAAACAGCAAAAAAGACAACAGTTAGCAAAGAAAAAGTAACTGAAGAGCAATAAATAAAAACCACAAACACATCGATCAACAAAGCGATTAAAAAAAAAAAATCTCGTTTCTTTACTAATAGTGATTTAAATGAGAACAAGCCTTTACTTCCCCTTTACCCTTTCCCCCCAAAACACATCCCCATCTTTCTCGCGTTCTGTCTCAGGGGTACCACACAATCCCCCCTCCTTTCCCCCCTCCCTCCGCCCTTTTCCCCCCATGCTTCATCACACCCCGGGGAGCTGTAACACATACACATAGACGCACGCACATTTACACACACACACACACACACACACACACACACACACACACACACACACACACACTCATTTATTTCATCCCTTCTCCCCATACACTCCCTTCCCCGATTTTTTTCACTTCTCTTTCCCCACAACCATCACACTTTCTTCCCGCATCCTCCGTTTTTTCGTACTTTCCTCCTTCACCTCCAACTTCAAGCCTTCCTTTCTTCCCCCTCCCTCCCCACTATCCTTCCCCTTCCCTCTTTCCTTTTCGCTTCCTCCCCTCCCAATACCCTAACGTTCCTCCCCATCTACTTCACTCTTCTCTCTCTTCCTCCCCTTCCCCTGTCACTTTCCAGACGTCCCTTTCTACCCTCCACCCTCTTCCTTTCTTTCCCTCTCCTCATCTCTTCCTGCGTCCTCCTTCAAACATTCCTCCCTCCCAACTACAACTTTCCCTTTCTCCCTTCCTCCACCCCTTTTCTTCCCCCATCTCCCCATCTGTAAGCTCACACCACACCCCTCCACCCCATCCCGTCCGTCACAATTACCAGCGTGATTTACCCATTGTTGCCTTGTTGAAATCTGATCACACTTTTTAAGCCCCTTTTCCACGATGGAACTTTTCGTTTTTCCTTTTAAAATTTTCGTTTCAGGTACATCATTATGCTACGGCTCCACATCCGTTCCCTAGTTCTTCGTGACCAGCATTATATTCCTTTTGTCGGTGTACAGTATATCGTGCAGCAGTGGCAGGATAAGATTAATGCTACGGCTCCACATCCTTTACATGGCACTTAAACCTCCACACAGAGTAGTTTTGGGGTTTTCCTGGCATCCTTTCAGACCAGTTATGCTTTATTATTATTATTATTATTACTTCCGTCAAGGAGGTTATGTTTTACCCCGCGTTGGTTTGTTTGTCTGTTAGCAGGATTACCCAAAAAGTTAAGAACGGATTTTGATGAAATTGTGTGGAGGGATAGGCCATGGCCCAAGGAAGAAATTATCAAAGTTTGGGCTGGATCCGGATCTGGATCCTGAGTATCCCGCACAATATCTCCAAAAGTTCTCAATGAATTTCAATTAAATTTTATGGAAAGGTGTGCCATGGGCCAAGAAAGAATTTATTAAATTTTGGGTCGGATCCGGATCCTTTTTAATGTCATTGGCGGAGGTATGCACTCTGTTGAGCGCTTTGTAGTTATTGTTGTTACTGCCGCTGCAACCCCAGACTCATCTTAACGTGAACCTAGTGGACTGCAGGTTGAAACTGTCCCCCTTCTGCAGTCCACCATCCCTCCTTTTGCGGGATAGGCAGGGAATTGCGGGATGCGTACATAACCGGGCAGTGGATCAGCTCGGTTGTATCAGTGCCACCACGTGAAGACATTCTCTCTCTCTCTCTCTCTCTCTCTCTCTCTCTCTCTCTCTCTCTCTCTCTCTCTCTCTCTCTCTCTCTCAGGTGAATCTAGCGACGCTAAATTAAATAAAAGGGGAAAGACGAAGAGAATTGAGAAAATTGGATGTAGGGGGAGGATACGGCGGAAGATTGGGGAAAATTGGGGGAGAAGTGGGGAGAGGCAGAGTTTTATTTGGAGTGATGAGAAATTCGTAATCCAGAGAGAGAGAGAGAGAGAATGGGGGGGGGGATTAATATTAAACCCCTCCATCCCTCTATAATTCCTCCCCCTCTTCACCCCTCCCCCAGTTTACCTCAACCCCTTCTCTTCTTCTTCTTCACCCATCCTTTCTTCTTCCCCTTTCCCTTCTTCTTCTTCACCCATCCATTCTTTCTCTTCCTTTGTTTCCCCTTCCTTTCTTCCCATTCCTCTCTTCTTCCCCCTTCCCTTCTGTCCCACCCACCCACCTCTTCCCCCTCTAACCTTTCCCCCAGTTCATCCCCACCCCTTCACTTTCACTCTACCTTTCCCTTCCCATCCTCTCACCCCCTCCTTCCCTTACCCTCCCCCGCCCCCTCTTTCACCTCCCCTCCCTCACCGCCACCCTTTCCCTCCAACGCACCTTAACCCCACCTCTTCCTCCCCTCCCACCCACCTCCTTCCACCCCACTACAATAGTATCACCCCCCCCCTCCACCATCCGTCCATATTCCCCACCACAATGTTATTCCCGCTACACAACACTAAAGCTCAACCCATTTAAATCCCAACCCCATTTAAATCCCAACCCCATTAAAAGCCCAGCCCATTTAAATCCCAGCTCCATTTAAATCCCAGCCCCATTTAAATCCCAGCCCCATTTAAATCCCCCCGTACACTAACACCGATACGCATTTTTTATTTGATTGCACGGGAGGATGCTTTATGTGTGTGTGTGTGTGTGTGTGTGTGTGTGTGTGTGTGTGTGTGTGTGTGTGTGGATGCAGTTTATTGAAGAATAGTTTTCGTATGGTTTTGATGTTTTTCATTTTAATTCGTTTCTTGTTTCGCCTCACCTTTCATCTCTCTCTCTCTCTCTCTCTCTCTCTCTCTCTCTCTCTCTCTCTCTCTCTCTCTCTCTCTCTCTCTCTCGCATCCGTCTGTCTGTCTGTCCATCTAACTTTTTTTCCCCCTCTATGGGTGTAAGGGGAAAGATAATATAATAATCTCGAGGGAATTGGCTTCGAAATTAACTGTTGGGGTGGGAGGAGATGGGAGGGGAAGGGGGGAGAAGGAGGGGAGGGTTGGATAAGTTGATGAGGGAAAGAAATGGAAAATGTGTGTGTGTGTGTGTGTGTGTGTGTGTGCGTGTGTGTGTGGAGAGAGAGAGAGAGAGAGACTAAGAAGTAAGCTCTTCCTTTTCCCTCTCCTCCCAACTCCCCTTCCCCTCTCAGTCTCACTCATCCCTCTTTTTTTTCTCTCTCTCTCAACTTTATTTTTTTCCTTTACAATTCCTTCCTCAGTGTTCTATCTTCGTTTCCCCTCACCCTCTCAACCTTTCTCTCTCCCTCAACTTTTCTCCGTTCCCCTCTGTCCGTCCTGCCATTCCTCAACCATTCCCTCCTTCCCTCCCCTCGTTCCTCCCTCCCTCTCCCTCAGCTTCTCCCCTCAAATCCCCTCCTGCTCTCAGCCTTTTCTTTTTTCCTTTCTTTTTCCTTCAGCTTCCCTTCACCATTTCCTGTCACTGCTCCTGTCTACTCCCTTCCTTCCTCAGTCTTTCCTTATCTCACCTTCCTGTCTTCCAATCGCTGTCTTTGGCTCATAGAATAATTGTTAGAATTCATCCTATAACAAACAGCTTTGAAAACGACCAATGGAGCTATTGCTGTTTGCTTTCCGTTGTACACCTTTTTCTATCCTTCCTCTCACATTCAGTCTTTCCCTTCCTCCTCCCTCATTCAATCTTTCCCTTCCCCTTCCCTTCCTCCTCTCGCATTCAGTCTTTCCCTTCCTCCTCCCGCATTCAGTCTTTCCCTTCCTCCTTCCTCACTCAGTCTTTTCCATCTCTCTCCGTCTTCCTTCCTTCCATACCTCAGACACTCACTCTCCTTTCCCTCCATTTTTTTTTGTCCCTAGATTTCTTTCCTCAGTTTCCTTCTCATTGCTCTTCTTATCTACCCTTCCATATTCTTTTCCCTTTTACCTCCTTCCTCCTTCCCCACTCTCTTCTCCCTTTCCCTTCCTCCTCTCCCCACCTCCCTATCTACCTCCTTCTCTACCCACCCACTCTGTCTCTTCTCCCTCTCCCTTCCTACCTTCACAATCTCTTCTCCCTCTCTGTCCCTCCCTCCCTCCCTCTCAAACCTTTTTCTCCCTGTCCCTCAACTTCCTTTCTCCGTTTCCCCTCACCTCTCCCCTCGTCTCCCCTCTCCTATTTCCTGCTGTCACTTGCACAAGGCCGACCCCTCCTCCCCTCCGTATAATAACACTACCTGACCCCCCTTCACTCTACCTTTGTTAGTGAGGGTACAGGATGGGTAGATGAGCGGATAGAAGGATGGTTTTAGATAGATAGATAGAAGATACAGATAGATAGAATGATAGAAGTTACAGATATAGATAGATAGAAGATACATAGATAAAAATGTGTAGATAGACGGATGGAGATACATAAGGATGGATAGATAGGATAGATAGATAGAATTTGATGAGGGGATAGAATGGATGTATGCGGCAGTGGGTTATGTAGGGGAGGATACGGAAGGAGGAGCGGGGAGAGGAAGAGATAGAAAAGAGGGGAGAACAGAAGAGGGAAATAGTGGGGAGGGGAGGTGAAGAGGACAGGAGAGAGAGAAAAACAAAAGTGAAAGGATGGAGTGGGGATGGAGAGGGGACGGGAGGAAAAAATATCACCTCTCCATAAACCACCCCTCCCCTCCATTTTGTTATGAGGAGAGGGGAAAAATGAGGGGAGATGAAGTGGGACATGAATCAAGGGATAAAGAGAGAAGTGAGGCTATGAGGGGAGACTAAAAGTTGGTGAGGGGAGATATTAGTGAGTGAGGGGTGAGGGGAAAATGGGAGAACGGTGAGGGAAGTAAGGGGAAAAAGGAAACAGGAGAGGGGAAGGAGGATTTTGAAGAGTGATAAAATAGGGAATAGGTACGAAGGGAGTGTGAGGAGAGAGAGAGAGAGAGAATGATAATAAGGGGATTAGAGGAAAGGGGGAACTGGAAGAGAGGGAGATTAGGGAAAGGAAGACGCAGAAGAAAATGATGATAATTATGTAAATGCGAAGGATAAAGGGAGAGAGAGAGAGAGTTGATAAAAGATAGCCATGATTGGAACAAGGAAGAAGAGGATGATGGGGGGGGGAGCAGTGAGGTGGGAGGGGGTTTTGTTTCGCAGGCTATCTTTCAACCCCCCCCTCTCAATATGCCTTACTGGGCTGTTATTCCGGGATCTAAATATTGCAGGGGGAGGGAGGGGGAGACAATTTATAAGGGGGAGGGGTTCTGGAGAGCAAGGGAGAGGGCTAGAGGGAGGAAGAAAGGGGAGGGGGAAGAACAAGCTGGAGGGGAGGGAAGAACAGGAGAAATGGGAGAGGAAAATAGAGGGTAGATGTGGGTAAGGAGTAGGGGGGGGTAGAGAGGGAGGGAGAGTGTGGGAAGAGTGGTGGGTGTAGAGGAATAAAAGGAGAAGATAGGAGGGAAGATGGATGAGAAAGGGAGAGGAATGAGAGAGAAAAAATGAAGGGATTTAGGAAGGGGAGACTGGAGGTGGAGGGGAGGGGAAGGGGGAAGAGAGTAAAATTGTGAATGGAGGGAAAGAGGAAGGGATGGGGAGGGAACGAGACAAAAATGATGGAGCAGGTGAAGAGAGGGAGGGAGCGAGGAAGAGAGGTAGGGGTGAGAGAGAATGGGAAGAGGAGAGAATAATGGAGGAAGATGGTTTTGGGAGGGGAAAGGGACGAGGAGGGAGGAGAATTATACGGGAAGAGGGGAAAGGGTGGGGAGAAGGTGGAGAGAGAAATAGGTTGGGGAAGGGAAGGAGAGGGGAGGGAGGTTGGGGGAAGGGAAGGAGAGGGGAGGGAGGTTGGGGAAGGGAAGGAGAGGGGTGGGGAAAAGGACAATGGAAGGAAATAAGAATGGAAATGATTATCAGGAGGAGGGGAAAGGAAGATAAGGGAGAGTATGGGAGGGTTTAAGGTTGGAGTGGGGGGAGTAGAGGTAAGGGGAGTTGGAAGAGTAAAGGAGAGAGAAGGGTGGAGGCATCAGGGAAGAGTAGGAGGAGGGGAAGGGGAAAGGAGCTGGGAGAGGAAGCGAGAGAGAGAGAAAAAAAAAAAGGTAGCGGTATTGGGGAGGGGATGTTGGTGGGGAAGGGTTGGGTAGGGGAGGAGGGGATGTAATGGGAGGAGAGGGAAGGGTTGGAGAAGGGAGTTTTGTGAGGGGGGAGGAGAGAAAAAAGATGAAGAATCATTGGGGAGAGGGAGGAAGGGGAAGAGTGGTGGGGAGGGGGAGGAAGGGAGAGAGTGGAGGGGAAGGGGGAGACGGTTGAGGAGGGGAGATGAGGGGGAAGTGGGGAGGGGAGGGGGAAGTGGGGAGGGGAGAGATGTGTTGCGGTTTTATCCTGCATTGGTCATAAATTTCAAGGGTTGTGCTGAAACACTTTAAAAGATGAGATATTCCGAATTGGATTGCACGCACACACACACATTCACACTGGCTCATGCTGTCACATGTACACACATACATACGCCATCATACGTACGTACATACATACTTGTCTAAACTTGTGTATACATATGTATGTACGAATATATATGCGTGCATGTTTGTTATGGATGTGTGTACAGTATGTATGCCTGCATGTATGTATGTTATGGATGTATATATGTTTGTAGATACATATATATACATAAATATGTATAATATGCACACACACACACACACACACACACACACACACACACACACACACACACACACACACACACACACACACCCTGCAGGGAGAGAGAAACAATTACATTCACACTCGCTCTCTGATTTGCTAAAACAGAATCTGCAGTGCTGAATCCACCTTAATTCTCATTGTGTGTGTATGTGTGTGTGTGTGTGTGTGTGTGTGTGAGAGAGAGAGAGAGAGAGAGAGAGAGAGAATGGATGTGAAAGTCTAAGTGTTGAATTTACTGTGTTTTTGCAGTACACTAAATTTCATCATTGTCAGCGGACGGGATTAGGGGGGGGAAAAAAAAGAGCATATGGTGGTACATTACCTCACGCACCTGAAATGCTTATCACAGTTGGATTCGAACTCAGCCTCAAGGTGAATGTGATAACAATTCATTCTCTCTCTGTCTGTCTGTCAGTCTGTCTGTCTGTCTGTCTCTCTCTCTCTCTCTCTCTCTCTCTCTCTCTCTCTCTCTCTCAACCTTTCTCTAAGTTCTGAGTAATGATATTTCCACTGACCCCCATCTCCCCTGAGCTGGTGTACAGTTTCCGTGTGTGCGTGTGTGGGAGAGAGAGAGCGAAACGTTTGTTGAAATTATTCCGTTATTATACAGGAAACGTTTGTTGGATAGGATTATTGTTGCTGTTGTGCGTTGTTTCATTTGTGCCTTGTGTTGCGCTGATGGCTTTCCCCCCCCTCTCTGTCTGTCTGTCTCTCTGTCTCTGTCTGTCTCTCTCTCTCTCTCTCTCTCTCTCTCTCTCTCTCTCTCTCTCTCTCTCTCTCTCTCTCTCTCTCTCTCTCTCACATCAATCTGTATAATGTTTGTTTACCTCTGAATGTCACTAGTGGTCTGGGTTTCCACTTATCAGTATATCTGTAAGTGTATAGTTATGTGTAGCTATCAGTAACTATTACCATTACACACACACACACACACACACACACACACACACACACACACACACACACACACACACACACACACACACACACACACACACACAGCCCCCCACCCCCTCCATTTGTCAATACTGCTTCCAAACTATATTTCGTCCGATAAGCTATTTGAGTTGTATTTTTCTCCACCCCTTCGGTATAAACTTCCACGGGGGCGGGTTTGACAGGTTTGGGGGGGTTGTGGAGGGAGGGGGAAGGGGGCCGGGATGGAGAAAGAGAGGAGGGGGTAGGAAGAAAGGAGGGAGTAATAGGATGGTTGGGGGAGAAAAGTGGGGAGTGAAGAAACGAGTGTGTGTGTGTGTGTGTGTGAGAGAGAGAGAGAGAGAGAGAGGAAAAGGAAGGAGCATCCCTTTTACACATACCGTATGATACCCCAAAATTTATATGTAAATATTGAAATCAGGCATTTACAAATGTTTAATAAATTCTCACAATGCAGAATTTACACTCCGGTTGCAAATCTTCCCCAAATGAGGCATGGGTATACATAAGTTTTGTTCTTTCCTTCCATTTCTCATTCTCTATTTTTTATTTATTTATTTATTTATTATATTGAGGCCCAGTTTTGCAGCATTTGAGCATGAGTAGATATAATTCTTTTTCATTTTTTTTCATTTTTCAAGCCATTTTTTTCTCGAGGGTCCTTCCTTTTTCCTTATTTTTCTTTCCAATTTTTTTTTTTTTTTTTAGGAATATATGGGGATGTATATACAGGTATAAGTTTTCCCCTCTTTTTATTTATTTTTTTTTTTTGGCTCCCATTTTCATTTTTCCCGCCCATTTCAAGGCTCTTTCCATTTTTCTTTTCTAGGAGCCTTCCATTTTTCCTTTTCCTTTTTTTTTTTCCCCCTTTTCGAGGCTGGGTTTTGGAATATATATGAGCCAATAGTTGGAGGGCAGCGTTATTTCCGGCAATGTATTAGGGCACTAAAGCTACTACATTAGACTGGGCTTCAGGTTTATGTCCTCTGCGATTGGCTTTGTAAAGAGACGTAATGTGTGTGATGCTGAAGCGGGAGGAAAGAAGAGGGAATTGGGTGGGAATGTGTGTTGGGGAAGCGGGAATTGTGAGGGGGGAAGCCATTGTGTGTGGGGAGGTGGGATGGGATTGTGTGGGGGGTGGGGAGGGATTGTGTGTGGGGGTGGGGGGGGAATATACTTTGCTAATCTGGTGTTGAACAAACGTTTAATTTTTTTTTTTTTTTTTTTGGGGGGGGGTTAATGTCTACTGCTGAAGTGGAGGGAAAAAAGCAGGAAATGGGTGATTATTTTTTTCTAATAAACATAGCCAACAATTATTCGTAAAAAAAAAAAAAGTCTCCTTTTGTCAGTTATTTTAATAGATACAGTATATACCTAGCCTTTGATGTCGCGTATTAACCGGTACAGTATTTAGTTTATATTACCTCGCGTTGTATTTATATAACTCCAGTCTTGAATATATACTGGGCCTTTGTGGGAAGATTTAATAGTTTGTAATGTTCTTGTGCAGTTGTGGATCTAAAATTAATGAAGCAAAGTTTTGATGCTTCGGGAGCAGTGTTATATTTCCCGGTGCAGTATTTAGAACGCAGGGGTTTGGAATATATTAATGGTAGACTTTGATGTTGATTTAGCTTTGTGTGTGTGTGTGTGTGTGTGTGTGTGTGTGTCTTACAGTTGTGTGAATATAATCGTTTGAAAGTTTTTATCTTACATAAACCTCTTTTGTGGCTTCATTATATTTTAGAGATACTGTGTGTGTGCTTTCTTGTAAGCTTACGATTCAGTTTACTTGGAAGTTTGATTCAGTATTTCTCGTATATAATTTCTGAGTAACTGTTCGCTTGTATTTAGTCCTGATTCCGTTATTTAGTCATGACATGTAATAATTTTGGCCTTGGTATGGAAGTAGGAAGGAAGGCAGGTAGGTAGGTTAGTAGGTAAGTTAGTAGGAGGGTAGGTAAGTAAGTTAGTAGGTAGAGAGGAAGGTGGGATCTGTATCCTGGGGCAGTGGCAGTGGCAGAGTTTATCCCACAGAGATATACAATTAAGAGAGGCTTTAGTGTGCCTTCAGTGGTGCCCCTCCTCCTCCCCCTTGACCCCCTTCTGCCCCCCCCCCCCATCAGGCGTGTCCGGCCCAGATACACACTACACACACAATACACCCTGAAGCCCTCTGTGCCTCGAATATACTCCCCTTATATGTTTGGGGCTTCAGTTGGTCGTTTCGCATGACTGCCGTTCCGCTCCCTGGCTTCTTGTTCCACCCCGCTCTAGTTGCTGGCTCGATGCTCCGCTCGCTGTTTCGACGTCTCGCATTGTTTCGTTGTCCTGTGTTGCTTTGCGGAACTGGGTGTTACGCTGTCTTGTTTTTGGATGTGTTGCAATATGGTGTTTCATGTGTTTGTGTTTCATTCGTATTTCTTTACCGTCTTTGTTTGCTATTTTGAGATCTCGATAGTTTTGATACCTTGTTTGCATTGTGGAACTACATCATCAAATTTTCATCACCTTGCCTCACCTCACCTTACCTCACCTTTTTGCTTCACTATATTTCACCTCATCTCATCTCTGACTACTAACGATACAACTCCTTACTGTCACTTCTTACCTCACCTCACCACACACTGCTTTATCTCATTCAGCTTCATTTCACTCCATTACTTAACTTCTGCTTGTCACATCCGTCTGCCTTTGTTTCGGCGTTTCTTTCTCCGTCTATGTCGTTGTGTTTGTCCACGCCTTTTCCTCTATGTTTGTGTCTCTCCGTCTGTCTGTGATTTTCTGTCTGTCTCTCTCCCTTTACCTTTGTCTCTCTCCGTCTTTCTGTCTTTTATCTGTGTGTCTCCCTCTACCTAGGTCTCTGTCTCCTTCTCGGTCTACGTCTGTCTGTCTCCTCCTCGGTCTACGTCTGTCTGTCTCCTCCTCGGTCTACGTCTGTCTGTCTCCTCCTCGGTCTACGTCTGTCTCTGTCTCCTCCTCTTTCTACGTCTGTCCTTGTCTCCTGTTTCTTCGTCACTGTCTCTGTCTCGTCCTCTTTCTGCCTCTGTCTCTTGTCTCTCTGTCCCACCTCACCTCAGTAAGTCAGCAGAGGCGGGAGATCACGTCAGCTCTAAGCTTTACTTTTATTTGGTGTGTGTTTGTGTTTCAGAGAGAGAGAGAGAGAGAGGTAAAACAAATGAGAGTGTGATGGGAAGAGAGGAAAGGAGAATAATGGAGACGAAAAGATGATAAATAAGGAAGAACTAACAGGGGGAAAAAAGAGAAAATAAAGAAGAATTGGCAGGAAAAGAGTAAAGGACTGAGAGGCAAAGAGGAAATCGAAGGAAGTAAGGAGAAAAGAGGAAATGAAAGAAGTAAGGAGGAAAGAGGAAAACGAAGAGAGAATCAGAGAAAGACGGAAAGATCGAGTTATATTCAGCCTGTGTTTCTGTTGTCAAGGGAGGAGGAATGAGGGGAGAGAGAGAGAGAGAGAGAGAGAGAGAGAGAATAGTTTAAATTTCAGAAAGGCTGTTGTTAGAAAGGGAAAAACAATCGGTGAATTAGTGTGATATTAATTTTATATGTACTTAAAATTACTTTCTCGCGTTCGTTCACTCCTATAAATTTTCTCTTCATAATTTAGTGCATTGTTTTTTCCGTGTTTTCTTATGGTTTTCTTCCTCTTCTCAGGTCGTTTCATCATTCTTCTGTTTTTCTCCTCGTTTTACTCTCCCTTTCTTCCCACTTACTTTTCGTCTTTCGTTCACAGCTCACTATCCGCCTCCCTTCTCATATAATAAAAGCTCTCCCATATTCTTTTCTCTTCCTCCATCCTCTCCTTCCCCTCTCTATCTCCTAATTCTCATCTCCTTCCCCTCTCCATCCCCTCCTCTGCCTCTCCATTCCCTTCTTCCCTTCTCTGTCCCCTCCCTTTCCTCTCCATTTCTACCTTCTCCTCTCCATCAATTCTTTCACCTCAATATTCCCTCCTTCCTTCACCATAACATTCCCTCTTTCCCTGCCGCCCTTCCTTCATCCAACTTTCCCCTCCATCATCCCTCCATCGCTCCCTCCTTTCCTCCTTCCCGTCCTTCCTTCCCCTCCACTTCCCTTCTTTAGCAAAAATTAGCCTCTTTCCACTTGGCTGCAATTCTCTCCCTCCCTCCTTCCTTCCGTTTCATTTTTACTTTCACAGACTCCCTTTCCTTCCCCCCCCCTCTCTCACACACACACACACACACACACACACACACACACACACACACACACACACACACACACACACACACACACACACACACACACACACACACACACACACCTCTTTCTAGATCTCTCTTTTTTTTTTTTTCCTTTTTTTTTTTCACTCCACAGCTCTCTATCTTGTCATTCGGATCCATCACTCAGCCCTATTATTTATCTCTCTCTCTCACACACACACACACACACACACACACACACACACACACACACACACACACACACACACACCGCTCGCTGGTGCAGTGGTAACGTTCTCGCTTGCCAACTGGCGGACGGGAGTTCGCGCCTCGCTCAGGTTGCGAAAAGTTTCACTGATGAAGTGGGTGGTTACTGTTCCCCTAGAGCAAGGGGACGGGTGTGTGTGTGTGTGTGAAGGTCACAGCCTTGCCCTTAGATCGGACTATATGAGCTCTCAGCTCCCTTCCGGGAGGGTAAAAGCTGACGATCACGACCATCAAGTGATCCTGACCTACCCGGTGAATTACACACACACACACACACACACACACACACACACACACAGATGGGTTTTCACTCTGTTTACAACTCTCTAGGGCTTGTCTTTTCTTTTTTCCCCTGACATACTCTGATCAAACACCCACTCTTTCTCCCACCCATATTCTTGTCTGACAGTGCCCTTTTTGTGTGGCGATTTTGTCTTATTTGCTGTCTTTCATCTGCCATCTCTCTCTCTCTCTCTCTCTCTCTCTCTCTCTCTCTCTCTCTCTCTCTCCATCAGCTGACCCATCGCTTCCCCATCTGATTACATAGGGGATTAAGGTCACGTGTTTGCTCTCTAATCCCCCTTCTCTCTCTGCCCCCCCCCATGTAATCCCCTCTCCTCTTCTCCCTTTCCTTGCCCATTCCCTGCCCATTTTTCTCCCTCTTCACTGCTTTGTACTTCGTCTTTCTTTTCCTTCTCCATTCCCTTCACATTCCTTTTCCTTTCATCCCTTCCTTTTATCGTTTTCTCATCACCATACTCTCTATCTTTTCCATTTCTTTACTCATTCAACCTCCTTTCTTTCTTCCCCTTCGCAGACTCTTTCGTTTTTTCTTCTCCCTTCCCGTCTCTCATTTTTCCTCCTCACTGAACCTCCCCCCCATTCCCCTTTTCCATTCCTCTCGTTTTTTCCTTATTTCCCTTCCCCTTTCCCCACTTTCTACCTCCTCCCTCAGTCCCTTATCTTTTCCTTCTCCTCACCTCCCCTTCCGCCCTTCCCCTCCTTTCCTTCCCTTTCTTTTCTCTTCTTCCCTTCCTCTCCTCTTTCTTTTCCTCTCCTCTGCCTCCCTTTTCTTCCTACTGTTCCCTTCCCCTTTGCCTACCTTCCTACTCTTCCCTTTCCCTCATGAAGCTTATATCCATACAATCAATCCATGGAATTTTTGCCATACAGCTAATGGACACTTGATACCCTTGTCATGCTCGTGTGTGTGTGTGTGTGTGTGAAATAAACTGTCCGTCCAGTATGCATCAGGAAGAATTAATTTTGGTTTTCGGAGTTCCGCAGTGTTTTTAATGATGGTTTTGAGGTCATTCGTTCAGTGCAGTTCCTTTTACTCCTTCCTTTCGTGTTCCTGGCTTATAAATTCCAGTAGCGTCTTTGATCTTTATGACATGTCCCTTCGTAATGTCCTGGCGTATTCGTGTGTGTTTTCAATTTTCGTACATCAGTGTCGTTCGTTGTGTGCTGTTCCTGTCACAATTCCTTTCGTGTTCTTGTCCTATAAATAACATTCTTTATTCTTCCTTCTAGGTTGTGAAAAATTTATAAGGCTTTGGTGCTTCTTAACGTGTTCTTATTCGTGTCTTTTCAATTTTCTCTGCCTTTGCGTTGTTGGTTTTCAGGTTATTACTTCCATATCTTTTGCCTTTTATTTATTTGGTATATTGTCCAAAGAATATATATACATTCTCTCTCTCTCTCTCTCTCTCTCTCTCTCTCTCTCTCTCTCTCTCTCTCTCTCTCTCGCTCGATTGTGTCAGATCCCTGTATGATAATGTGACAGAGTCTGGGTATTATCAGCTGTTTCCTTTTCCCCTCACTCACTCACTCAATTTCCCCCTTTCGCGTTCCCTTCTCTCACGCCTCCCGTACACTCACTCACTCATTCACTTTCTCTCACCCACCCACTCACTCACTTTCATTCAATTTCCCCCTTTCTCGGTTCTCTCTTTTACGTCTCACCTTTCCCCTCTCCTCACCTCCCTTCCCCTCACCTCCCATCATCCGTCTGACCAATTGCTGTTCCATTATAAATCCCCCTATCCCTTTTCCCCTCACTCTTTGTCATCCCTCGTCACTTCTGAACCATTTTTCTTTCTTTTTTCTTCCTTTTCACCATCCACTCCCTTCTCTTTATACTCCCCTTCCCTCCTCTTCATACACACTTTCCTCTTCTTCACCTCCCACTCTCCTCCTCCCCCCCCCTCCCTCGTTCCTCTAAGTTCCCCACCCCCCTTCCCTTCCCCTCACTCCACCCCCTCTTCCTCCATCCCCTCCATTCCCTATCCACCACTGCACCCTTCCCTTTTGCCCCTCCTCCACCCAGTCCCCCTTCCCCCCTCCTCCCTCCATCTCTTCCTCTCCCTCTAACCCTGTCCCTCTCTCCCTCTCCCTTCCCCCAGTCCACCCCCTCGCTCCCTAGGATTAGCCCCAATATGTAGATTGTTCGGAGATAAACGTGGATTTACAGACCAAATGCCCGGAATGGATGGATGGAGAGAGAGAGAGAGAGAGAGGGGGGAGGTTTATGGAGTAGGAGAGGGGGGTAGAGGTACTCCAGATAGGGGGAGGCAAAGGGGACGGGTAGAAAAGGGATGGGGATGTAGATGGGAGAGGGTAAAGGAAAGATGGAGTGGGGAGGATAGAGGGGAACCGAGGATTGGGGGAGGGGGAGAGAATTTAGGAACCAGATGCTTAATAGGTGGATGGAGAGAGATGGGAGAAGTTGGTGTGAGAGAGAGAAGATAAGGGGTGGGGGGAAAAGGGAGTGGAGGTGAGGGGGATAAAAGTAGGGGGGGATAAGAGGTTGTAGGGGAGGGGATGGATATAGCAAATAGACGATTATAGACCTAATTACTGCAGTATAAGATATTTCTCTCTCTCTCTCTCTCTCTCTCTCTCTCTCTCTCTCTCTCTCTCTCTCGTGTTTTCATTTTGTTATTGCTTTTGAATAATTTTCCTTTTTTTTTCCCCTCTGTTCCATTTTAGGTTTTCTTTTCTGTCCCTGCTTTCCTTCTTTTTTTCCCCCTCTTTCCTGTGCTTGTCTGTTTCCTTCATCCGGTTATTGTTTTTGTGTATGGATTATGTTTGTTTTTATCTCTTGTTTATGTGATGTTTATAATGTTTGTTGTTCATTTTGTTTACTGTTTACCCTTCAAAGCCTAGGATTATCGGTGTGCTTTTGTGTAATGTTCGTGCTGTGTTTTGTTAGGCTGGTGTTGTGTGTGTGTGTGTGCGTGTGTGTGTGTGTGTGTGTGTGTGTGTGTGTGTGTGTGTGTGTTCCCCAGCATTCATGTCTACATAAACATAACCAAATCACATAATAAACAAAAACATCCACACAAACCCCCACGTTTTCAATTCCACTAACCTCCCCCTCACGCTCCATCCCATTTTCTTCCACTAGCGGCGTAGAAAACGAATCACCTCCCTCAAATCACCTAATGCAGGGGGAACTGTCATAAACTATCCCGCACCCCTTGTTTCAACCTTGCATCGCCTTGCATCATGATCACCTCCATGCACGCAAACGATGGTATTTTCTGCCCCTTACCTCTCCGCCCTCCACACACACACACACACACACACACACACACACACACACACACACACACACACACACATTTCTTTCCCTCTCCCCCCCACACAAACCTTCCTTTGGACACACCCTTGCACACACATATACGCCCTTCACACACACACACACACACACACACACACACACACACACATTTCTTTCCCTCTCCCCCCCACACAAACCTTCCTTTGGACACACCCTTGCACACACATATACGCCCTTCACACACACACACACACACACACACACACACACACACACACACACACACACACACACACACACACACACACACACACACACACACACACCTTCCTTTGGACACACCCTTGCACACACATATACGCCCTTCACACACACACACACACACACACACACACACACACACCTTCCTTTGGACACACCCTTGCACACACATATACGCCCTTCACACACACACACACACACCTCTTTCCCTCTCCCCCCCACACACACCTTCCTTTGGACACACCCTTTCACACACATATACGCCCTTCACACACACACACACACACACACACACACACACACACACACACACACACACACACACACACACACACACTGCAAGGTCTGTCCACATAGCGAGGGAGTTTGAGGTTGTTATGGGTCATGCAATTTACTGTGACTGCCATGCAAGGTTGAATGGCATACTGTCAGGCATGTCCAGAGTCTTTGTCTTCGTCTTTGCCATCATCATTTATTTTTCTTTATTTTCTTTGACTTGCTTCGTCTTTATAATCAGTGGCATCTTCTTCTAAATCATCTTAATCATCGTCTTCATTAACGTCAATATTATCGTTCTTGTTTTCGTGTTCACTATTGTTTTCTTAGTCATTTCTCTCACCTACTTTCATTCCCTTCTTTCATCCCCCCCTCTCCCCATCCCCCAATCCTACCCTCCCTCACCCCAATTCTCCCCACTTCCCCTTTCTTCCCCCCCTCACTCACTCCCACTCTCAGGTCTCCTTTCCTTCCCTCCCCTCTAGTCACCCCACTCCTTTCCCCCCACATCCAGTACCCCCCCCCTCATCAGCCCCTCGGTGTCATATTCCCAGTCAATTGTCACTCACTTCGATTTTTTTTTTTTTTATCACACACCCTTTCTCCTCCCTTACCCACTCCCCCCAAAAAAAAACCATTTTCTTCTCTACCCTCTCTCATTCTCCCTTTCTCCCACCTGCCTTACCCCGTCTCTCTCTCTCTCTCTCTCTCTCTCTCTCTCATCCACCCCATCCCCCTTCATACCCTTCAGTGTCATATTCTCGACCCATTGTCACCCATCACTCCGATCTGTCATCCCTCTCCCCCCACCCCTCACCACCCCCTCTCTCTCACCCCCACTCCTGCTGCCCCCCTCCCTCTCCTGCCCTCCCTATCCCTCTCAACCCCCATTCCTACCCTCCCCCTTCCTCCCCCAGCCCTTAGCTTCATTCCCTCCCTGTACTTCCCACCCTACCAGTTTCAACATTCATTCTCTCACCTACTTTTTCACCTCCATATCCACCCTTCCACCCCCCTCTCCCACATCCCCCACCCATCCTCTTCTCATCCGCCCCCTTCTCCCTCTCCTCTTAGCTCCCCTATCCCCCACATCAGCCACAGTGTCACATTTCCTCCCCACTGTCAGGCATCACTTGGATCACTGTTGTCACCTCTCCCCCTATTTTGGGATGCAGTCGATATATGTCAGTGCCCCCTACTAACCGTGACATTGGTTCCCATGTTCTGTTGACAACGTTTTCTACCTCTTTTTCTCTTTATTTATTGCTGTTTTTTGGGCTTAGATTCTCTCTCTCTCTCTCTCTCTCTCTCTCTCTCTCTCTCTCACACACACACACACACACACACACACACACACACACACACACACACACACACACACACACACACACACACACACACACACCAGACAGAGAGAGCACCATCATAGATTCACGCCCTTCATTCGCTTGCAGCCTATCAAAGGGAGTGTTAGGAGGGATGTTGAGTGTGATTGCAGTATGTGTTGCATTATTGTTGCATTTGACATATGGAAAGGGGTGCATGACAAGCGAGGGGAACATAGGGAGTGTCAGGGAGATTTGTGGTAAGTTTTTTTTTTTTTTTCCTTTCTTTCCCCCCCCTCCTCTTTTTTTTTTTTTTTAAGAAGATGGGATGCATGAGTAGGGTCTGGCATCCCCTCAATCTTTTATTTATTTTATTTATTTTTTATTTTACATTTGATCGGATTCCGAGGGTTTGGGTAGTGAGTGTGTGGCCCGTATTTTTGAGTTTGCTGATAATTAGTTCTCCCAAGATAATGATTCTTCTTTTTTCTTCTGAACCCAGCCAGTCATCGTCATCGTCATCATCATCATCATCATCATCATCATCATCATCATCATCTTCTTCATTATCGTCGTCATCATCATCATCATCATCATCATCATCATCATCATCTTCATTATCATCGTCATCATCATTATCATCATCATCATCATCTTTTTCGAAGCCGTGCGTAATAGTTTCTTAAATTATTCTTGTAATGTACTTATGAGATTGATGTTTGTTAACTGATAAGCCTTTGGTTCTTTCTTCTTTGCATTAAAAAAAAGCAGCAGAGACGAGATAGTAGGAACAGAGTTCGTAATAGCCGTCATTAATTTAGCGTTTAATTAGTGTTTCAGGGTAATTACCTTTAAGCACTAAGTATTAACAACATTACAGTCCTAAAACAGTTCCCAGATACCCAGTACCTATAATGGACCCTGGCTCTGGTTTTTTAGTAATTGGTGAGCTGGTATTTTTGGGCTTAACGATCGTGGAGTCTGGTGTCCTTTTGCTGGGTGATATTTATTTGTGTGTGTGTGTGTGTGTGTGTATCTGGTTTCCTATGCATTGGTGATACATGTGTGACCTTTCAGTTTGTGTTTGTGTGTGTGTGTGTGTGTGTGTGTGTGTGTGTGTGAAATTATTTGTTAGGCAATTTGCATATTAGAACGGATGCAAAATAGTCAATAGTGAATTTTGGGTTGTGATAAGTTTCTGGCGTTTGGAAATTGCTTTGAAATTAAACTTATTTTTGGAAGCGATGCAAATAGTGGAAGATAACATGTGGTTGGGTTTGAGATTCTGATGGTAGAGTGAGTGTCGATGAGAGGCTAGTTGTAAATTGAAATCTATTGCTTAGTGGTTGCAAAATAGATAGGTAGATAGAGTTAGGTAAGTGGGTTGGTAGGTGGGTAGGTAGGTCGGTGGGTGGGTGGATAGGTAGGTAGGTAGGTAGGTATTGAGATCGTTTGTTTGGTGGTTGCAAAAAAAGATAATTGGGTGGGCAGGTAGATAGGTAAGTTGGTATGTAGGTAGGTAGGTAATAAATAAATAGGTGATAATTTATGCCTTTATTCCTCACCCTCCTCCTCATCGTCAAACCTCGATTCTCCTCATTTATTTCTTATCTTTATTTTTATTTACAGACGCCTCGGGAACGCCTCCAGATCCCGCCCCTCCGGAGATCCCCATCCGCGGGCCCTCCCACCACCACCCCCTCCTGGCGGCCCGTAGGAACCAGGGCCCCCCCAACTCCGCCAACAGTACCACCACCGCCCCCTCTCTCGCCTCCCCCTCCCCACACTACCAAGACCACCTTCCAGACGATACCTACCAGCAGCCCAACTCCAACGTCTTCCTCTCTCAGGGTAAGAAGCCAGTTTTTTATTTATCTTGTTTATTTATTTATTTATTTATTTGTTTTGACATTTTTTAGCAGCTGTGATTTTTTTTTTATACGTATCAGTAGCCCAACTCCATCGTCTTCCTCTCTCAGGTATGGATTATTTATTATTATTATTATTATTATTATTATTATTATTATCATTATCATTATCATTCTTATTCGCCACTGTTGGCAGGGATGCGTCCACGAATTTTTTATTTTGACTGCGAAGAAATGGCCCCCAAATTGAACGAATACATAGCGGAAAAAACGAACAGTCTGAAACACGCCCTGGTAGAGCTATGATTTTCACTCTGTTTCTCCTGTTGTACAAATTGATCGGACAGGACAGGGAATATAGGCATTTTCATTTGACGGAACTGGGTCACAGGCACACCTTGGCTTGTATTCTTGGTGGTTAAGGAAGCTCCCTAACACCTCTTCCTTACCGATTTTTTGTTTTTTCGACACCGCTTGCCAATATCGTTTTGTACGTTATTCAGTATAGAGTGTGGTAATAGAATGATTTAAGTGACGCAGAAGAGGACAGTAAGGTGTAATAAGCAATAATTCGGTTTGGAAAAGGTGTTAGGGAGCTTCCTTACCGACGAGCATACGGGCCCTTCAATACCACGCCGTGTTTATTAAATTAAAGTGTCTTGGCTCTGAGAGAGGAGTGAGTCTCCTTGGTTACTAGCCAGATCTTTAACTCGGGCCTCGACCAGACGATCAAAGTTGTCCAGCGGTACCAGGAAGTAAAATGAAAAAAATAAAAAAGATAATTCTGAAAACTAAGCATCGGTCAGAATTCTACATGCTTCTCTGTGTAACTCATTTTTACCGCCTGTCTCAGAGGTAACAATAATATTAACAGTAGTTGTCATAGCCCTAGTTTCATTTGAATGTGAACCTGGTGGACTGCAGGCTGAAGTCCCCCTCTTGCATAGCCCATTATCCTCATTTTGGGGGTTAGTAAGGAAGGGGGTTGAGGATTTTTTGTATAACCAGGCAGCTCCACCACCCAGTTATATCAGTGTCACCGCGTAAAGGCGTCCCGCTATAGCACCAGAGAAAGATATTACGAAATTATGGACACAAATACTCGGATTTATTTATTTATTTATTTTTTTGCCTGACTTCATTTATTAACACCCAACGCTAATTACTGTATCAGCAAAATTACATATCAAGTAGCAATATTCTCCCTGAGGTTGATGTAATTTTGTAATGGCGATGTTGCGCGTGCGTTTGCGTATGTGTGGGTGTGTTTTTATGAATGTCTCTCTGTCATAGTAATTTGTGTGTGTGTGTGTGTGTGTGTGTTTGCGGACTAAGTTTGTGTGTGTACATGTCAGTCTCGATAGAAGTTGTGTGAATGGGGGATACAATCTTGCAGTGTACGTGTCAATAGTCGTTTGGAAGTTTGCATGCGCGTTTGTATGTGAATGTAAGTATGTTACGAGAATAATGTGTGTGCATGTGCTTTATTGATACTGTATGTGTGGAGGGATTGATACTGTGGTTTTGTGTGTGTGTGAGAGCGAGAGAGAGAGAGAGAGAGACCCAATTTATGTTAGCTAAACCCTGAGTATCCTCCTTTTTAAAATTAGCAAAAATAAGTAAATAAATTAAACGTTAATAATAAACACATAGAAAACAAAACAAGCATAGCATTTTTATTCATTAAGTAGATTTTCTCATAAAGACAGTAACTCAAGGCAATAATAAGTCTAGCTAATACGTTCATCTTTCGAAAAACAGATAAAGAAAAGACCAAAATGGAGGGAGAAAAATCAGGAAAGGAAACTGAGAGAGCTAGTAAGAGTGAAGACGGTGCCAAAGACCAAAAGAAAGAGGAGAAGAAGAGGAAGACCAAGAAACAAGATAGAGGGAGCAGGAGCGTGGAGCACAGGGCCAGCCAGACCTCAGACCCAGACCTAATGGGGATCTTGAAGGACCAAAAAACTAATGCTGCAGACCCCAAAGAGACCAGAGACTTAGACCCCCAGGGCAGAGCAGTCTCTTGTAATTCATCTTGTCAAATAGGCGATTCTGAGACCAGCCAAAAGACCAAACCTGAAGCCTCTGAAACCAGCCAGACCGTACAAACCAAAGACCCGGATCCCAATAGCTCTAAGGTCATTGAAGATAATATGCATTCTGAAGTCAGCCAAAAATCTGACTCTAAAATCGACCAATCCAAAATTTTAGATACCAGAAGCACTCGAGCCTCTGAAAATGAACGCGACCAATTCAGAGAGAACTCAAAAATTAACCAGAGAACAGAACCCGAGGCTGAAAATAAACCAGGCCAATTCAGAAAGGACTCAAAAATCAGGCAAGAAATAGAGCCTAAAGTTGAGAATAAACCCGGCCATTCTAAAAGGGCCTCAGAATTGAACCCAGCTGTAGAACCTGAACCCCATGTGGCCAAGATCATCCAGACGTCCAAATCCATAGAGGGGAAGACCGGGAGAGACCGCACGAGAGGCAAGACCCACCCACAGACCAAATCCCAGACCACAGAGACCAAGAAGAGAAAGACGTCAGATGTAACAGCCATAGTGGTGATGGATTCTGAGCGACCTAGTACCTCGTCGGGCGTCACAGGTAAAGAAAGGGCACAAAAGTAGAAGATGAAGTAGAGACGGGTAGAAAGAAGCTAAAGACAAGTAGAAATTAACTCGTAAACAGAAGCAAAGTAGAAAAATGACAGTAAACAGAAGCCTAGTAGATGAACAACAGGTAAACAAGACAAAAGTAAAAGGTAAACAGAGTCAAGTAGAAAACAGCTAAAGCCGTATAGAAAAACAGCAGGTAAACAAAAGCCAGGTAGAACAAGAAAAGCCAAGCCCTCCCCCCTGCTTCCTTGCTTGCGTATTTTTTTTTTTTATTGATTTTCTAAAGATATATCGTTGAACTTAGTGACTGAAGGAGCGACGTAGCACCTTGTTTGGCGTGGCAGTTAAGAGAGAGGCGTAGGGAAAAAAAAAATGAATTTCCCCAGCGTAGACCCTTGCGTATTTCTGTGGTTTTTGAAATTTCTGGTCGATTGAAAATGTACATCGCTGGGCTTAATGTTTGAACGAGTAATCGAACACAGCTTCTTGGGTAACGGGTAACCAAGGAGACGCTTGGTAGATAATTACTTGCGTTACCTGTGTGTAGATGCTTACGTACTTCTCCTGCTTATGGCATTCGTGATTGGCTAGGGGTCCATTGCTAAATGATAGGGAGGTTAATCATCTATGGGCTGTTGATAATACTGCTTTGGTTAGGCTGACTTTAATAGAGACTAATATTTCTCATGTGCTGTAGATATCCTTGCTTAGAGAAGGCGTAATTATACTGACGTAATGAGGGTAATACTCATAAATTGCCTTATTAATACAAGTAATAGTAATATTCGTACACAGGAATTGCCTTGATACAGAGACAAGTAGTGATAAGTAATATTTGTAATTTGCTAGAGATATGCTTCATCTCATTTGGGCCAAAATTTTAACTTTAGATAACGTAGGTAATCTCGCCATCCTTAGGCCTTATATATACCTTTGCTCATGAAGGTAGTATCCTGAAATTGTTTGATATTCTAGTTTACCTTAGCAAATTATATTTTTAATGGACTAGAATTATCCTTAGTTATATTAGGCTCTCACATATCTTGGTTGTACATATATATACAGTAATTCAGATAGGGTAATATTCCTAATTAGGGTGATCATCATTAGGCTTTCTTATCTTTAAATTGAAATAATAATAAATCTGATTGTGGTAATTAATTTGATCAAAGTTACGTCTGCTTGATTAACTAAGGAATACTTTGTCTTTAGTTACGTATGATAACGAACTTGGTATTCATGAGTGTGCTGCCTGAATTTAATAGTTGGAGCTTCATGAGAGAGAGAGAGAGAGAGAGAGAGAGGATGGGAAGGTTAAAGTAGGAGGACGAGGAGGAATGACGAAGAATGAGAGGGGGAAAATTGGTATGAGAAAGAAGAGGACAGGGCCGTGAAAGGAAAGGAAAGAGGATTGACAATGCAATTGGTTGAGAGGGTAGTACTGGGTAGAGGGGGTGTGAAGTGATGATTCTCTCTCTCTCTCTCTCTCTCTCTCTCTCTCTCTCTCTCTCTCACTCCATTCACCTTTATTGCTTATTGTAGTTGTATTTCCCCCCCTCGCATTCATACACCATGCTGCATTATCGTCTGGGTATTGTATTTCCTGTGTATTATTGTCTAGGTATTATATTGCTTGTTGTGGGTATTTTAGGTTGTGTTAGTGGTGTTGTTAGTAAGTTTTTTAAATGCATTCATTCACCTGATTAATTGATTTCTTCACCTGATTAATTTCCTTCGATTAATTTTCTATCACCTGATTAATTTCCTTCGATTAATTCATTTCTTTCACCTGAGTAATTATTTTCCTTCATCTGATTAATTAAATTTCTTCATCTAATTAATTCCCTTCACTTACTCAATTAATTTCCTTCACCTGGTCAATTAATTTCCTTCCTGATAAATTTCCTTCACCTGATTAATTAATTTTTTTTTTCTTATATAGCATCTGGGCCGTTCGTGTCAAGCCTCGTTACACGCTTTGCCGACGACTCTACCACCTCTGCTGACGAGAAGGGTAGGCAGATTGGGTGGTTAGAGGTAGTTAGGAGGTACTGCAGTGGTTTGGTGGTATTGGAGTGGTTTTAGAAGTAATTTTGTGGTATTGGGGGTTGTTATTGGTAGTTTTTGCGGTACTGGGATAGTTTAAGTGTTGGCTTTGGTGGTACTGAAGTGGTTTAAGTGGCAGTTTTGGTGGTATTGGGAGTAGTTAATGGTATTTTTGGTGGTATTGGTGTGGTTATGGTAGTTCTGTAACAAGGAGTGGTTAATGGCAATTTTGGTGATAATGCATTGGCTAGTGGTAGTTTGGGTGGTGTTGAAGTGCTTAATAGTAGTTTTGGCGGTGTTGAAATGGTATTAGGAGGGGTGTGTTGGTATTGTGCAGGTATAAATAGTTCTCATAGTGCAATGATATTCTAACTAAAATCTTACGTTCTTCCATTAACCAAACTTTCCCCCACGATAATAATTAAGGGAGGAGGAGAAAGGAAGAGAGGGGAAGGTAAGGTAAGTACGGCAAGATAGGGTAGGGCAAGGAAAAGGAGGGGAAGGAAGGGTAGGGTAGGGAAAGGAAAGGAAAGGAAGGATAGGGAAGAGCAGGGAAGGCACTAATCAATTATCCTTCAGTAAATAAAAAGGTAGATAGTAATAAATAACAAGATAAATAATAATTAGGTGTCGTCAGTCATTGTATCTACTGTACTCTGGCCACGATAGATAAAGTTTCAGGTATCGTAAAAATTATTGCATCGATCCCTCAGTGGTATGGAGGCTATCGTAATTAAAATATTATTATAGGGGAATTATATTAATGACCTTTATTGTTAATTATTAGGGAGTTTTTAATGATGAACCCAGTGGAAAATGATCATTGGGGTTTTTATTTATTTATTTTTATTATTTGGGTTGGTTGGTTTTTGAGGATTTATTTTTTTCTTGTGATTGACTCTCTCTCTCTCTCTCTCTCTCTCTCTCTCTCTCTCTCTCTCTCTCTCTCTCTACCTTTTCTCTCCCTCCCTCTTCATTTCTCTCACCCTACCCTGCCTGATACCGGCTCTTCCTACATTTCCGTGTCTCCCTATCTCGCCTCTCACCTGCATTTCTCCCTTCCCTTCTCTTCCTCCCCTTCCCTCCCTCTCTCCCCTCCCCTTCCTCTCTCCCTTCTCTTCCTGCCTCACCCTTCCTCCAGCCTCTCCCTGCCTCACCCTGCCTAACATTAATACATATATATCTACCTTGTTTGGGGGGACGGCAGTCAGGGCGAACTTTGCTCCCTTCCGCCTTGCCTCCCTCACTTTTGTTGACTTTCTAGCGGGCAGAGAGAGAGAGAGAGAGAGAGAGAGAGAATGGAAAGGTTTAGAAAGAAAGGGAAAGAGGGAGTTGTGCGTGTGTGTGTGTGTGTGTGTGTGTGTGTGTGTGTGTGAAATAATGGAGAGAGAGAGAGAGAGGATTGTGTGTGTGTTTGTGCTGGAGGGGTTTACGCTTATGGTTTGCTTGTGTGTGTGTGTGTGTGTGTGTGGAGTCAGCTCGTGCTGCTGTGTAAAGTTGGGCGTATATCGGCTTATGTATTTTTTGACGTGTACGTGTGAATGTATGTAGGTATAATATTCCTGTGTATGTTTGTGTTTATGTATGTACGAACTTTTAGGCCATCTTCCTTTGTGTATACATTTTTTTGGTGATGTATAATCTTTGTGTGTATGAATGTATGTTTTGGCATGTGAGTCTGTGTATGTATATTTTGATGTGTAGTGTATGTTGGCATGTGTGTTGGATTGCGTTCCTTTGCATGGATGAATGTGCGGTATGTTTGTAAGTTTGTATTCTAATGTGTTATGGTATATGTATGCATGAATGTATGTGTTCTGATCGGTTTCTCCGCGCTGGTGTATGTATGTATATATTTTAGCTGTGTTCCTGTGTGCGTATGTGTGTGTGTGTGTATTTTAGCCGTATTCCTGTGTATGTATTTTAGCCGTGTTCCCGTGTGTGTATGTGTGTGTGTATGCTCAGGAAAACTTGTGTGAGTTGGTCCCGGCTCACTTGACTTTTGTTGACTTTGGTTGGCCTGAAGCAAGTGTGTGTGTGTGTGTGTGTGTGTGTGTGTGTGTGTGTGTGTGTGAGTGAGTGTGTGTGTGAGAGAGAGAGAGAGAGAGAGAACAAATTAAATCATTTTCCTCATTCATATCACATTATATTGCAAACATTAATTTTTCTTTCAATACCTTCACATATTTTTTCTCTGATTTTATGGAAAGGTTCCCGGTCAGCCTAATTCATTTTAATTTCTCCCAATTAAAACCTCAAAGTACATATTGTAAAAACGTAATTTAATCAGGAACCAGGGACACAAAAAAAAAAGCCAAAAAAAAAAAAGTATATTATAATCAGTGCAGCTTTCTCCATTCCCCAAAATGTGAAAAAATGGAATAATCAATGCAGCTTCGGCCAATCCCCCCCAAAAAAAAAAAAAAAAAAAAATTGCGAAGAGAGAGAGAGAGAGAGAGAGATTCAGGTGTGTGAGGTATAGTATATTGTGTATTTGTGAGAGGGAGAATGTTTTTGTGTGTACTTGAGATATACATACATAAATACATACATACCGGCATACACGCACACGTACAGAGAGATGTATAGACAGACAGACACAGGCAGAGACAGGGAGGTAAAAAAGTTTGAGATAAGGTAGAGAAAAATCCGAATTTCCAATGTCGGTTCAGGGGCTTGGGGGTTATTTGTATTCAAAATGTTCAATACATGTGAGGGGAGGGAGGGAGGGACTGACTGAGGGGAGAGAGTGGGGGAGGAGAAGGGGTGGGGAGTTAAAAGAACGAGGGGGGTGGGAAGCGAGAGGAGGGGGTTGAAAGGGGAGGAAGGGTAGGAGGAGAGGAGGTAGTGTAGAGAGAAAGAGAGAGTAGTGGGGGCTGGAAAAAAGAAGGGACGGAAGGAAGTTTGGAGAGAGAGAGAGAGAAAGTTAAAAAAGTGTATGTGGAGGAAAAAGAGAAGGAAGGAGACAGGAGGAAAATGTTACAGAAAAAAACGGGTAGGTAGGAAAATGGGGGAGACTGGAGGAAAGAGAAGAGAGGGGAAGGGAAGGAAAGAGAGAGAGACAGGAAGGGAGGGAGGGAGAGAAAGTTAGGGATTGTTGAAATGGATGAAGAGATTGGAGGAATGTTTGGTTGCTAGGAGAGAGAGAGAGAGAGAGAGGGAGAGAGAGAGAGAGATTTGTTGTTGCTGAGGGAAGTTGTTAAAGGAAAAGGAGGGAGAGCGGGAGGTAAGTAGGTAGAGAGGGAGGGAGAAAGGGAAACAGAGAGGTACAGTAATTTTTAGAATGAAATCTGATTTACACACACACACACACACACACACACACACACACACACACACACACACACACACATACATTCAAACTCCCCTAATTTTCTTCCCCTCCTTTCTTTCTCTCTTCCACTGCTCTTTTTCACCAATATCCCCTCGCCTCTCCATTCCCCTCTCTTTTCCTCCACAGTGCACCCAAACACTATGCTACTAGGTCTGCTGATTATTCCTTGTATTTCAATGTTTACACGAGAAAATGGAAGTAGGGTGAGAGAGAGGGGAGATGAAGAGAAGGGGAGAAAGGAGGAGGGAGAGGTGAAAGGGGAGAGGGGAGAATGAAGGAGTAAAGGGGTGAATACGGAATAATGGGGGTAAAAGGTGTGTGAAAGGAGAGTTGGGGAAAGAAAGGAGAGAGAGAGAGAGAGAGAGATTAGAAAAGTGAGGTGAGGGGAGAGCAATGCATAACAGAAGGAAGAAAAGAAGGAAGGAAGGAAGGGGAGGGAAGAGGATAAGCAGATGGAGGGGAAGTGAGAAAGAAACCTATGGGTAAAAAAGGGAAGGTAGGGGGAAGGGGAGACGTCTAGAAAGGGGGAGGGTGGGGGGAGTAACTAAAGCCCCTCCCCCCCATCCTGTCTCAGTAAGGGGAGTAGGTAGCGGATTTGGCCTTTGATCTCAGTTACTTCTAAGAGAGACACCACAGATTGAGCCGATGGTCCCGTGTGTGGTAGCCGTGGTTGTGGTGGTTGAAGTAGGCTTGGTAGTGGTTGTGGTGGTGGTGGTAGAAGTAGGCTTGGGAGTAGTTGTGGTGTTGGTGGCAGAACTAGGCTTGATAGTAGTTGTGGTGGTGGTGGTTGAAGTAGACCTGGTAAATAGTTGTTGTGACGGTGGTTGTGTTGACTGGTGATGGTGGTGGTAGAAGTGTGGTAGTGGTGGTGGTAGGAGGGGTGGAGATTGTGAGGGAGTGGTGGTGATAGGAGGGATGGAGATTGTGAGGGAGTGGTGGTGGTAGGAAGGCTGAGATATAAGGTGGGAGTAGAAGTGGTTGTTGTGATAGTACTTGCGATGGTAGTGGGAGTCTGTTGTGGGGGTGAGCTGTGTATGTGTGTGTGTGTGTGAGAGAGAGAGAGAGAGAGAGAGAGAGAGAGAGAGAGAGAGAAAGTCCTGTTGCGAGGGGAGGTGGGAGACTGCAGCTGTTTAGTGCAGTTTAGTGTTCGTAGTGTATATTGACCATTTTGTACGCTTATTTTTGTTTTTGTTCTTCCTACAGCAGACGATTTATTCAGCACGGAAAATCATTGTGAATACGTCGAAACCTCCACCAGCTTCTTCAATATCAGGATTTTTAGAGAGAGAGAGAGAGAGAGAGAGAGAGTCTTTCTTCCATTTTGTCATTTTTTTCCCCTCTCCGTTTATTCATGGATCATTTTTCCATCATGTCCCCCTTCCCGCCTGGCTCCCACTCTCTCAGCATCTTTCCCCCCCACCCCTTTCCCTTCTCTTAGTATCCATTTCGCCCTACCATTCTTCTCTTACCTATTCCCCTCTTCCACTCTCTCAACCCATCTTCTCTTCTTCCCGTCATTCCTCCTCTTCCTCCTCCTTTTCAGTCTTTCCTATGAAATTTCCATGTCATATTATTTTCTATGCTGCATGGTTACCCTTCTCACTTTGTTCCTGCCAGTTTTAACTGGAGGGTGTGGAGGCAAGGAAAGCATTCTTGCTTTACTATCCTCATCCTTCAGCATGTAGAATTAGATCTCGTAGTCATAATCCATTCTGTAACAAGGAGCCTCGAAAGGACCATAAAGTCTGTTGTTGGTTGCATTCCTTTGTATTCCATCTCTTTGTTTCTCATCCCATCTCTTACACCCTCTCCCTCCCTACTTTCTCCTCCTCCTCCTCTTCCCTCACTGGCGACAAGGTACCTGCTACATAATTAAACAACTCTCTCACCCGGTTCTCACGACTCCGGACTTACAACCAGTTAACTACCACCCTGTCCACGTAAATCTGTGTGTGTGTGTGTGTGTGTGTGTGTGTGTGTGTGTGTGTGTGTGTGTGTGTGTGTGTGTGAATGCTGTATAGGATTTCACCCGCAAGTTACGGCACAAATAACGCATCTGACAAGCGCCGTATCGATAAGAGGATTGTTAGTGGGATATACCATCTAGAGACCGGAATTACCATGATAAATTAGAATAAGTTAGACTGCATTGAGAATCACGTGGTTTGCCAGTTTGACTACCACTAGAATCTTATGACTGGAATCACTTTAGACTAATTAATATTGTTGGAGTCATCTGAAATGGCCACTGGAATCACTTGGACTGTTACGTGGAATGTTTTGGGAATCACCTGGACTGTTAATTAATACCTGGAATCTTTTTGAATCACCTGGACTGGCTACTGGAATCACCTGGACTGTTAATTAGTACCTGGAATCCTTTTTTGAATCACCTGGACTGGCCACTGGAATCACCTGGGCTGCTATATAAAACCTTAATTGAATACATGCTGATTCTCCCACTCTAGACTCCTGTTGATGAGTTAAAGGTTACAGGTGAATAAGTGAAGGTTTATAGAAATAACGTGGATTGGCGGATATAATTTTTTGTTTGGAAATTGATACCTCGTTACATGGATTTCAAAAAAAAGTTATTAGTTATCATCATCATTAAAAGCAGATGAAGTTACCAGCAGGACAAAAAAATATAAATATACAGTTTATTTAGGTTTTCGAGAATAGAATGGGTGGTGTTGGTACGAAAAAAGAATGGGTGGTATTGGTGTGAAAATAGGATGGGTGGTATTGGTATGAAAATAGGGTGGGTGGTACTGGTGTGAAAATAGGATGGGTGGTATGGTGTGAAAATAGGGTGGGTGGTATTGGTGTGAAAATAGGGTGGGTGGTACTGGTGTGAGAATAGGATGGGTGGTATTAATGTGAAAATAGGATGGGTGGTACTGGTGTGAAAATGTGCGCGTTAGATGACTATATTGAAGCTCAGTTCTGCATGTCAAATGGTAGTTTATGCACCCCTGAAAATTTTATATATGCATATTCATAGTCACCCCCCCCAGCCCACCCCAAAAGCTCCATTTGCTAGTTTGCATTCTACTCCCCCACCTCTCTCTCTCTCTCTCTCTCTCTCTCTCTCTCTCTCCCTCCAAATCCATTTTTCATTACCCAAATCACCTTACCATCCCTTCCAACCCTCCACCTTCATCATCTCAGTTCCTTTCCGTGTTCCCAAACATCTCCAGTCTCCCCCTGAATCCCCTCCTAGTTTCCCCCAACCTTCTGACACCTCCAATCCTCTCCCCAGTCTCCTAATCCTCACTCCAATCCTTTCCCAGTCCTATCAAGCTGCCTCCAATCCCCTCCCAATCCTCTTCTTCAGCTTGGAGATAGAGGGAGCATGCCAAACCAGTTCCCCTTCCATCTGATTTGCATATCCGCCTAATCCACCCTTCATGGCCTTCCCAATCTTTCGACAATGGACTCTTCTGGTCACCGATCCCGCACCCAATCCCTTCACGACCACTTCCTTTGGTTTCAATCCTCCTTTTTCCCCTGGGTTAATATTCCAGTCATTTTCAGGCACCTTTAATTTACCCAATCCCTTCCCAGTTCCTTTCTTCCTATCTCAGTCACATTTACTCCCCAGTCCTTTACCAATTGTACCTTTCACTCCCTGATTCTTTTTTTTACTGATTGGGCTTCCTAATCCTTTTGTAGGCACCATTTTCAATCCCCAGTCTTTTTTCCATCCATCCTTTTCACTCCCCAATCCTTTTCCAATCACACCTTTCACTACCATTTTTTTTTTTTAAGTATTTAATCTTCCAATTTTTTGTTATCATTTTCACTCCCCAATCCCTTTCACCCCCTAATCACCCCAATCCCCTCCCAATCCTTTCTTATCCTTTTTGCTCCCCAGTCCCTCTTTCATCCCTAATCACCCCAGTTCCCTACCAGTCCCTCCCAATCCTTCCTAATCCCTCCCCAATCCCTGGCAGTGGCCCACCTCCCCTTAGATTTACATATCCGGCAAATCTACCTGCTCGGAACTTGAATACCTTTCCCGGGGCGCTGCTGGAGGGAGGGGGGTTGAGAGAGAAAGAGAGAGAGGAAGGAAGGAACGAGGTGGAAAGCACGAAAAACAGAGAGAGAGAGAGAGAGAGATTAAAGGTGATGAACAGAAGGGGGAGGAAGAAGGAGAGGAAGTAAAAGGAAAAGAAAGAGAGAGAGAGAGATTAAAGGAGGATTGAGAGAGCGAGAAAGAGAAGGAGGGAGAGGGAACGATAAATGAAGGGAGAGGAGAAGGAGAGAATAATGGAAGCAGGAGAAAGAATGGAAGAGGGAGAGTGACAGGGAATAAATGAGGGAAGACGGGGAAACATGAGAGAGAGAGAGAGAGAGAGAGAGAGAAAGTTTAATAAATATATGCAGTTTTAACGTGTTCGGTTGAGAGAGAGCGTGTGTAATGCAATTTTAAGGTGTCGTATTTGGTTGAGAGAGAGAGAGAGAGAGAGAGCGAGAGAGAGAGCAGGCGGAAACGAACCGGAAATAAATAGTTATTGCGTCTCTCTCTCTCTCTCTCTCTCTCTCTCTCCACCCTAACTATATATATCACAATCGATGCCCATTACGTTGTTCGGGGGAGAGAGAAGGGAGGGGAGGGAGGGGGGAAGGGGAGAGGAGGAGGAGGAGGAGGGGGAAAGAGGAAGTGCTGATTTAGCCATGACCTCTCTTGACCTCATCTCTTACCTGACTTAACCCTTTGACCCCGAACCCGTTTTATATAATTTCATTCTCTCCCTCCAGATGATGACTTATTTGGGGGGAAACTTTTAGAAATTGAGGTTTTAGATAAAGTTTAATATAAGAATTGGCTGTATTTTGGTATTATTATTATTATTTCTCTCTCTCTCTCTCTCTCTCTCTCTCTCTCTCTCTCTCTACCTGTCGTCATGCATCTGATGTTTCCATCTTGTGTTCATTCCACATTCTGCTTGTACTGGCCTTGTTTACCTGTCAGTTGCTCTCTCTCTCTCTCTCTCTCTCTCTCTCAGGTGTGCCATGTACCTTGCCCTGTATGTGTGAGTTTTGTTTGTTTCCGTTGTTTCTCTCCCTCGGGTCCTGTTGGTGTAGTCAATAAAGGAATGGCGCGTCAAAATCCCCCTTGTTGACTCGGAAAAAACACCGCCTCTTATTTGATAAAATTTGAATTAGTCGGGAAAAAAAAACAGACGAAGAAGTTACATTGGTTTAATTATAGTTCAAAATTTTCTTTCAAGGCTTCTCTTCTTGTCGGTTTCAAGACGCCCCTTAACACCTTTTCCTAAGCGATTTATTATGCCTCTTAAACCCTCCTCTCTTCTGTTTTATAAAAATCTTTCTACGCTGCATGTATAACGTGAAACATTATATGAACTAGTCGTATCCAAAAATAACTCGCTAACGAGAAGATGCGAAGGAGTTCCATAAAATGAGAAGAATACTGCTCTCTCTCTCTCTCTCTCTCTCTCTCTCTCTCTCACGTAGAACACAGCCCCATGCAGAAGTGGGTAAAAATCAAATAGCATCAGAGTAATAAAAATCAAGCTAATATTTCCAGTCATACACACACGCCATAAACCCCTCTCCCATTTCCATACCATGACATTTGAAACCATGGATCGAGTCCCAAAAAACCATGTAACTTTTTCATTTTCGACAGGTGCGTTTTGATTTGCGTGTCCAATTAGTGAATATGCAGGTAATTTCGGGGTCTGATCTACCTGTCTGGAACTACACAGGTGGTACAGCCAATTAAAAGCAGGTGGAGGGATGCAGGGAATGAGAGAGAGAGAATAGTAATAAGCAGATCAGAGTTTGGTGTGTGGAGGGAGAACAGATGATTTGAGGGTGTAGTAGATAGTAGATAGATTAGAATTTTGTGTGTGTGTGTGTGTGTGTGTGTGTGTGTGTGTGTGTGTGTGAATGGGAGGAAGAGGTAAGCTGAGAATAGTAGTAAACAGACAAGTATAGAAATATAGCCTTTAGATTAAGCTTCAGTATGTGAGTGGAAAAAAGAGATGATATGAGACAGTGTAGTAAGTTAAACAGAAAGATAAATACATAGGTAGATACATACAAAAATAAATGTGGATAGATAAAGGTGGACAGATAATTGGGTAGGTAAATAGATGTACCTACCCATATTAATTCATTCCCCAGCGCAGATGTAGGACTGATGATGTTATTAGTAAGGTAATATCCTGTTTTGTATAGACACCTCGAGTACATTAACTTCTGATGTCGCCATAACTTTACCCCTCTCTCTCTAGGGGGCGTTTCTCCCCTTTTTGCGCCCCCCCCAATCTCCCTCTCTGTTCTCCACTTTCCTCCTCCCCTGATCTTCTCCTCTCGTCTGCTGCTGCTACTTCTCTTCTGGTTCTTCCTGTTGTTCTGCGTCTTCGTGTTCTGCCTCAGTTTGTTTTTCATCTTTTTCGTCCTCTTGTTTTTCGTCTTCCTCTTGTTTTTCGTCTTCCTCTTGTTCTTCGTCTTCCTCTTTCCCCCTCCTCCTCCTCCTCCTCCTCCTTTTTATAATAGCAATAATCATTTTTCTTCCTCCTTCGCTTTCACTCCTCCTCCTCTTCGTGACTGGAGGGAGGCGCCTACAAGTTTCCGGTAACAAGAGAGAGGAACTGATTCTACTTAGCCCGGGGATTAAGTTAACTCCGCCAAACTCCCCCCCCCTCTCTCTCTCTCTCTCTCTCTCTCTCTCTCTCTTTCAATGTGTGTGTGTGTGTAAGTGTATGTATGTATGTTTGTGGATAAGTATGTGTTTACGTGTCTTAACATGTGTACTTATTGTATATGCGTGTTTGTTATGAGGTGTTTTGTGTGTGGGTGTGGGTGCGTATGTGTGTGTGTGTGTGTGTGTGTGTGTGTATAAATGCACATGTTAATATTGTATGTATGTATTTATTCCTTATCTTAGAACGCATGTCATTGTATTTAAGTAATGCCAGCTTCAGTGAATGTATAGATACCTGTATGTATACCATTACCCATGTATGTATGCGGTTGGCAGTGTGGGTAATCTGGGTGTTTGTGGCATTGACCGAAGCGGGTAATGTCCCCAAATGGCGGGCATTGAGGCCCACGTAGGGATATAGCCGGGTTTTTAGGCCAGACCCGCCTGTTATGGCCGGATAAAACCCTGGCTGTATCGCAGTAACAAGTTCAGATATTGCCTGCATCACATCCCACACTGATGGCGCTGTTGTATGGACCTACCTCGTTTTACATCATTCATTTTCTCCTTTTTTTATCTTTTCCATTTTATCCGCTGTGCATTTGATTTTTATCCCTTCTGCGTCCCATTTCATTTCTTCCCATCCTCCCATTCACTGCTGTCCCCCATTCTTTTCGCTGCCCTTCCCCCCCCCCTGTTTTTTCTCTCATTCCTTCCTCCTCCTCACCCTTTCCTCCTCCCCATTCTCCCAGTTTTACCTTGTCTCCCTCCTCCTTTCCTTTCCTTCTACTCCCAGATTCTTTCTCTCCCTACTACAGAACGTCAATCCTACTTGGTCTCCATCCCCCCTTTTCATTACTCTCTCTCCCATTCCTTCCCTTACCATTCCTCCTCTGTAGACCCCCCACCTCGTTTTCCTTTCTGTATCCCCTAGGCTCTTTACTTTCTCCTTTTTTTTTTTTTTTTTTTTTTTTTTTTTTTTTTTACTGCACTTTCCTCCCTTCGTCTTGCTTTGCACTCCTCGTCTTCATCTCATAGAATTAGACTTACTCATAGGCCCATATTCTTGTCGGTAGAGGAAGCTCCGTAACAACCTATCCTCAGAGATTTATTTTTGTTTACAACACATTTACTGTCCTCTGTGTTACATAAATCCATCCAGTATCACATTACCATTCATAGGTAACGTACTAAAGGATATTAACCAGCCATATCCAGAAATAAATCGCCAAGGAAGAGGTGTTAGGGAGTTTTATTGACAGGAATAAGAGCCTTTGTCTTGTATATAACAAACAGCCTCGAAAGAACCATTAGGCCTATTGCTATTTGCTGCCCTTTGTACTCCCTCCCCCCACCTAGTTTCCTCCTCCTCCCCTTTCCTCCCCTCTGCCATTACCTCTCCCTCACCATTTCTCTTCCTCCCCTCTCTCCCCACTCTCCTCCTTCTCCCGTCCCCCTCAACCGTTCATCCCTCTTCCTCCTCCCCTCTCCCTCTTCCTTTCCCCATCCCCGCCTCCCCCTCACCTCATCCGGAACCAGATAGACAAAATAGACAGATTTCAGTTCTATCTCCGGATGGTGGGTCATAGTTGATTTAATCCCACTAATTGATATTTTTATTGTTGTGGCTGTGGCAGGATTGACCCTAATGCCTCGTGTTCGGCCCGGATCTGTGTGGGTTCGAATAATGGAGCGTAATGTACACTCGCGGCAGATAGTTCGTAACCCTCCCCCCCTCCAACCCCATCCCCACCTGGTATTTTGAAAGTGGTGAAATTTATTTGGGACTTGTTTATATTGTCTTTTGTTTTGTTTTTGGTGCTTCTACACACACACACACACACACACACACACACACACACACACACACACACACACACACACACACACACACACACACACACACACACCAATATACTTCCTCCTTTATTCACCGCACCAGCATTCCTCCCCCTCCCTCCCCCCCCACATACCCCCAACTTCCACTCTTTTTATGCATCCCTCAGGCATTCTTAGTCTCCTTCCACCCCCCCCTCCCCTTCCTGTCTCATATACGCATCACAACGGGGAGAGGGGAAGCATACCAAGCCCCTTCATAATACACTTCCCTTCGTCTCGCTTCCCCCTCCCCTTTTCTCCTCCCCTCCCCCTCTCCTCCCTTCTCCCTAGCTCGTCCCCCTCCCTCTTCTATCCCCCTCCTTTTCACCCTCCTATCCTTTATCTCGGTTCTGTCCCTTTCCGTTCTGTCACATCACACGTCTTCCCTTTTCATTACATTCCATCTCTCCAATCCCTTTCCTTCTCCCTTCAGCCAATTGATTGTGTGTCCTCCTCCCCTCCCTTCTACTCTTTCCCCTCCATTCTACTCTCCTCTCATTCCCATCACATCCCCTCCGATCTACCCCTACCTCTATACCCCTCCACTTCCTCAACCCCCTCCTTTTCTCTGTCGCCCCCTGTTTTCCCCTTCCCCTTTCATCTCGTACTTTCCTATCCTCTCCAACCTCTCTCAATCTATCTTTCCTTCCATCCTTACCATCCCCTACAATTCACCATTTCACCTCCCCGTCTACATCCCCTGCAACTCCAGTCTCCTTCCCCTCCACCACGACACCACCTCCCACCCATCCCTCTTCCTTTCCTTCCACCCTCTCCCCGATCTCTTCAAGTTTCTTCCCTTCCCCTCACCCTTCCTTCTCCGTCACCGTCTCCTCTCAAGTCCCCCTTCTTTCACCCCTACCTTCTCCTTCCTACCCTCTCCTCCCTCACTGTCCTCCCTCAACCCCTGTTCTCTCAGACCTATTCTTCCACCCCCTTCCCCTCCCTCTATATCAGTGAAGTGGTTGCCTGGTTACGGACTAGTGGTATGCGTGGGCTGTTTACCAATATGTGAGTGCCTCTTGTTTTGTCCCCTCCACCCCGAGAGAGAGAAAGTGAGAGAGGGAGAGAGAGAGAGAGAGAGACCTTCCAATATATACTGTAGGTACACAGATACACACAAAAACTCATACGTTCATACATGCCACGTACATAAACTCAGTCCTACTTCATTATGTTCTTTAGTACATACGTACGCACATAGGGTTTCACACACACACACACACACACACACACACACACACACACACACACACACACCTTGGTCGTCATGGAAACCCTCATTTGTTTTTAGTTTTTTGCCTCCGTCTTGGGTGCAGGGTTAATGAGTGTATGTTTGTGCTGGCGGTGTTGTTGTTGTCGCTGTTCGTTTCTTCATTCCCAGTTTTCATTCCCACCTTCACTTCCTGATTGTATTTCGTGTCATTGTTATTATTACTATTATTATTATGATTAGTAGTGGTAGTAGTAGTAGTTGATTATTATTATTAGTAGTAGTAGTGATAGTAGTAGTATATTATTATTACTGTTATTAGTAGTAGTATTTTTTTAATGGTGTCTCTTCCATTATTTATTTTGATCATTGCAATTTTTTATCATCCTCATTTTTACTTTGGTCAGTTATATTTAAACATTTACTTCTTGAAATAATCAGCCCATGTCGTGTCTTATGTTATTATGCCGTCTTTTTCTCTTTTTTTTTTTAACACTGTACTAATTATTGTCTGCTCTTCTTTCATTATATGTTTCATGATTGAGTTCACATATCTCATTATTTCCATTTATTTTCCTTACTAAATTATCAGTTATTTTCAGTTATCTATTTCCATTTTTTTACTTCATTTTTTCTTTATTTATCTACGTATATTTTTCATCATCCATTTAAATGTCAGTTTTCTCTCTCTCTCTCTCTCTCTCTCTCTCTCTCTCTCTCTCTCTAAGAAAGCCGAGGAAGGGAATTAAAAACAAAACAAAACTGATTTTAAGGGGAAACCAAAGAAAACTGTCGTCACTAAATTCACGTATATTAATGTATCTTTTCTTTCTTTACAGGTGAGTGTCCCTTGTCGCCTCTTTGGGTTTTTGTGAGTATGGGTTTTTATGCTTTTCTGACTTTTTTTATTAGATATGTATTGGTTTTCAGTGTGTGTGTGTGTGTGTGTGTGTGTGTGTGTGTGTGTGTGTGTGTGTGTGTGTGTGTGTGTGTGTGTGTGTGTTTGTAAATCCTCCTGTCTGTTTCCCCTTCTCATCCTTCTCCTCAACTCATTCTTTGTAATCCTGTTCACTCAATCATCCCGCTTCCATCTCACCCCATCCTTCTAACACTTCTCAAACCCTTCCTTCCTTCCTTCTTTCTCTTATTTATTTTTTCTTTCGTCTATCAGTCTATCTCTCCTTACCTTCTCCTCTGGTCTACATCACACAACCACCCTTTTCCTCCCTTCCTCCCTTCTTTCCTTCCTTCCTTTTACTTTGTTTCACCTTTTTCTCTCTTTCTGTCTACCTCCCTATCTCTTACCCCTCTCCCTCCAACTCTCCATCTCACAGACAGCTTTTTGTTTCCTCCTTTCCTCACATCCTTCCTTCCTTCCTTCCTCCTTCCCAGCCTCCCTCTAACCACCATTTTCCTCTTCCTTTCTTCTCTTTCTTCCTCCCTCCCTTCCTCTTCCTCTCCAAGCCTCTCTTGAATCACCTTTTTCCTTCCTTCCTTCCCCCCTCTTTCTCTCCTTGCCTTCCTCCCTCCAACTTCGCTATTCCTTCCTTCCTTCCTCCCTCTTTCTCTCCTTGCCTCCCTCCCCTCCTCCCTCCAACCACCCTTTTCCTTCTTTCCTTCCTCCCTCTTTCTCTCCTTGCCTCCCTCCCCTCCTCCACCCCTCCCTGTGATGGATGGAGCGGCTGGTTGATAGTGGGACGATTGGAGTTCACGCTTTTGTGGTAGGCGCTGGTGGGGGGTGTGGTAGATTGGTAGATTTGTGGTAGGGAAGTGTGGTAGGTAGACCTGTAGGGAAGGTGTACGTTGTGGTAGGGAAGTGTGGTCCTGGTGTAACAGTTTATGGTTTATTGTGGTGGCGGTGGTAGGGAAGTGTGGTAGACTTGTAGGAAAGGTGTGGTAGATTGTTGAGAGAGAGAGAGAGAGAGAGATGCGACCAGCCCAGGACAAGGGGTGGCACGAGAGAGAACATTAAATAGTAAGTTATCGAGAGAGAGAGAGAGAGAGAGAGAGAGAGAGAGAGCGCAACTGAATCCAAACTGTAAAGAGAGAGGTATTTTAGTCGAGTGAAGTTAGAAAGTTAGTATAATGACTAAAGATGGGAAATGTGTGAGCGTAGAAATGGATTGCATGTCTGATTTCTCTAACATGCGCAGTTGGAAGGTGAGATGTCTGATTGCAGTTGAAATCCTGAAATTGCAATGAGATGTCTGACTGCAAATGAAATCCCGAAGTCATTGCAGTAGGTGTAATAGTAATAGTAAGTCTGATGTCAATACTCTTGTCAGCTAAATGGGTGGAAGCAAGGGGTGTCTGAGTGCTATGCCAGGTATGCTCTTCCCCTTGACAGATCTACCCTATGTATGTTCAACCCCTTGTCTGTTCTACCCCTTGTCTCTTCTACCCCTTGTCTGATCTGCCTCATGTCAGATCTACTCCTACTTGTCTAATCTACCCTTTGACTGATGGGAGGGGGGGAAGTGGGTGGGTGTAGTGATGGATGGGCGTGACTGGATGGAGTGCCTGGCGTGAGAAGTGATGCTTGAAGTGTCTGATCTCCACACCTGATGTCAGAGCTGGAAGAGACGCCGGATGTCATTAGGTACAGGTTGGCTGCTGCCTGATCGTGTGTCTGACAGGTGTGGGCGGGTACGTGGGTGGCTGGGGGTAACAAATGGGTGGGCGTGTGGGTGGTGTGCGTGGGTGTGTAGGAGGTGAGGGTGGGATGAGTGGATGAAAGTTACCAGTGTGGGTGGGTTGAGTGAGTGAGTGATGTGGGCGGGCTAGTGGGTGCGGGTAGCTTGTATGGGCGAGTGAGTGGGTGAGGGTAATGATATATGTGGGCGTCGGTAAGGGTGGCTGCTATGGGTGGGCTAATGGGTGTGTGGGTGGGAGTAACTGAGATGGGCGGGTGTGAGGGTGGGGTGTGCGGGTGTGTGCGTGATGGATGGGCGTGACAAGATTGAATACACCCATGCCGCCTGACTCCACCGCCCCCTGCCTGATCGATGGCACGTCAACCCCACTCTGACACAGCCCGCATCCGTGTGTGGGGGGGGGGGATGTATTTGGTGGGAGGGGGGTCCTTGGGGAGAGCATCTTCGGGGGGGGGGGTTCTGCTTGCCATTCCATCCTTCCATCCTATTTCCTTGTTCATTACTTTCCTGCCTTTTCGTATGTTCTTTTCATGCCTGCCTTTTCTTCCTTCCTGGTTTCTTTTAGTTTCCTGCTATTTCGAATTCTGTTTTCCTCATGTCATCTTCTGGGATTCTCTTCCTTCAGTGTTTGGTCCTGTCTACGCATTCTGGCTTACTTCCTGCCTTTGACCCTCTTCTACCGCCTGCCATCTCTCCCTCCTTTCGATCTTACTTTCTTGTTTTGTTTTCGTTCCCAGTCATCCCTTCCATTTTATTTGCTGTCTTTTTTCCCTTCTTCCTTTCCTACTTCCTTTCTTCCTTTCCTCTTTCATGTCTTCCTTTCCTCATTCCTTTCTGTTCTTCCTTCCTTTCTTCCTTTTCTCCTTTCTGTCATCCATTCTTCCTCCTCTCCTTCCATCCATTCTGACAGACTGGATCCTTGGGAGGGGTGAGATGGGAATGGAGCAGATTTAGTTGGGGGGAAGGGGGAGTTTCCAACCATCCACTTTCCTCTCTCCTTGCCTTGCACGAGAATACCTCCCTAAGAATATGCTAACAAATGAGAAGGAATTAGAAACAGCGATGATGAATGGTTAGAAGGCAGATGCATTTTGTAAGGAATTTTGTCTAACATCAAAGGAGTAGAGTCAGGGAGTTAGATACAGCATTGAGTTACAAGATACAGTATAGGGTTAAAAGATACATGACACATCCTGTTAAAGACCCACTCCCAAAATCTTTCCCCCCTCCCTGTCCTTGCCACCATCCACCCCCTGCACCTCTACCAGAACAAACAAATGCTAGGAGGTTAGGAATTAGGCGTTAGTTGAGGGCTAGAACAGACAACGCAGGAGTTAGGAGAGAGAAACTAGCATCATCAGAGACCTCTAACCAACATCCCACTCCCTCCACCATCGCCCTTGCACCGCTACTAATACAAACATTGAGTGGTAGATGGCATTGTAGATGAGATAAATATAGTGTGTGTTGTATAGTAGGAGTTAGAAAAGATAGGCTGGCATCATCAAAACAATCCTACGCCCTCCACTACCCCCCCTAAAGCCACCCAAACAAACAGGAATGGTAGGTAGTGTGTGCGTCAATACAAGGTAGTCATAGAAAACGAAGGGCCCGTGTTTCGCAGGGTAGACTTTGCTAGGGGAGGTTCGTTGCAGATTTTGGGGCTATTTTCAACCTATGTTTGCCTTTAGAATATTTACTTGGCATCCTCTGTCTATATTTCCTTCAGTATTTGCCATTTTCTTTCTACTTCCAATAGTAGACTTATTTTTTTCTAGGCCTTTTGCTTGCGCCAAATGGTAATTAGAGTCTGCTTCTGTCTAGAGCCTTCGGTGGGAGAGATTGTATTGAGAGTGATTTGTCCAGTGGAAAGGTTGATTGAGGTTGTTATTAATGCCTTCCGTCTGAGATTTGGGGAGGAGAGGGGGTGGGCTGAATTAAACTAACTGGGGGTAAGAAAAATACACCAAACTTGTCTATGTGTTGCAAGGATACTCTAAGAATTTCGTCCCAAAATAACAAGAGGTTTAATAATTTCCTAGCAGTTACGTTTTCCATAATACCTTTCATCCCCCCTCCCTCCCTCCCTCTCTCCGTTCCTCCCGTCACACCCACCCTTTCTTCCTTTCTCCTGCGTCCCGTGTCTCTCTGTATTGTTATTCCTCCTGTCCATCCTTAATTGTGTTTCTTTTGGTATAATACTAAATGTATTACCCATAATACATGTCGTTCCTTCATTCCTTCCTTCCATCCATCCATCCATCCATCCATCCATCCATGTATCCAAGTATCCATCCATCTTTCCTTCCGTCAATCAATTCATCCATCCTTCCTTCCCTCCATCTCTCCATCCATCCATCTTTCTTTCCTTCGCCTCTTCCTTCCTTCCTCCCTCCCCTTCCCTCTTCCATCCATCCATGCATCCCAGCGCATCCCATCCCATTCATTCCCTGTTTCCTTTCTCCTTCCTGCCATCCATCCTGCATCCATCCTTATCACGGACTCCAGTTTTCCGAAATTCTATCCTGATATAGCCCGACATTAATCATTGGGAGAAGAAGAAAAAAGTGAAAAAAAAAAAAAAAAATAGCCCAAGTAGTTTTTTCCACTATGAAGTTGGGTCTGAAAAAATAATAGTTTGTGTTTTTTCCCTGAGCTTCCTGAAACAAAAGTGTTGGGAAAATGAAATGCTGGGGCAGTTGGAGAGAGAGAGAGAGAGGAGAAGGGATGATATACTGAGTTATTGATGTGAGGGTAATGCTCGATTGGAGGATCAGAAGGAAAACAAAAGGAAGTGATAAATGGAGAGAGAGAGAGAGAGAGAGAGAGAGAGAGAGAGAGAGAGAGAGAGGAGCAATATAAAACAGGTGACAAATGAAGTAAAACAGAGAGGTGGAGAGGGGAGAGGTAGCGACTGATGGAAGTGGGAAGGATTTAATTAAGTTACTCGTGTGTGTGTGTATGTCCCTGCGGTCCACCATCCTCCTTTTGGGGGATAGGGAGGAAGGAGGGGCGTTACTTATAACCAGGCAGCTAAGCCACCTGGGTATATAGGTGCCACCACGTGAAGGCGTCCCTGTCCATGGCGGTATAGTAGTGCTGTTAGGAAGCTTGTTTACTTCTGATTCTGCTTCATCACCGTATTCTAATGTGTTTTGAGATCTGCTTCGATGTTAAAAGGAGATATGCAAAAAAAGGTGATATTAATGGGTAGTTAGGAAAATAAATCGCTAAAGAAGTGGTGCCAGGGAGGCTCCTTACCCGACGAGAATAGGGACCTCAGGCTCCTATGACTCATCCTTAGCTAAATAAAACCGTCTGGCGTCAGCTGGAATGGGATATAGAGTTAATCTGACCATGAAAGGGTTAAAGGCGTGATAAACAAATAAAACTAGTAAGAAATAAGTGCGAGACCCCCTGAGAGAGAGAGAGAGAGAGAGAGAGAGAAATACTCCCCATTGTCTTAGTTTAGTCGTCATTGGTAATTTGGCTTGTCTGAACTACCCAACGACCCTATTGATTGGCTGTAATTGGCGAGGGTTAAGTGGTTGTTAGGGTGGGAGTGAATACAAGGCGAGTTTATATAGGGGCGTGCTGTTTGTATCGTCGTCGTCATCATCATCATCATCATCATCATCATCATCATCATCACCACAGCCACCACCACCATCATCATCATCACCTTCTCTGCTGTCATCACCTTATTTCTGTCTAGCGAATGAGTTTGAAATGACCAGAAGAGTTTATGCAATGAAGCTTTGAAAAGGAATGTAGTGCATCCCCAATTATCAGCTTTTATCTGTAGTTATAGTGCCTCGTATTGGATTGGCGTGGGTTCCTCTGGCCTTAATTAATCGTGTGTCGCAACAAAGATTTACCAGGTTTATTTATGCTTTTTTTTATTTATTTATTTATTTGACTCGTTTGTTGAATCGCTATAAAGGAATAAAAAATGGTACGGGCTGAAAATGGAGATCTGATTTCGCTTGGTAATCTGAAACCTGCATTGTTTTTCCTCTCTTTTGTTCCCAGCCGACTAACCCGATCCGATTAACCCTGCCCCATCCTACCAACCCTACCCGGTCCGACCAACCCTACCCGATCTGACCAACCCAACCCAACCCACGTCACCACACCCTGCCCCAACCCAAACCCAACCCAGCACAAAACCTGCATCAAAACGGCTTTGTGTGCGACATTGGGGTTTAATTAGAGCCTGATATAAAGCTGAATATCAATTAGGTGTACAAGCCACATTAACTCACTTGTCTGAGGGATTTATAATAGGTGATAAAGTGATAAGGATTAGTTGGTAGTGGTGAGAGTTTGGAGATGATGATGAGGAGGAGAAGATTGATGATGATGATGATGATGATGAAAGTAATGTGAGTGATCGTAGAAAAAGGGTTTGTATGATTGATGATAGTGATGACGACGATGGCGATGTATTATTATTATTATTATTATTATTATTATTATTATTATTATTATTATATTATTTACACTGGTTTATGCCCCATTCTCCCTTCTCCTCATCATTTCCTCCTCTTTCCCCCCTTCCCCTCCTCCTCATCCATCCTTTCCCTTCCACATAACCCCTTTCCCTCCTCCTCCTTTCCCCCCGCCTCTCCCCTCCCCTACACCCCAGCACTGTAAATTATTTCTCTTGATTGAGGCTAACTGCAATAAAATAATCCTGTAATGGAATCCGGGATAACTGTTTGGACATAATGGTAGAGGGGAGGGGACGGGGGAGGGGAGAGGAGGGGTGTGGGGAAGGGTTAGTAAAGGGAGGGGGAAAAGAAGGGGGGTAGTAAGGGGAGGGGGTAGGAGAAAGGTTTTGTGGTGGGAGTGGGAATAGGGATGGGGAGGGGAGAGGAGGGGAGTCGGGAAGGGGTAGTAAAGGAGGGGGAAAGGGAAGGGGTAGGAGAAAGGTTTTGTTGTGGGAGTGGGTATGGGGATGGGGAGGGGAGTCGGGAAGGGGTAGTAAAGGAAGGGGTAAAGGGAAGGGGTAGTAAGGGGAGGGGGTAGGAGAAAGGTTTTGTTGAGGGAGTGGGTATAGGGATGGGGAGGGGAGAGGAGGGGAGTGGGGAAGGGGTAGTAAGGGAAGCGGGTAGGAGAAAGGTTTTGTTGAGGGAGTGGGAATAGGGATGGGGAGGGAAAGGAAGGAAAGGAAATGGAACGGGAGGGGAGGGGAAAGGGAAAGGGGGAAATGCCAAGGGGTTAGATGGCCATGTAAGGTTTGGGTTAGGGGATTATTATTTTTTTTACAGGTGTATTTGATGAGAATTTTGTGTGTGTGTTTGTGTTTGTGTGTGTGTGTGTGTGTGTGTGTGTGTGTGTGTGTGTGTGTGTGTGTGTGTGAGAGAGAGAGAGAGAGAGAGAGAGAGAGCGGAGGGGTGTAGGATGAGGATGTCAAAAAAGAGGAAAGAGTTCGTCGGATGATAAATGGAACAGAAAATTGATGGACCGAGAGAGAGAGAGAGAGAGAGAGAGAGAGAGAGAGAGAGAGAGAGAGAGAGAGAGAAAGAGAGATCTAGGGGGGAATTTCGGGATTTTGATTGTGTGTGTGTGTGTGTGTGTGTGTGTGTGTGTGTGTGTAAAAATCATGTATTGCAGAGGGACTTTAGCTGCTTGTATTTGGCCATGGTCACTCAGTTTAGCCTTTTGATCGTGTGTGTGCGCGTGCGTTTGCGTGTGAGTGAGTGTGCGTGCGTTTGCGTGTGAGTGAGTGTGCGTGCTTTTGCGTGTGAGTGCGTGTGCGTGCGTGTTTTGATGTAATTAATGATGGGTAAATCCGTATAACATATTGGGTACGTGCATCAAGAGCTTTTGCCATAATTAACTCCAAAGCGTTTCGGGAATTGCACTGGCTTAGATTCCGATCCTGTTTGTGAAGGATTAGACCTGATTGGAAGGGATTGCCAGGGCCGCCATCTTGTTATTTAAATGACAATCGTGATGAGAGAAAGATAAAACATTTCATTTTTCTTATTCCCACCTAATAAAAAGAAAGAGTGGGAAGAAACGTTTTTGTGGGGAAGGGTTTGTGTGTGTGTGTGTGTGTGTGTGTGTGTGTGTGTGTGTGTGAGAGAGAGAGAGAGAGAGAGAGAGAGAGAGAGAGAGAGAGAGAGAGAGATGCAGACACTTAATGGACCCCAATTTTTTTACTTCTTCTTCCTTTTTAATTTTTTCCTTTTTTTGTGCTTGGTAAAAGTTGAGAAAACTGTCAGGTCAGAGTCAGAGGTCAGATTCGAATTCTTGGAGGGGGGAGTGGAGGGGATGGGAGGAGGGAGTTGAGGGGAAGGGAGTGGAGTAGAGGAGGGGAGGGGAGGGGAGGGGTGATGGAAGTGTAGTAAGGGTTAGGGAAGGGGGAGTGAGGGGAGGGAAAGGGGATGAGGTGGGGGGTGTTGAGGAGGAGGGGAAAGTTGAAAGGGTTGTGAAGTTAGGAGATAAAAGAGAGAGAATTTCCCCCATCCTTCTCAGTTCTACCAGTCCCGTTAATATAATCACAAACAGTTAAAACACAAAACAATTATTAAACACTAAATCACTTAAATTCCGGTGACCACAGAGCACGGCAATAGGGGTCATAAACAAGGCCTATTATGGGCTAATTAGGTCATTAGGGTCACTGGTTATTAGTGATTGTAATGAGGGGTCACCAATCAAAGCCCAGTAGCGTAACGCTGGGTCATTTGTGTTATCGGTAAAGCAATGACAACAATAACAACGGCAACAGTGGTAATATTATTGATGATAAGGATAAAATAATAAATGTAATAATAGTAATAATGTTGATGGTGGTGATTGATCATTATTGGTGTTATTATTATTATTATTATTATGGAGGGTTAGTGCCCCTCCCCTTAAAACAACTCAGACAAACGGCCATCCCATACGGGATTATGGCGTCTGGCTATAGATAGATATAGTATTATAGCAAAAGTAACACTAACAGCATTGATAACACTAACATGATGTATTTTCCTATTATTATCTCTCTCTCTCTCTCTCTCTCTCATGCATCAGGACACAACATGGCTGGAGGCACTCAATGTTGCACGTCCCCCCACCCCTGTTGCATCACTGTCACCGTCTCATGCATCTTGCAGTGCAACATGGAGACAGGGACATGGACAGAGAGAGAGAGAGAGAGAGAGAGAGAGAGAAAGCAGACAGGCAAAAACAGACGGAACTGACAAGGGTAGACAGCAGAGAGACAGGAATAAAAGAGCAGGAAAGAAAACGGAGGGCTGGAGAAAATCAGAGAAAGAAGACATAAGACAGGACAGGCCGAGAGAAGACAGTTTTAGACAGACCTAAAAATTTTGTGAGGAAGACTGATGGACAAGGAAAGCAGAACAATTTTTATGTGCAATTTCAGACTCCTCTCTCTTCCTGTCTCCTGTTTTTATTCGTATTCATTTATTTACTTGTTTATATTTTGAGGCCTTGCGTTATATTTGTGCAGTTTCGTGACAGTGTGGAAGAAATTAATGTCGACTTGGGGAACGTCAAAGTAGTAAGAATTTACATTTTGAAACGTGAAATTAAGCTCTGAAACGAGATATAATGCTCTGAACCCGAATACAGGTAGAATTTTAGGTAATGACAGGTAAATGGGGCTATAGGGTACACCTTGTATATATTTCTCCATTTCTCTTCACTTCTTTGGTACACCTACATCCTTCTGCCCATTCACTAATCCCCTTTTCGCATTTCCGATCATCCATCCCTTTTCAGCTTTTCCAATATCCCCCCCCCCCTCTCTCTCTCTCTCTCTCTCGTCCTTCCATCCTCCTTCCCCTCCCCCTTCCTCTCAACTCTACCCAACTCCTTCCAAACTCCCATACGTAAGTGAGCACCGCATTCCAAGCATACTGAGCCCTTCCTCTCTCTCCCCCTCACCAGGATGTTCCCCTCTCCCCCATCATCTCCATAATCATCTCCACTAACTCCCTAACACCCAGTAGTAGTAGTAATAGTAGTAGTGTGTATGTGTGTGTGTGTGTGTGTGTGTGTGTGTGTGTGTGTGTGTGTGTGTGTGTGTGTGTCTCTCTCTCTCTCTCTCAGATTAATATATCCCCTTATTTCATGATAACAAAGATACCCATAGACCATAAAAGACCCCTTTGTATTGGGCGTAATATAATTCTCTTGTTTCTGTTATTATTTTACTTTTCATATCAGATTAATTTACTTCCTTCCCTTCCCTTCGCCGTCTTGTTTTTTTTTCTTAATTTTTCCCCCTCAGTGCTGTGTCTCATGCAGGTCACAGATGGTTGCATTATTGCTGCCTCTCCTCCCCTCAAATTGTATTATATTTCTCTCTCTCTCTCTCTCTCTCTCTCTCTCTCTCTCTCTCTCTCTCTCTCACACACACACACACACACACACACACACACACACACACACACACACACACACACACTCACTCTATCTGCCAGTCCACCAATCTATCACCCATTAAGCCCAAGCATCCCAGACCTTCAAACATACTCCCTATCCTTATCCTTAAAAACTTACTTACCTCCCTCGCTCCTCGTTTTATCATCCCAAAATGGACGCTCCCCACCCTGGCCTCACTATATGGAGATCCCAGCGTTACTTTTCACTGGGAGGTCCGCAGTATATCACCATTATAGAGTTGGCTTTACGACTTGAGTGCTGCGGGGGTGGGGGAGGGATAGATGGTATGGTAGGGGGGGTAGGGTGATGAAGGTGGGTTGGTGTCGGTGGTGGGTAGGTGATGAGGGTGGCGTGTGAGGGATGGAGTGGTGAAGGTGGGTTTAGTATGGGGTGGATAGAAGGGTACGAGGTGGGTTCTTGATGAGGGATGAGGAGGAGGAGGAATGGTATGCTTTAATCAGTTATTGATGTAGAAACGTGTGTCGGTTCCTTTAATTTGTGTGTATATGTATTTGTGTATGTAAAAGAAAAAGGATAGGAAACTGTGTGTGTGTGTGTGTGTGTGTGTGTGTGTGTGTGTGTGTGTGTGAATGGAGAAAAAAGGGGAATCGACAGAGAAAGGGGGAGGGGGGAAGTGTGTGTGTATGAGGGATTAGAGGGAGGGAGGGAGAGTCCAAAGGGACACTGTTTTGAAAATCCCATACATTCATCTCTCGTACGAGGGAGAGAGAGTCCATAGTTCCCCCTTCGTCCCGTACGGTAGCATCGGATTCTCTATGGATTTGGGATTCGATCGGATTTGCCGTTTTGTGGTGTTTATATCCGTGTGAAAATTTGCAAAAGGGAGAGGCTGGTTGGAATATAAGTGGTGGTGGGGGTATCAGCAAAGGAAAAAAAAAAAGCACTGCCAACACTAACAGAAACCACACACACACACACACACACACACACACACACACACACACACACACACACACACACACACACACACACACACACACAGACGACGACTTTGGTGATGCTGCTGCAGATAAATAAATAAATAAATAAATAAGAAGTACATCAATAAAAATAACCAGTATTAACATTGAACACTATGAAAAATATTGAACCGCACTATGAACGCCAATGCTTTTATGAACAATACTTTAACAGCAGCATCAACAAGGACATGAACAGCAACAACAGTGACAGCAACATTTCTAACAATAACAACAACAGCGACTCCAGTATCAGCAGTAACATTTATTAACATCATCATCGTCAACAGGAACAATTACACAGCAGCGCATACATCACGAAAAATAAAAACTAATACAGCATTTATTATTAACAACGCCATTAACAATACTTTGGCCTGAAATTTTTGGGTGCAATATTTTCGGTAATCGTTTTATTTTTTGTTTATTTATTTATTTATTTATTTTTTTACAAATTTTGGCGAAGCATAGAGTGATTTTGCGTGTTGTATTTATTGCATGTCATATTCTGTTATTTTAATCCACTCAGCCAATGCTAGCTCGTTTGTCTATCTGTCTTTCTGTTTAATCTATCTGCCTGGCTTTTATTTACCTTGACGCTTCTGTGTGTGTGTGTGTGTGTGTGTGTGTGTGTGTGTGTGTGTGTGTGTGTGTGTGTGATATTTGCCTTACCCTTGTTTTACACGTCTCCATGTTTAGATGTGAGGATGAGGTTAATGATAATGGAATAGGAGGAGAATGATGATGGTAGCGAAGATAGTACAGTAGTTATGATGATGATGGTGATGATGACAATAGGATGAGGTTAATGATAATGGAATAGGAGGAGAATGGTGATGGTAGCGAAGATAGTAGTTATGATGATGATGGTGATGATGATGATGATGATGATGATGATAATGGTGGCGATGATACTGATGTCTCTATATATTGGAACAAAATATTTCGACCCTTTTTTTTTTTCCATGCATTTTCTTCCACATGTCCGTCCGTCAGAGTAGTCATGTGTGTGTGTCTGTCTGTTCGCCTGTCTGTCCGTATGGCACCCGTCATGTAAGCTGTCATGTTATTTTGTTCCCTGAGGTCCCCCCCCCTCTTCCCCTCCCGCTTCCACCCCGTCCTTCCTCCCCCCTCTCTATTTTTCTCCCTGACTCACCCCTACCCCTCTCCACTACCACCTTTCCTATCTTCCCGTAACCCCCCCACTCTCTCTCTCTCTCTCTGAATATGATAAATTTTTGGCGATAGATAGACGAGTAGATTCTTGGAAGGGTTTTCAATAGACAGATATATTTTTGGAGATGCTGTTGATAGACCATTCCATACATGAAGTGGAATTTAATATTGACTGAAGGATGAAGATTTTTACAGCTTGTTGCAGCAGTTCGTCTACCATTTTCACTGCTGTTGCTTCACACTTTCCTCCCTGTGGAATTTTGGCCAGCAGGGGAAGATGGAAAAGCAGAGGAGGTGAAATTTAAGCCAGCTGGTGAATTAGTATGAAGTGAAATATTAGGTGAACTTTGTATTTTTTTTTATTTTACCCTGTTGTATGCCAGTGACGAGGTAGGCTATGATAGAGTATTAACATATTTACGATCTCTGCTTGCACCCTTCCCCCCCTCCTCTCCCCTTATCCTAATCTCTCACCTTTCTCACTTCCTGGCTTTCCCCTCTCGTCTTATTTATTCTCTCCCTCCCCCTTTCCCTTTCCTTTGCCTCCCTCATCCCTATTCCCCGACACAGTTCAGTCTCCTACTTATTCTTTCCCTCACCTGTGCTGTCTCCCTCCCTCCCAGTCTTCCTCCCCGTCTTTTCCCTCATATACCCTTTATTCCCCATTCTCTTCTTCCAGCACTCTGCCCCCCTCTAGTCTCCCCAGTCCTCCCCGCTCTCATTTCCTCTCACCTACTCTCTCCACCATCCCTTCCATCTCTCTTCCAACCCCCGTCCCCCCCCCCTCTCTCTCTCTCTCTCTCTCTCTCCCGTATTTCCATCCTCCCTTTCCCTACCACTTCCTCTTCCCCCCCACCTGCATCCCTCACCCCTCCACCTGCATTCTTCTCCCCTCACCTCCCTCTACTAGTCTCCCTCAACAATATCGGTGCAAATCGGGAGAAATTTTTGTGTCAGCTTGCCGCCTGGTTGCCTGCTGCTGGGCTACGCTTCCCCCTGTCCCACGCATCCCCCTTCACCATCTCCCTTCTCCCAATCCTCCCCCCCTCTTCACACTTATTTCTCTGTTCATCCCTCTCCTCCCAACCCTCCCCTTTTTCCTCATCCCACCCCTCCCCTCCCCGTCGAACATATTTCCCCTCTCCACTCCCCTCCTTTCTACCCTCCCCTCTTCCCCATCCATCTCCATCACCCATCCCCAAATCCATCCTAGTCCTTCCACTGCATTCCAGCCTCTCGCTTTCTTTTCCCCTCCCCTCCTTTCTCTTTTCCCACTCTCGCCACCCTTAACTTGCCTTCTGTCCTTCCCTTTCGCCTTCTCCCTTGCCCCTTCTCAGCTGTCTCCTACCCTTATTCTCTCCTCCCTTCTTCCCCTTTCTCCCTCCCCCACCCCTTCTCCCTTTTCCTCCCCTCCTGTCCTTTTCCATCCCGCTCCTTTTTCTACCCTCGCCATCCCATGCACCCCTTTCGCTCCCCTCTCCATCCCACCCTTTCCTATCCCCTCTCCATCCCACCCGTTCCGCTCCCCTCTCCATCACACCCTTTCCTATCCCCTCTTCATCCCACCCGTTCCGCTCCCCTCTCCATCACACCCTTTCCTCTTCCCCTCATCCCACCCCTTCCCCCTCTCCATCCCCCTCCTCTCCCTTCTCCATCCTCTCCCCATTCCTCCCCACCCCTTCCCCTCACACGGACACAATTCAATCCTCTTTTCAGGCCTCGGACAAGACGTGAATATATTGGATTTTCGGGTTGTGTGTACCAGACCTGCCATTTTGAAGCGAGGTGGAATTGGGGATTAGAGGTGGGGCTTAGAAAGGGGAGATTAAAAATTGCATGGTTTGTATATAGACTGTGTTTTGATACGTTATTTTGAGGTATTAATCCCGTTGGTATAGTGAAAACAGATTAGGTACCGCCAGTTTTTTTTTTTTTTTTCCTTTTTGTGATACGCGATGCTGTTCAGGTTAGAGCAGATTTTTCGATTTGAAATAGACATTGCCATTATTAACCCGTTCGCTTTTATGGTGCAGGCATGACCTGGAAAACATTGTCTGGGAATAAGAAGAATGTAGTATTATGATGTCGTTGGTTTGTACAAGTTAAAGGGTGAAAATGAGGGAAGATGGATAGTCGTTTCAGTTTCGTTCTTTTTGTTTATAAAGGCTCCAGCATGCTTGTATGCATCGACCATTGCCACCTAATGGCGGCTGTCCACGCTGTTGTATCTCTAGCAGCCTCTTTATTCAGTCACTTATCCTTGAGGTCACACTCTTTGACCCCGTCCCAAGTCTTTTTCGGTCTCCCTGTCGCAACTCTTCCCCTGAAGTTCACACATCTCACCCTCTGCACCCAGTTGTCATCCTCCATCTTCACATGCCCAAACCATCACATTCTACCGCTTCTCATCACATCACGAATACATTTAAGCCCCATCCTTCCTCTCAACTCTTCATTTGCAGTCCAACACCCCCCAGGCCTGTCATGCAAGGACGCATTACACATCCATCTAATCATCATCATCATCATCATCATCATCTCTGTACGTTTGAGCCTACGAATATCCTCCTCCTCTGCTGCCCAAGTCTCCCACCTTACAGCACTACATTCCTAATTGCTGTTCATTTGTTAGTGTGTGTTTAGCTTATGTTAAGAATAAAATCGAAAATATAAGAAAATGCGGAGGAAAGGCGTTGAGGTGATGTAAGTGGTTATTTGTGTTTCGTTTTTTATTTGTCTGTATACATTATTCATTTATTTGATTATTTTGTTATATAGAGACAGTTCATAATGCCAGCTTCCTTTATTAGTGGGAAATAGCTTTGGGATGATGGTGGTGGTGGTGATCAGATTTAGAGACATGATAGATTGAGGTACATGTATAGATAAATGAAGATAAATAGCATTCATTGTGTGTTATTAATACGAGTACATTAGTCACAATCACTTGTCACGGTGATGCATATTCGTTAACAGTGACCTCGATTAGATTGCAAATAAATCTTTCGCTGAGAGAGAGAGAGAGAGAGAGAAAATCACTATCTTCTCCCCATCGCCTCTCCTTCACTTACCAACCCCCTCTTACTATCCCCTCCTCCCTCTCCCTTCCAGTGTCTCTCCCGTCCTTTCCCCATCACCCGTTCCCCATCCCCCTACCCCTCGTTCCATATCCCTTTGCCCCCCTTTCCCTATTCCCCTACTCCACCCTAACGCCCCTCCTTTCCTGTCTTCCCTACCTCCTCCTCCATCACCACCTTTTCCCTCCCTGTTTACTAGAGTAGAAAAAATCATCTTGTCCCCTCCCCCTCCACCCCAAGCACCCCCCTTCCTCCTCCCTGCCAGACCCATCCCTCCCACACCCCACCCCCTCCATGCCAAGACACCCCCCTTACCCCAGCAGAAGCCCTCTTAAAATTCATTGTTATATTTCCCGTTGGTTAGGATTGCCCATCAGCTGTTTTGCCTCTCGTTGCACCTACCGTCGTGGCCATGGTTGTGGTTTTCTGTTATTTTATTATTATTATTATTTTTGTCTTTGCTTCCTTTAGATTATTTCATTCTCTTTTCTTTTTTGGATATTTTTTTTTCTTGAGTTGAATTATTTTTTTTCCTTTCATTTCTTCTTCGTTTTACTGCCTGTTTGCTTGTCTGCCTACCTTTTGTTAACCTTTTCATTCTCGAACTACTTCCACCCCCTCTCTCAAACTGTCTTATTCTCTCTCTTATTCTCCTTAATTCTCTCTCTCTCTCTCTCTCTCTCTCTCTCTCTCTCTCTCTCTCTCTCTCTCTCTCTCTCTCTCTCTCACACACACACACACACACACACACACACACACACACACACACACACACACACACACACACACACACACACACACAAACAACCTTACCCTTCCCTGACCTATTCACTCACACACACTTCTGACCTTTCAAAATTCCTCCTCTCCCCTCCCCCTCCCCAGTCAGATTCTTTACACTGACTGATTGACCTTATCTCTTATCTCGTGAATCAGTCATCTCTAATCATCTCGACCTTTTAGTTCGACTCTCTCTCTCTCTCTCTCTCTCTCTCTCTCTCTCTCTCTCTCTCTCTCAATAACATATTCAGTATCTTGCAATTGAAACTTAAATTGTCTTTAACTTTAAAACTCTTTACATCTCACTGATGCACTTATTTCTTTTTTAATGACGTTCTAGAGTTAGCTCACTCTCTTTAAACTTCGCGCTTCAGGATTGTGGTTATTTTAAAATCATTATTTACCGTACATTATTTTGAATTTGGTAACTACGAACGCATATAGAAACTCACACACACACACACACACACACACACACACACACACACACACACACACACACACACACACACACACACACACACACACACACGAGGAGGAGGCTGAGGAGGGAGAGGAGGAGGAAAAGGATGATGATGATAAAATAGAAATATCATCAAACCTCCAGTGAAATGACACATGGTGAATCAGTGCAGTGTACCTCATGTTATTGCATTTTGTACTTGGGTCTTTATATTATTAGGTATATATTGTTGGTCGTACCCTGAGCGTTCCCCAACCATGACCTACCCTAACCTGACCCTTGATCTGACCTACCCTAACAACCTCACCTCGCAGCATTCTTGTCATCCTAATCTAGCTTATGACTACCCCACCCAACTAGATCTAACCTAACCTAACCCAGCGTACCCACATCTAACTCAACTTACCCCAACCAGATTTCACCCAACTTACCCCAACCAGGCCTCAACCTAGCCTAACCAGATCTAACCCAACTCAGCTCAACCATTGCGCACCTAACCTATGTTCTAATTTACCTTAAGCTGACTTAACCCAACTTTAACTTGACCCAACCAAACCTGTCTAATTATAGGCTGTAACCTGGCCTAACATAAGATCTCACCTACCCAAATCTAACCTAACTTAGTAATATAAACTCCCTTTCCTAACATAAATTGTGATCAAACCTACCCTATCCAGACTTGGCCTTACCTAACTTGACTTACTGTTTTAACGTAACCAATCATTTGACCAACCCTAACGTAGCACACCAAACCCAACACCACACCTCCACACCACCTCACCACACCATGGCCCTTCTTCCTTCCAAGTCACCCTAACCTAATGACTATATTTGACATTCGACCCATGATCCAGTCAAGCTTAGGGCTAAACCGTGACCTTCTTTGCCCCTCAGAGTACTTGATGAGCGGCAGCAGCCCCCGGTACGGCAGCACAGCGCCCCCCAAGTCCCCGGCAGGAGGGGGCCCCATACTCTACACCCCGGCCAATACACAGGACTACCTCGCCATCAACAACTCACAGCCAAGGTTAGTTATTTACAGATATGTTCTTGTTTGTATGTATATACAGTACATGTATATCTCTTTCTCTCTGTATACAGTATATGTATGTATGTCTAACTTATTTATGTACCGGTATGTATGCACGTAGGAAGGGAGGGAGGTGGAGTCTGGGGGTGGGTTGTCGAAAGTACAGAATATTAAAAGGTTGGAGAAATTTAGGCCATTGCATAAAAGGCAAGGCCCGTCACTGTGCTGTCTTCGTTTATGTCTGTAAATAAGTAAATATATAAGTATACACACACACACACACACACACACACACACACACACACACACACACACCGCTCGCTGGCGCAGTGGTAACGTTCTCGCTTGCCATCTGGTAGACGGGAGTTCGCGCCTCGCTCAGGTTGCGAAAAGTTTCACTGACGAAGTGGGTGGTTATAGTCCCCCTTGAGCAAGGGGACGGGTGTGTGAAGGTCACAGCCTTGCCCTTAGATCGGACTATATGAGCTCTCAGCTCCCTTCCGGGAGGGTAAAAGCTGACCATCACGACCATCAAGTGATCCTGACCGACCTGGTGAATTACACACACACACACACACACACACACACACACACACACACACACACACACACACACACACACACACACACACACACACACACACAAAACCACTTATAAACAGAAATGGCGAAACTTTGTGTCTTTCAATGGCATGGAAATCTTAAAGAATGAATAGCCAATATCAACCTAGGTTAGGTCACTTTAGGCACGGTTTGGTTGAACTGGGTTATTCTTGGTTGGGTTGGGTTCAGTTGGATTAGGTGTAGACGAATTAGGTTAGACTGGGTTAGAATAGGTCGGTTTAGATATGTTTGGGTTGTGTTATTCGGATAGACTTGGTTAGGTTGCGTTGGATTAAGTCATTTTAGCCTTGGCTGGGTTTGTATACGTTAGGTATGGTCAGGTTAAATGGGAATGGGTGAGATTAGGTCGCTTTAGATAGGGTTAGGCTGCGTTTGATTAGGTTTGGTGGTCAGTTTGCGTAGGAATTATTTAGGTTAGGTATGGGGAGGTATGGTGAGATTATGTGAGGTTATATATAGTTACACTGGGCTAGGTAACACACACACACACACACACACACACAAAGGAGAGAGGTTTGGAAGCAAGAACCTTTACATAATAGTGTAGGAAAGAGAATGGGATAGCAAGAAGTGGCACAAGGAAACTGGGAAAGGCAGGTGGGTTGGTACGGCAGTAGAAACATTTAGGTAGGATAGGAGAGTGAGAAAAGGGAAGAGCATTAAGGGAAGGAGAAAAATGTATATGGAAAAATAAAGAAACTGTGAAGACGAAGGGGAGGTGAGGCAAGGGGAGAGGTATAGGAGCGGGACCATTAAACACGTGTGGATGAGGGAGGGGGGAAAAATGCGGAGGAAGGGAAGGGAAGAAGGCAAGAAGGGGACAGGCAGGTAGAGGAAGAGAAAACTAATTGATGAAAGGCATAAGAATAATGTGAGGTAGGGAGGGAAAGAAGCAGTAAAAGGCAGTATTAGGGAGAGAAGATCAAAAAAACACAAGGAAAGGGAAGAAAAAGAACAGGAAAGGCGGGAGGGACCATCAGACCATTTAACTGAGGGAAGAAAGGAAGAAAAGAAAGAAGGAAGGAAGGAAGACGGAAGGGAGGACAGGAAGAAGGAAAGAAGGATGACCTGAAGGAAGAATGTGAGGGAGGAAAGAAGAAAGGAGGCGGTGGTCATTAAAACTTAGCATAGGAGACCCAGAACCATGCATTACCACGGCTTCCACTTGGCGAGCAAGGTTAGGCCAGGTTGAGTTAGAGTTTACTTAGGGGCTTGGTTAGGTTGGGTTAGCTTGGATTAGGCCAGGAGGTGCTTGGTTAGTTGCAGTTAGTTGGTAGTTTAGTTCAGGTGTTGTTAGTTGAGAGTGTTAGTTTTAGCTTGGTTGGGTTGAGAGAGAGAGAGAGAGAGAGAGACTGTACTTCTCATCCCAGTTCAGTCCCGTCTCACTCTTTTCTTTTATGCGATTTAGCCTTTAGTTTCTCTAGTATTAAGGCCTAGAATTGCACAGCCCCTCTTCACACCTACGCTATCTTCCATTCTGGTGAATTTTGGACTTAGCGACTCCTGTTTTAAGGGTGGGAATCGGTAGCTCGACTTCCTTTTACGAATTTCAACTTAGCTTTTTTTTTTTTTAAGGTTCAGAATTACATTCTCTCTCTCTCTCTCTCTCTCTCTCTCTCTCTCTCTCTCTCTCTCTCTCTCACACACACACACACACACACACACACACACACACACACACACACACACACACACACACACACACACACACACACACACACACACACACACACACACCACAAATGTAGCTCTTAAGTATCTGTTTTTAAGGCACAAAATCGCAAAACCCTTCTTCCTCCTCCCTCTCCCAACTACCTACACTATTCTGTCCTTTATTGTCTGATATTATAAGACTCCTTCATGAATTGGGCCTTAAGTACGCTCCACTCCCTCTTTATTCTCCCTCTCTCTCCCATTCTTCCCACTACCCCTCTTTCTCCCCCCATTCTTCCCACTACCCCTCTTTCTCCCCCTCCCCATTCTTCCCACTCCTTTTCTCTTTCCTTTCCTCCATTCTTCCCCACCCCCCTCTTTCTCTCTCCCTTCATCCATTCTTCCCCACCCCTTCTTTCTTTTCCCTTCCTCCGTTTTCGCACTCCCCCTCTTTTTTTTTTCCCTTCTCCTCACATCATTATCTCCACTCCCCCTCTTTTTCCTCCCTCCCCACTCCCCTCTTTCTCCACCTTTCTTCCATTCTTCCCCATCCCCTCCCACTTTCTCCATACTTCCCTCCCACCCCCTCCATTCTTCCCCTTTCTCCTTCCCCTCCTCCTCCTTCTCCTCTTCCTCCTCCCCCTCCCCCCTCACCTTTGCTAGGCTCTCAAAAGGAGTCAGAGTAAGAGTAATCAAGAGGAGCTGTTTTGGGAAATTGGGCTGGCCATCTGATCTCGCTATCTCCCTATTTGCATTTTCTCAAGGTGATGCTGATGGGGTGGCGAGGAAGAGGAGGGAGAGAAGAAGAGATGGAGAGAAAGAGAAGGTGTGGGTGTAGGCAAGAGAGAGAGGAAGAGAGACGGTAAAGAAATGAAGGGGAGAAAGGGAAGGTGAAGAAAAAAAGAGAGGAAGAGAAAAGATAAGGGAAGGAAGGAGAGTTAGAGAGCTGGAGAACGGGAAGGTGTCGGTGGAGGTAGAGATGGAAGAGAAGAGAAAGAAAAGAAGGAAGGAAAGTTAGAGATATGGAGATAGTAAAGGCGTAGGTTGGGATAGAGAAGGAAGGGAGGTTAGAGAAATGGAGAGAAAGGGAAGGTATGGGTGGAGATAAAAGAGAGAGGAAGAGAAAAGATAAAGGAAGGTTTGAGAAATGGAAAGGCAGGGAACGTGTGAATGGAGATAACAGAGAAGGAAAGAGAAGATATAAGAAAGAAAGGAAGATTAGAGGGAAAAGAAAAGGAAAACAAACAGCAATAAGTAGTCGCTTAAAGGCTGTTTGCTGTTGGGTATGAGATAAGAAAGCTATCCAGTGACTCAGAGATAAGAAGAGATAAGCAGGAAGGCTCCCCATTTTCATTATCTGAAGGCGTTAGTGATCGGTTGCCAAGTTGATTAGCAAATGAAGGAACTGGGGGAACAGCGTAGAAAGAGATGAAATGGAAGAAGAGAGAGAGAGAGAGAGAGAGAGAGAGAGAGAGAGAGGGGGGGAGAGAATGATGATTTAGGGAGAAGAAAGAGGAGAGGAAAAAGATAACGATGACGTGGAAGTGAGAAGAAAGAGCATTCCGTTTTCCCACATTTATTTCTCGTCTCTCTCTCTCTCTCTCTCTCTCTCTCTCTCTCTCTCAAAGATACCCAGTCACTGCAATGCTCAAGAGAGAGGTGAATGGCAGGCGATGATTAGAAGGGACCGGATAATAATCAGATCGTTACTGAGGAGTGACACTATCAGGGGGCCGGCAGGACAGTGAGGGATGGTGAAGGATGGTGAGGGATTAATCTGGGCAGGGGAGGATAATGAGAGGGGGAGAAAGTGAAGGAGAAAGAGAGCTGGATGCAATGAAAGAGTGAGGAAATGAAGACCTTGGATTAGGGAAAGAGAGAGAGAGAGAGAGAGAGAGAGGGAGGGAGGGAGGGAGGGAGGGAGGGAGGGAAGGGGGATTTTTTGAGAGAAAGGATAAGACAGAGGGACAAAATGAAAGACTGCTTGAAAGAAAATGAGAATCTTGGATTATGGAAGGAAGATGAGGAGGATAGGAGAGAGAGAGAGGGGGGGGGGTTAACGGATAGGAGAAGATGGAGGGAGACAGGTGAGTGCTGTGGGGGAGAGAGAGAGAGATTAGAAAAGGATGAAAGAAAAACAGGAGAGGAAAAAGAGAGGGAGGTGATGAAATGCAGAAAGAAGGTGGGAGGGATGAAAATTAAAGGACGGAAAAAAAGAATAATGAAAGACGATGTAAAGTAAGAAGGAGACGTGGCTGGAAGAAAAAATTAAGAAAATAATAAGAAAGGAGGACAAGAAGAAGGAAGGCGAAGATTAAGGAAGCCCAGAGAGAGTTAATGATAATGAAAAGTGATGAACGTGGAAGAAGAATGAGCTTCGGAGAGAGAGAGAGAGAGAGAGAGAGAGAGAGAGTGAGAGAGAGAGAGAGAGAGAGAGAGAGAGTGAGAGTAGGAATGAAGCGAGGGAAATTGTGTATATTAATAGTTTGAGAGAGAATGCTTAACTTTTTGTGAATGAGGGACAGGAAAATAAATGAATTGGATAAAATAATTTCCTATGTTTAAATAAATTCATTCCAGTTAAAATAGAAACCTTCAGTAACAACTACCGTCGCTATAGAAGGTTGGTATTCATTTGACGGAACTGGGTCACATTTTACTGCTCGTTATTTTTTCGTGGTTGCTGGAAATTCACTGAGCCTTGGGTGTGAGGTAGGAATGAATCTCCTTAGTTACTAATGAAATAACCCCCCAGTCTGGCTACACCTGGCCTTCCGCTCTACCAACACACACACACACACACACACACACACACACACACACACACACACACACACACACACACACACACACACACACACACACACACACACACACACAAAACACCTTTACCACAACATCTTTCCCCCTCCATCCGCCACCTGAACCACAACCACCACCACTCTCCCCCTTCACACACTCCTCCCCTTACGCCTACCTACCCTACGACCCTCCCCACCAAACTCCCCACCCCTCCCAACAACAGACTCTACCTTCCTCCCCACCACAATCTCCTTCTCCCTCCATACCGCAACCTCCCCTTCCCCCCACCACAATCTTCCTCCTCCCTCCCCACCACAACACCCCCTCCCTCCGACTACAACCTTCCCCTTCCCTTTCCTCCCCCTCCCTCCCCACCACAACCCCCACCACAAGCCACACAATAACCAGAGCAAACTTGTGAGGAATATTACCATAGTTTACCTCAAGTTGTTGCAGAAAATATTGCTTCTCCTCGTCACAGCCACCGCTCACTTCCCTGCCTGCCACATTTTCAACGTTTTGGGGGGCGTTTTGAGAGAGAGAGAGAGAGAGAGAGAGAGAGAGAGAGAGAGAGAGGGAGGGAGGGAGGGAGGGAGGGAGGGAGGCTCACAGCAAACATATACCGAAGTTATCCTTTAAACGTTCTTCGTAGACATGCCTTAGCCTTAAAATTTTGTGTTAACGTTACTGTAATGTAACTGTTTATATTAGAATAGATTCCTCCTCCTCCTTCTCCTCTATCTTAGAGAAAGGCTGCACCCTGCCCACTCCCAGCGAACTGTGGAGTGAAAAGAACATTTAACGTGGAGAGAACTGAAGGAGAGCCAATGTAGGAGAGAAAATGATGGTGATGGAGATAATATACAGGCCATCCCTCCTTCCCTCCCTCTCTCCCTTCCACCCTCCCTCCCTCCACTAGCAAGTCGACCCTAGCTGTCATAATTAACATTCTATGGCCATCTTCATAATTGAATCACGCCCTCCACTTCCATCACTTTCACTGTTATATCCAACCTTCCCCTTACCTCTTGCCTCCCCACTACCCATTCCTCTTGCCTCCCCTCTGCCCATTCCTCATGCCTCCCCACTACCCATTCCTCTTGCTTCCCCTCTGCCCATTCCTCTTGCCTCCCCACTACCCATTCCTCTTGCCTCCCCTCTGCCCATTCCTCTTGCCTCCCCACTACCCATTCCTCTTGCTTCCCCTCTGCCCATTCCTCTTGCTTCCCCTCTGCCCATTCCTCTTGTTTCATCGTTTACCTCTTCCCCAGTCCTTTCCTTCCCCTCCCCTTCCCCTTCCCCTTTTCCCCCCTCCTCCCCCAACTCCTGCTCCTTCATCTCACAGAACCCTTTGATGAAGTACACGGTGGTAGTTGTGGTAGTAGTGGATGTGGTAGTTGTTTGTAGTGGCTCTGGTAGTGGCATGCATGGTAGTTTGTAGTTGTGGTTGTAGTTGCAGTTATTCAGTGGTTGTGGTTGGTGGTCATAGTGGTAGTTGTGATTCATGTTCCTTTAGTAGTATTTGTAGTTGTAGGCTTGGATTTGGTGGTAGTTGTTTGGTAGTCATGATATTTGTAGGGGTAGTGACATTAAAAGAGTTGGTAGTGCTCATTATAATGTTAACAATGGTGGTAATAAGGATAGTGGTAGTAGTGATGGTGGTAATAGGAATGGTGATGGTAGTGATAGTGGTACCGGTAGTTGGAATGGTGATGGTGGCGATTGTGATAGTAAGGATGTTGGTAGCAGCGATAAGGGAAGGAGGGATGTTGATAGTAGCGATGTTGGCACTTCCGATGGTGGTAGTAGCGATGTTGGTAGTTGCTATGGTGTTAATAACGATGTTGGTAGCCAGCGTATCACCTTTCCATAGTAAACTTATGCAAGGGGGGTTAGGGGGGAGAGGCTATTCTATTGTGCTCTCTCTCGCTTCCTAACAATATATTCATTACCCAAACTTGATCCAAACTACTCAGCTCTCTCTCTCTCTCTCTCTCTCTCTCTCTCTCTCTCTCTCTCTCTCTCTCTCATAAATTCCACTTCCTCTCCTCCCCTTCTCTCTCCTTCCCGCTCTTCCTGTATTCCCATGTTCCTTCCCCCTTTCCTCTTTATTTATCTCTCGCTCCCTCTCTTCCTCTCTCTTTTGCGCCGCTTCTCTCAGCACCTTCTCTTGCTAGCTCTCTTTCCTCTCTCTTTCCTCTCCTCATTCTGTTTCCTAATAAGTGTCTCCCGTTTTCTTTGTAGCATAAGTTTATTTGATTGATCTAACAAAATCTTGACATGATTATATTCTGCTCTTACTACACCAGATAATATTATTCCCATCATTTGAAATTAAGTATAGATAGATAGATAGATAGATAGATAAAGATTGATGTAGATACAGACATACGAGTAGATATAGATTAATAAGTAGATAGATAAGAGATTCAGGTATTTGATCTATCTACCTGTCAGTCTGCGTATGTGTCTCTCTATCTATCTATAATTGTCTATCAGTCTATATGTATCTATCTAATATATCGTTATCCCCGACCGATTTTTTCAGCTTAGCGGGGAGAGCACGGAAACGTAGGAAACAATGATGCTTTTATTTTTTACGGGAAAGGAAAATCATTGAATGTCAGGATACGGACGCTGGTAAAAAATAAATAAATGAGTCGGAGGTAGAGTATCATTTAACCCGGCCGGCGTCACGCGATCCCGACGTGAATGGAATGGGTTTTGTTTCACGGATTTTTTTATTATTTTTGCTAATTAAAGGTGGGCATCATTTTACAGGTAGGAGTCGTATCGTCTGACATGGAAAGGGATGGAGAATGAATGTTTTATTTGGATTTTTGGGTTATTGTTTTTGTAATTAATAAATGGCTGGTGTCGTTTTAACAGCGTGTAGTCGTAATATTATCTTAGCGCGAAGGATGATGATGATGATGATGATTTAATGGTCGTTGTTTTACTTGCAGTGTGATTTGATGCTACACAATTTTTATTCTCAAGCATTACACACACACACACACACACACACACACACACACACACACACACACACACACACACACACACACACACACACACACACACACACACACGAGTGGATCAGCATAGTCAAAACCACCACCTCAGCCATCACCTTAACACTAATTCTAAGCGTACCATCTTTCGCCTACAGACTTCTGGGAACCCTGGCCTCTCAGAAGGGTTCCGTGGCCCCTGGTGGCGGCCCCCTAACCACGCTACCCGCCGTGAGGAACGACCTGGGCAGGGGATCAGCGGGCTCCTTCTCTGGTCGGGGGCTTGATCACCTTGGCAAGACGTGGAGAGAGAGGTGTTCGTGGAAATGTGCTGCCATCGGCCTTATCATACTGTGTGCCATACTGACCGCTTTGTTGGCCTACTTTGCTGGTGAGTGGGGTTTTCAGGTGTTTTTTTTTTTTTTTTGCTTTTATCATTTGGTACACACACACACACACACACACACACACACACACACACACACTCTCTCTCTCTCTCTCTCTCTCTCTCTCTCTCTCTCTCTCTCTCTCAGAAATAGTTCCAGATCTCTTAATTACAGGTAAGCAATTAACAGGTAAAGATGTTACGTGTTCTTGATACACCTTTGTGGAGGTGTAATATCTTGTTCTTTAAAAATATTTCAACGTTGCTATTAATGTGTCTCCAGTTTTTCATATAGATTTTTTTATACTAGCTGCCTCAGGGCTATTTTTCTCCACGTTAGAAGAACCGTCTAGTAGTGAAAGTTTTTGCTGAGGCAGGATCTAACTGCTGTATTTTGTAAAGCATGATTTGACATGAAAAATTGGTGAGGATTAGCCAGAAATGTCAAAAATGCGTCATAGAAGGTTAATTACAGGTGAGCAATTAACGTAATGCTGTGACGAGTCTTGATACATAAATTTGTGTGGAGGTGTGTTAATTTGTAGTACTTGAAAATGTTCTGTGTTATGATTAAATGTTGCTGTAGCCGTGAAATTAATAATAGTTCTTGAGTAGGTTTGTTTGTACTGGAGCTGTGATCAGGTGGTAGTGGTGATGGTGGTGAGGATGAATGCTGGTGATGATAGTGATGGTGATGTTTGTTGTGGTGATTGTGTTGTTTGTGATGATGATGATGATGGTGGTGGTGTATGGTGGTTGTGTTTTTGGTGGTGATGGTGTTGGTGGAGGTGATGAATGGTTGGCTGTGTTAGTAATTGGTGACCTGGATTGGTAGTCACTGTGAATTTTAAAATGTTGATGATTGATTAACCCATTAGCGCCCAGAGTTCCTGTGCGAGGGATTTTTCTGGAAGGGTACTAAACGTACCGCCTTCCGCCTATCGGCTCATAGTCGCGAAGCTAATAGGTACCTACCCCGGGGTTCCCTTCTTTATAAAATTTAGAAAGTGCCCAGTTCCGTCCAATATAGAGGACACTGGGCGCAAATGGATTAAGGTGAATTGATGATGGGAATGGGAATTTACGGTGAAATGGATGTATAATATTTCATTGATAATGATGATTTTATGATGACTATGATTAATGATGTGAATTTTTAGAGCGATTTTATTCCGAGTAGTAGTGAAACGTGGGTAGGAAAGACCGTCGACCTTTTGGACAGGTTTTGTTAATCTTTGTCTATTTTATTTTGCTGCTATACTCCGTACACTTACCTTGGCCTAAAATTGCCGCCCCTCCATCTTAAATGCTGAGCTGTAGCAGAAGAATAACTGTGCTCTGTACACTTTACCTTGGCCTAAAATTGCCGCCCCTCCTTCTTGAATGCTGAGCTGTAACAGGAGTGAACATCAGCAGGAAGTGCTTCAGACAGTTTATAGAGCCACAGTATTGTCTGTGTTACTGAGGTACGTGAAATAAACTGCCAACGAATGAAAATTTTGGCCAAGATAAAGTGAATGAACTATATCGTCAGATAAGTTTATTTAGTTTAGGAGACATATGTGGATGCGAATGGGCTAATGGCGATTGATTATTTAAGGCCTTGACATCGTGAAGTCATATAGTGAATAAAATGATTGAGTTACAGTAGAATGAAAGGTTATTCATGTGAATTATAATAATGATGAGTATGATGATGAAAGGAATGATTATAATAAAAAGAATAACAGCAACAACCACAACAAAGGGATAATAACCATAAAGTCATTACTCAAATAATTAACCCTTCTCTTCACTCGCTAATTACCTCAAAAACAACATAATTACAATAATTATAGTGCAATTAGCAGGGGTCGCCTCCCGTGTCTCTTATAATAATGTTTTGTTTGGATTAAATTAGAGGATTTTGGTTAGGTCTGGCTTGGGCTGGGGAGAGAGAGAGAGAGAGAGAGAGAGCGAGAGAGAGAGAGAGAGAGATAATCACGTTTCAAAGAGGAGGCGTTACCTTTGTTAGATGATAATGTAATAAGGCCGGAGTTTCCGCCCGAGAGAGAGAGAGCCGTTCTAGTGTAGGTGAGAGAGAGAGAGAGAGAGGTTCTAGTGTTGGCGTGATTCCAGACATGAGTATGAACCTTGAAGCAAATAGAGGCAAGACAGCAAAGAAAATAGGCGATATATATATATAAAAATAAGAAAAAATGGAGATAGAGAAGAGCATAAATATTTAAAATAACCAAAGAAAAATAAATGTAGCAAAAAGATAGGAAGAATATTGACAAAAAATAAATAAAAACGAAAGAAAAAAAAAACAACAACGTTGCAGTGAATCGCTACATTGATAGAAACGAAAAGTAAAAACAGTGACACAACCTTTTAAGAAAATATGGGAGAAAAAAAGAAAATTATAAGAAAATAATGAAGAAAATTGTACCGGACGAAAAAACATAGGTAAGAAAAGAACACAGATAATTAAAAAATGAAAATTAGCACCAGTGGCTAATATCTCCATCCATCCATCCATCTATCTATCTGTCAATCTATCCATCCATCTGGCCATCCATCCATCCATCAATTAATCAGTCTATATTTACCTAACTGTCTGTCTGTCTGTCTCCATCTATCCGTCTTTTATCCCCTGTCTCCCTCGCCTTCCACCCAACCTCGTAACCCTCTTTCAATCGTGCCATCTCAATGTCTTTTCCCTCAGCCTCTCTCTGCCCTATTCCCCTATTGCTTTTTATGTTCTCCCCTTTTCCCCTCATTCACATTCCCCTCCCCTCCCCTCTTTTCCCCTTTAAAACTGTTTCCCTTGCAACCTCTCTCTTCCTCTCCCAAACGTTGTTAAAACTTTACCTTTAAATGCTTTCTGGTCTCTCTCATTCTCTCTACTGTCTACTTTTCTCTCTCTCTCTCTCTCTCTCTCTCTCTCACACACACACACACACACACACACACACACACACACACACACACACACACACACACACACACACACACGTCACCCATTCCGTTCCTCCCCCCAATCCAAGTTTACAAAATTCCCGGATTCTGATCTCATTCCCATTCCTACCATTCCCATCACAATTCCAGCTCCTATAATTCCCATTCCCTTTACTTCCATTTTATCGCCCTCATTGCTGTTCCAACCATTTCCATGATTCCCTTGCCATTCCCATTCCCACTTCCATTCCCACCACTCCCCTTCCATTCCCACCACTCCCCTTCCATTCCCACCATCCCCCTGCCATCCCCACCATTCCCCTGCCATCCCCACCATTCCCATTCCAATTCTCCCTGCTATTCCCACCATTCCCATTCCAATTCTCTTCATTCCAATTTCTGGCCACTGTTCCTCACTAACTCTACAGGGAGACGCAAAAGTTTTCTCATCTTGGACTGCCGGCCATATAACACAAAAAGGAAAAAAAATATATATTAAAAAAAGTACCCAGAAAAGTTCATCAAGGTCGAGAATAGCCAGGAGAGAGAGAGAGAGAGAGAGAGAGAGAGAGAGAGAGAGAGACACACACACACACACACACACACACACACACACACACACACACACACACACACACACACACACACACACACACACACACACACACACACACACACACACACTTTTCACCGTCTCTTGCTTTGCCCTGTCTTGTGGCCTCAGGGGACGGAGCTGTAAAGTGTAAATGAAGGTTATGGAGTTGTCAGGTCATATTTGGCAGTGTGTAGAGAGGGGACGTGGGTGTAGAAGGTTCGTGACACATCTTCCTTAGCGATTTTTTTTTTTTTCGGTCACTTGTTTGGATTGTGTGTGTGTGTGTGTGTGTGTGTGTGTGTCTGTGTGTCTGTGTGTGTGCGTGCGTGTGCCAAGTTGAGGCAGGGTAGAGTTTAATGACGAGGCAGGGTAAGTTAGGATGGTGAGGCAGGATACAGTGAGGCAGTGTAGGATAAGACAGCGAGACAGGAAGAGGTAGAGCAGGGTGGGGCGGGTTAAGGCTGGAGAAGGTAGGATGATTAGGCAGGAGAGAGAGAGAGAGAGAGAGAGAGAGAGAGATGAAGTAGGAAGGATTTACCGCAGCAACACCGCAGTCCCGAGAGAGAGAGAGGAAGTTGTAGGGGACTAAGATTTGACGGGGGGAGAAGGAGGAGGAGGAAGAGAGGGATGATGATGATGATGATGATGCATTTGAAGGAAGAGGGAATGTGATGGAGGCAGATGATGATAATAGTGTTGTGTGAGGAAAAATAAGGATTAAGATGAAGACCGAGATGCGAAGACAAGGAAAGTATGAGGGAGTAGGGAGAAAAGGAGAATGAGCTGGGAGATGATGATGATGATGATGATTTTGGATGAGGAGAGAAGGGGAGGAGGAGGAGGAAGAGGAAGGAATGATGGTTTCCCGGAAAGAGATAGAGAAGAAGATGGAAGCGAAGTTGACAATTATTTCGCGGAAGAAGTTGTTTGAAAGAAAGAGAAAACTTTGCGGCAGTAGTATTTTATGGGAGAAGAAAATGATGATGGTGGTGATGATGATGGTGATGGTCTGCCATGAGAAGCAGCTTGAGGGAGGAGGAGGAAGAAGGATAAGAAAAGGAGGAGGAAGAGGAAGAAGAACAAGGACAAGAAAGAAGAGGAAGAAGGAAGCTTAAAAAAAGAAGAGGAAGAAATAGATGGAGATTTCCCAGCAGTGTTGTGAGGAAGAGTATAAGAAGAAGAAGCGCCAGAGTGAGTGAAGTAACCCGCCAGCAGGGCCCGTAAAGTGCGAGAAAACGCGAGAAAACAAGTGACTCGGAGCTTGTATTTCTCGAGGCCTTAGAAACCTTCTTAGCCCTTGTCCCTTAGCAATTTATTTTCCATGTTACAGTTTTATCATGTAGTTTGGCGCCTGGTGGTCTAGTGGGTTTGGACGCCTCGATCAGAGTGTTGGCCTATTCGATCCCCCAAAGGTGACTGTTTTTTTTTTTTTTTTTTTTTTTTTTTTCGGTCTTGTGATGCCACTCAGTGATGATGGCCTGGTCATCTGACCTTAAATGTACTGGACTGTGGTTAGCCTAGCCTCGGGACCCGTCACCTCGAATAGACAAAAGACAGGAAAGGGCTTTGTGTGTGTGTGTGTGTGTGTGTGTGTGTGTGTGTGTGTGTGTGTGTGTGTGTGTGTGTGAGAGAGAGAGAGAGAGAGAGAGATAAAAGCTAGGCAAAGGGCCCAAAGAAATGACAGGAGAAGGTATGAAGAGAGGATATTCATGGGAAGGGAAAGATGAAGAATGGAGGAGAGAGAAAAACAGGGGAAAGAAACAGGAGGAGAGGACGAGGAGACAGACGTAGAGTGATTGTGGAATGACACTTAAAAAAAAAAAAGAAGAGAGGAAGAGGTGAAAAATGAGAAAGAGGAATAAGAAGAGAAGAGGATTGACTTTGATGATGGCGTTGAAAAATAATAACTGTCAGGCGAGGGAAGGAAGTGGAGTATCGTTGGGAGTTTAGGAGAGGAGGAGAAGCAGGAATAGCAAGAAGAGGAGAGAAAAGGAGAGGATCAAGGGATAGGAAGAAGATAAAACATAATAAAGAGGAAGCGGAGATAGTGGAAATACAGGAGATGAAAGAGGAGGAGGAAAAAGAGGAAGAGGATTGACGTGAGATGATGGCGTTGAGAGATAATAACTGTCAGGAGACGGAAGGAAGTGCAGTATCTTCTTTGGGAGTTTAGGAGGGGGAGGGGGAGGAGGAGGTGGTGGTGGTGGTGGTGGTGGTCGTGGTCGTGGTGGAAAAGGAGGAAGGAAGACGGAGTTGAAGGAGAGGATAAAGAGATAGAGATGAAGGTGGATTTAAAAGAGTGTAATAATAGTAATAATAAAAATAATAATAAGAACTGAGAAAAAGACAAAGACAAAGGAAGAAATGGTACAGAAGGAGAGAATGTGGAAAGAGAAAGAAAAAACAAAGTGATGATATGAAATGAACTCGAAGATTGAGTGTAAGAAAGTTTCATTTGAGACGGATAATAAGAAGCAGCTGGGAAAATGGAAAGGATTGAGGGAGGCAAGATGGAAGAGATTATGGAGAGAGAGAGAGAGAGAGAGGGGAAAAAATGGAGGGAGGAAATATGATTGAGGGATGATAATGGTAATGAAGAGTGAGATGGAGGAAAGGCGACCTCAAGAAGATGACAGGAAGAAGTTGTGGAAAATGAAGGGGGAGAGATGTAGGTGAGGAAATAAGGAGAAATCAATGTGATTTGGGAAAGGAAAATTGGAAAATAGTAACAGGTTATTTAGAGATGAGCAACTGATAATGAAGTGTCGCTATACTCTTTTTACTCGAACCTGGCCTAAAATTACCGTCTCTCCATCCAACGCTGAATTGTAACAAGAGATTAGCCCTAGAATATTATGCTAGTCTCGAAGAATTGCCATGAAAAGGATGAGAGCCCTAGCACTGCCACTTTCCGCCACTGGGTTACGTGGAATAAGCTACAAAAGGAGGAAAATTTGGCCAAATTAGAGTGAAAGGAGTATAGGCAGTGTATTGGGTGTCGAGGGACGGCATATCTCAGTTAAGTATATTTGAATAATTCTTTAATATAACTTACTGATAATGTGGGTGGGTTTGAGTGGTGAATTTATTTTGGCAGACTTCTGGTTGGTTTCTCCATTTATCAGCTTTTTCTTACTATCTTGACACTACCTTACCCCATCCATAGGCAGAAAAAGAGGTCAAGAAAATGATGTTGATGATTGATAATTTTGGTGATGATGGTGGTCGTGATGATGATGATGATGATAATGACGGCGGTGGTAATGGTGGTGGTGGTGGTGACGATGATGCTTGGTAATTGATGGGTGTTGTTGAGAGTGTGGTGATGGTGACAATATCGATGATAATGGTGGTGGTGGTGGTGTGATGATGATAATGCTAAATTCTCTCCCAGTGTTGCGTAGATATCCCCTTGTAGCGTAGGATTTCGGATCTCCATTCAGATCGAGTTGACAGCGCAGTTCACGAGGGTCATTCCAGTTAATTTGCGACCTCGTTTGACATCAGGTGAAATCGTATCCTTGCTGAACGACGGGTCCTTTGCTTTAGTGTCGATTTAATAGCGTCACGTGCGTCTGTGTGTGTGTGTGTGTGTGTGTGTGTGTGTGTGTGTGTGTTTGGAGAGCATGCCAGACCGTTTTACATATTAGCTCCGGATCGTAAGGAAGGAGGGGACAGAGGAAGATTTACATGGTGAGGAAGGAAGGGGAAGAGGAAGTGTTAGGTCTTGAGGAAAGAAGGGTAGAGGAGAAGGGTTGGGTGGTGAGGGAGGAGAGGAAAGAGAAGGATTAGTGGAGAGCAAGGAAGGAGACAAGAAAAATCGCAGTTCCTCTCCTCTCCTCTCCTCTCTTCTCTCTCTTCGTCTCTTCTCCTCCTTCTGTCCTCTCGTCTCCTTTCCGCGCCTCTCCTCTTTTGCCTCACTCAATTTTCCACACAACCTACTGCACTACTTTCCCCTCCCCCTCCCCCTCCTCTCCCTGCTCACATTCCTCAGTTGTTGTAATTTTTCGTCTTCTTTCTCCCGGCATCTCATGAATCCGTGATATGCTCCCTCCTCCTCCTGCTGCTGCTGCTGCTGCTGCTCCTCCTCCTCCTCCTGCTGCTGCTCCTCCTCCTCCTCCTCCTCCTCCTCCCCCTCCTCCACTTTCCTTCCCCTGTTCATTCCATTTCTCTCTCTTTTGGTATATTCTCATCCTCGCTTTACATCTCTTTTCTTGTCTCATGTTTCTCTTCTGTCGTACTCTACCATGTTCTGGCATTTATAATTAGGCTCCCTAGCACTTTTTCCTAAGCGACTTATTTTGCCTATTATACGTTACTGACCCCTTCTGTATTACAAAAATTCTTGCAGTCTCACCTTACTCTTCAAAAATTACGTACAAAAGGATATTAACAGCCTGATCCAAAAATAAATCGCTAAGGAGGAATTGTTCCTGAATTCGGAGTTTTGAGAGAGAGAGAGAGAGAGAGAGAGAGAGAGAGAGAGAATTAGGGATACCGTAATATATCCGCTAAGATTACTTTCTTTTTCTCATTTTTAGACGAGTTTTTGTACACACACACACACACACACACACACACTTAGTCTTACACAAGCATAATTACACAGGCACACAGACACTCGCTGGGCGGGGGGTCGGGGGAGACAAAGGAGCATCAAAGAGAGAGAGAGAGGAAGGGGTTCTGTGGGTAGGAGGGAGAGAGAGAGAGAGAGAGAAAGAGAGAGAGAGAGAGCGGCCGGGGGGGGGGGGAGCTTTCTGTGGGTGGGGTAAGTCCATGAGTCTCTCCCACAGCAAGACCCAGAGGCTTAATTTGGCTCTGTTGTCTTGCAGGGACCTGGGGATTAGCTCACAGCGGGGTGGAGAGAGAGAGAGAGAGAGAGAGAGAGAGCACCCTAATCTGTTATGTATCCTTGCTTTTTCCCGTTGAAACTCATTCCTCATTTTCAGCCATCCATCTCTGCTTGAGCTCCAGCCATCCATTTCATCCTCGTCTTCCTCTTCCTCTTACGCTTCTTCCTCCTCTTACTCTTCTTCCTCTTCCTCTTCTTCCTCATCCTTTTCCTCGAGAACACTTAGTCTTCATTGTGTTCTGCCATTTTCTTTTTTATCTACGTTCTCATTCTTCGTTCTTCGTTCACTTATTATTCCTTAAGCTATCCATTCTCTCTCTCTCTCTCTCTCTCTCTCTCTCTCTCTCTTTCTCATCCCCCCAAGCGTCTCTCCCGCTCCATCTCCCTCTCCCTCCGCCTTCCCTTCCCGGTCCTTTCCCCCTTTTCTTCCCCCTACCCCCTCCCTTTCCCTTCCCTTCCCTTACCATCACCTTCCCTCTTTCCATCACTCCCATTCCATCTCTCTTCCTCCCTCTTATCACCTTCCCTCTCCCTCATCCTCCCTTTCTCCCTCTCTCGCTCCTGCCCTTCATTGATCACCAAGAAGCCCTGTGGAGTCAGATCACCGTCAGAGCACAGTGGATTACCGAGAAGGTGGGGGGGGGGTGATAGGGAGAGGTGGAAGAGGTCATTGTTTGAATTTTTTTTTTCCGTACAGTCTTATCTCTAGTTCCATTATGGTCGTGAAACAGTGAATCGTATTTTGGTTTGGAAACTGAACATTATTTTGGTCTGGAAACTGTGAACCGTATTTCTGGTCTCGAAACAACCGTATTTTGGTCTGGAAACCGTGAACCGTAATTTAGTCTGGAAACTGAACCGTATTTTCAGTGGTATTGGAGGCTTGGTATCACGTCTTATTGAGCGATTTATTTTCCTTATTACACTGAGCACTCTCTTGTATGTTAATTTTATCGCTTTAACATCGACATGGGTTCGCATTAAAAGAAGATAATTGGGACTTTAATATGCAGGATAAATAACAACAGAGATGGCGTCACGAATTCTCCGGCCAGGCTCTAACGAGATCATGTTCCTCTAATCAGTGTGAGCCAAAGGAGTTCAGATTCCGCTTCATTAGGATCGAAACCCCATAAGTGTAGAGGAATTCAGGGCCGGGACTGTACATTCACGTCCCCATCCGAATGTGGAATTGATCAGAACGACAATAAATAAACAAATAGATAAATGGATAGATAGATAGATGAATGAATAAAAAAAATAAGGAACATAAGCTGAGAGGTCCACGTGAGGTTGAAAATGATAGTCTAGGTAGGTTAAATGGGAGATTGATTAATTAAGGTAAGAAGGCGCGTATGAGGTAGAAGGTGATAATTGAGGTAGATGGGGTAAATGAAAAGGTATATTAATTAATAGAACGGAGGAAGAAGAAGAGGGTTTAAGGTATATAGATATTATTGGATGTGTAAATAAAAAGACAAGAAAGAGGAGAAGCCAGAGATGGATAGGAGGTAGCATGCGATAGATTGATGAAAAATGGGTCTTAAAAGAAGAATTTATATGCATGTACCAAGCTTTAAAAAAATAAAAAGAATATACGCAGAGGTGCATGAGGAATAAATATGCAAAAAAATTAAATGAAAAAATAATGGCTTTCTTTAAAAACTTCACATTAATTAAGAGGAGATGAACGAAAAAATACGAAAAATTTGGAAAAACCCAACTAAAAACAGCAATCTTAATTTTTCCAGACATTGATTTTTGTGTCTCGTAAATTTGGCCAAGGTGGAAGAAATTGATAATATAAATAAGAAATAATGAGCAGGAGAAACTTTACCTCCCTCCCTCCCCCCTTTTCGCTCATTTTTTCTTCCCTGTTCCTCCTTCCTCTCCCCTTCCTCTCTTTCATTTCTTCACCTTTATCTCCCCCTCTCCCTTCTTCCCTTTCATTTCTGTTTCCCCCTTTTATCTCCTCCTCTCCCATCCTCCCTCCCTGTTATTTCTTCCTCTTTGTCTCCCTCCTTACCCATCATCATTTTCCTTCACTTTCCTCATTCCTCCTTCCCTCCCTCAACTCGTTTCTCTCTTCCCTCTCCCTCCCTCCTGACCTTAACCATATTGCTGTGAATTGGCTGCCCTTTCCCTTTTCCTTCCCCCTTCCCTCTCCTTTCTTTTTCTCTCTGCCTTCCCTTTTCCCTCCTTCCTTCTCCCATTTTTTCTCCACTTTCCTCAACGTCCCACCCTTTTCCCTCCTTCCCTTTCCCGTTTTTCCTCCACCTTCCTCTATTTCCTTCCCTTTTCCCTCCCAAATTCCCCTCCATCTTTCCCCCTCCTCCCTTTCTCTCCGCTTGCCTCCAGTCCTCCTCTCTTCCCTCCTTCTCCTACCCGTTTCTCTTTCCTTCCCGTCTCCTTTTCCCCCATTTTCCCACATCCATACCTTTCCTCCCCCTTTTTTTCACCCCTTTCCCTCTGCCCTCCCTTCCTTGTTATTCCCCCTCCCCTTATCCTTTATCCCCGTCTTCCTCCTCTTTCTGTCCTCCATCTCTCCCCTCCTTCCTCCCTTCTTTCCCTTTTCTCCTCTTTGTTCCTCACCTTTCCATTTCCCCTTTTCCCTCCTTTTTCCCTCAGCCCCGTTTTCCTCCCCTCACTTCCCTCTTACCATCCTACCTTACCTGTCCCTTTTCCCTCTCAATTTCCCTCGTTCCCCTTGCTTCCCCCTCCCCGTCCCCTCCCTTAACCCTTTTTCTTCCTCCCCTCTCCCCCCCCTCCCCCTCCGAAGCCGCTCTTGAATACGTAATGAAGATACTAAGACGACAGGTTTTACGGCCAGAGAGAGAGAGAGAGAGAGAGAATGAGAGAGGTATGCGGAGGGAGGAGTAGAGGTAGATAAGAAGGAAGAGGAGGAAGGCAAGGAAAGGGAAGGGGTAGGAGGAGTGGTGTGTGTGTGTGTGTGTGTGTGTGTGTGTGTGTGTGTGTGTGTGTTTTAATTAGGCAGAGGTGGTGGTTGTGACGATGATGATGACGGTGGTGCTGATGATGATGATGACGGCGCTGGTGATGATGATGACGGTGGTGGTGATGATGATGATGATGATGGTGATAGGTAGGTAGGACAGGTGAGGACAGGTGTTGTGAGGTTCGGGGGGAAGGAGTATGTACAACTGTATAGTAATATATAATTTTGTGGATGAAATTAAAATGTGTAATAAAGTTCTCTCTCTCTCTCTCTCTCTCTCTCTCTCTCTCTCTCTCTCTCTCTCTCTCTCATAATTAGCTAGTTCTCTTCCCCTCTCCCCTCAGTAACCTTCTCTCTCTCTGTCTCCCCTCACTCATAATTTATTCCAATTTTTCCATCCCATATCCTTCCTTTCCCCTCCCTTTATCTCCCCATAGTTTCCTCCCCTCCCTTTATTTGCTCTATTCTCTCCCCTTATCTGTCATATCTTCACTTTCCTCCCCTCTCTTCTAGCTTTCTTCTCTCCCTTTTTTCTCACCTTCCTTCTCCCTCACCCTCTATCATTCCCTGTGCGTTTATCTCTTCTTCTCCCTTCTTCTTTCCTTCTCCTCCCCTTCTCTCTCCCCTCGCGTCTCCCAACCTTCCTTTCTTCTCCACCAATATCTCTCTCCCTTCCTCTTACATCTTTATCTTCATATTTTTCTTCATCTTTCTCTGTTCATGCTTCCCCTCGTTTTGTCCTCTTCACCTCCCCTTTACGATCATCTTTCACCTCTGTCCCCTCTCCATTTTTCTCTGTCTTCCCTTCCCCTCCCTTCCTCCTCCACTTCCTCTCTTCATATTCCCCTACCACCTCCACCTATCAAGTCACATTTCCTCATTTCCCCTTTACCCTCATCTTTCACCTTCCTCCCCTCTTCATTTTTCTCTAGTTTCCCTTCTCTTCCCTTCCTCCTCCATTTCCCCTTCATATTTCCCTACCACCACTCATCGGGTACCTATCTTCATTTCCCCTCATTGTTTCCTCCATATCTCCTCTTACTCTCATTTTTTTCATCCTTTCTCTTTTCACTACTCCTCCCTTCATCCTTCATTTCCTTTCTCTTCTTATTCCCCTGCCTTCACTCGTCTCATCTCTCCATTTCCCTGCTTCATTTCTCAGTACTCTCATCCCACACCTTCTTATTTCCCTTATCTACTCATTTTCCCTTTTCATTTTCCCATACTCATCTCTCACCCTCATTTTCCCCTCTATTTGTCACTTCTCTCACGTCATATTCATCTTTCCCCATCTGACTTCCTTCTCCTTCGATTATCGTCTTTCCCTTTTCTTTTGTTCCCTCGCTTTCCCCTCCTTTATTATTTTTATTCTTTCCCTTTTTATTCCTCTTCCTCCTCGCCTTATTCCTCCTCCTCCTCCTCCTCCTCTTCTCTTCCTCTTTCATTCTCCTCTTCCTCCCCCTTCCCTCTTGCTCCCCTCTTCTTCCTCCTCAGTCTTCTTTCTCTGTATAATGACCCAGGGTTTTCCTCCATAAACAAGCTACCCTTTCTCACTCACCTGACCTTTCCCATCTCTCTCTCTCTCTCTCTCTCTCTCTGTCTCTCTGTCTGTCTGTCTGTCTGTCTGTCTGTCTCTCTCTCTCTCTCTCTCTCTCTCTCTCTCTCTCTCTCTCTCCAGTGACCAGTGGTGTTCCTCAGGGATCAGTGTTGGGACCAGTCCTATTTATTATGTATATTAACGATATCGATGTTGGCCTAAACAACTTCATTTCTAAATTTGCAAACACAAAAATCGGCAACACTATATTAACTGAAGAAGACAGAATTAGCCTTCAAAATGACCTTGATAAAATTATCAGCTGGTCAGAAAAATGGCAAATGCCCTTCAATGTAAGCAAGTGTCAGGTACTGCAATGTGGGAAGAAAAACAAAAGGTATGATTACGAAATGAAGGGCCAAATCATTAGCAAGTCCTCACTAGTTAAGGATCTAGGCGTACTAATTTCAGACGATCTGAAATGTTCGAATCAATGTATCTCTGCCGCCAATAAGGCCAACAGGACCCTAGGCTTCATCAAAAGACATTTTACATATAAAAGCAAAGATATTGTAATCCCCCTATACAAAAGCATAGTCAGGCCACACTTAGAGTTTGCAGTGCAGTTTTGGGCGCCTCACCCAATTAAAGATATAGAATTACTGGAAGCGGTCCAGTGTAGGGCTACCAAGTTAATCCCGTCCGTGAGGAATAAACCATACCTCGAGAGACTCAAGGAATTAAACCTATTCTCTCTTAGAAAACGGAGACTCAGGGGACAACTGATTGAATGTTTTAAGATGCTAAAAGGCTTCAGTAATACTGATTCAAACAAGCTATTCACAGTAATTGCCGAGACTGTAACCCGAGGAAATGGTATGAAGTTGCAAGCAAGGAGGGCTAATCTTGATACAACCAAAAACTTCTTCACTTACTCTGTTGTAAGCGAATGGAATAAACTCCCTGGGAATGTGATTGAAAGTGGTACCATAAATATGTTTAAAAAGAGACTGGACATGTATCTCGACGCAATGGGTATCGTTTAGTTAGGATGGAGCAATTATTGCATATTCGCGTCTGCATTCATGTGTCTATTAGACACAGACAGTATTATAGAATATAAATAATAGATAAACATTCTATTCATCTTTTGATAAAAAAAAACAAAAACAAAAAAATTGCATGCATAGAGTAAGTATGTGGCTGTATGCCCAAATTTTCCTTTTCCATATTATTCTACTTTCTGCCGATCCTATAAAATTCCTTCAGGTTTTTCATTCCTGCAAGGTATTACTTCCTCTCTTGTTTCCTGTACGGCAAATGCCGGAGGGTCTGGAGGGTGGGGGAGAGAGCCTTCTGCTGTGCTATCCTTTTCTCCTGCTCCTATGCACTATATTAGGATTAAGGCCGGACCACCTCGTAGGGACCGTAAGGTCTGTGTGATCTGTGTATCTATGTAACTCTATGTAACTCTCTCTCTCTCTCTCTCTCTCTCTCTCTCTCTCTCTCTCTCTCTCTCTCAATAATTCAGTGGCATATGTTATTAATTCCCATTTATTCAGAATTAGCATATTAATTTTCAATCAGTTATTCAGTGCTGCATAATGGAGAGAGAGAGAGAGAGAGAGAGAGAGAGAGAGAGAGAGAGAGAGAGTGGAGGGGCTATCGATCCGTGTTTATATATGCAAGAATTTTGTTAAGGGTACCCGTCCTGTTTGTTAATGAGTAGGAGCATAATTGAGGGAGGGGCTAAAACGAAGGGGAGGTGTGTGTGTGTGTGTGTGTGTGTGTGTGTGTGTGTGTGAGAGAGAGAGAGAGAGAGAGAGAGAGAGAGAGAGAGAGAGAGCACATAGGACTGCATAGGGGAGGTTATTTGTCGAGGTACGAGTATATTGCTAATTCTTGTACAGTCTTACCAATGTGTGTGAGAAAAGGATAGCTGCTCCCCCCCTACCCACCAAACCCTCCGACAAGTAAACTGGCAGAAAAAAGAAAAACACCCCCCTCAGTTTAACCCCCCACGCTCTGCCCACCCACCCCATCATCCCCATTATGTAAAGACCTACCCATCCACCCAGTGTTTTATAAGAAGGGCAGAGCCAGGATTAGACGAAGAAGGGAGGGGGGGGGGGTTTCTTCGGCTCTGTTGCTACCCATGTCATCATCATCCTCATCCTCATCATCATCATCATCATCATCATCCCTATCATCACCACTCCTAACCTATAATGAGATTTCGTTTACCATCATCATTACTCATACTAAACATAACCTAGATTATAATTACCAAGGAAATGACCTAATTACTAGAACAAAGGAACAAGGCAGCCAATCCCCTTGTTTAGCATGAAGGGTAATTTGTTTTTAATGAGGAGGTTAATGCCAGGGATAAATGAGGGTATATGAGGTTGGGTAATTAGGATACAGAGGATTTCATGGGTTGTGTAGATTGAGGAGAGGTTGATTTTTTAATGGTTGTGTGTGTGTGTGTGTGTGTTCCAGAGAGAGAGAGAGAGAATACAATGAAATAAATAAGCTTTTTAAAACAAGCAAAAGCAGCTGTTAAAAAGCGAAATGCAAATGTAACTGAAAAACTAAACCTCTTATTCACCTTGATAGTAGTAGTAGTAGTAGTAGTAGTAGTAGTAATAATAATAATAATAATAATAAAAAAAAAATAATAATAATAATAATACCACGACACCTAACTTTTCCCCGTGTCCGTTCGCTGCAGCAATGGCCAGCCTGGACCACGGCACCAAAGGATGCATTGTGGTGGAAGACGCAGCCAAAGTCATCGCCGCTGGAGCTGGTGCCGAAGATGCAGAGACCACCGCCCGACCCACGCAAAGTACGTCGAAAATTGTATATATTTTTTGGCTTGATTTGGATGTTGGATTTTTTTTTTTCCTGATCTCCGTTAAGTAAGTCAAAATTATCAACTTTTTTTTTTAAGCACAATATGAGTGTGGGATTTTTTATTTATTTTATTTACTTACTTATTTTTTACTGGGGCTAAATTTGTGTATGAGAATTCTTGTGTGTACTTCAATCTCAACTCATGCAGGAACCAAGCACCTCACAAGGATATGAATGTGTGTACGGGATTTTTTGTGTACGTTTTTTTTTCACATATGTAGGTACGAGACACTTCATAACCAGGATCGAGGGAATAATCTTGAGTTTATTTGAAATTGCGTGTTATTTCTTTTTATCTTCACCCGTACTGCTGCTAAGAGTTTGGCAGCCATACGAGGGTGAAAAATAGGATGAAGAGTATGACAGAAGAAATCGATACGAGATGATAATAAGCCACTTCAATCCTAGGACGTACTTTCTAATGTAATTCTTGCTGTTTGGAGACGATTGTATTCAACTTAGGAAGGAGAGACCTCAGGTAGTGGTTAGTGGAGGCTCTAGTCAAACCCCTCCAGTTCAAAGTCCCCTAAGGTGAAAGTAAATGAATGAATGAATGGGTAAATAAAGTGAATGAATAAATGAATAAGTAAATAAATAAGTAAAGTCTATAAATAGGTAAAATAAGTTAAATAAGAAATAAGAATACGTGATTGGATTGAAGGAGGTTAATCGTTCCCCTGAGGCTGTGTTTTAAACCTGTTGTTTACCTGGGGGTGTCTAGGAATTCGAACACAGGCGAGTACATTATAAGACTGGGGGAGGGGAAAGGAGAAAAAGGGGTAGGGAGGAGGAGGGAGGTTGGGGGAAAGGGGATAGAGGGGGCATAGGAGAGGAGGAGGGTGGCGGAATCTTGGGGAAGACAGAGGGAAGTGGAGGCTTGGGGAGGGGAAGAGGGAGCTAAAGGAAGGGGAAGGGAGGGAAGCGTCTTATGAAGAAGGGAGGAGCGGACTTAGGAGGGATGGTGGAGGGGGATGGGTTTAGGGAAGGGGTAGAGGTCGCTTAGAAGGGAGGGGGAAGGGAGGGGCTTATAGAGGAAGGAGGGGGACGAGCTTGGAGGAAGGGGGATGGGGGAGGGGAAGGGGAAGGGGAGGGGAAAGGTTGAGTGCAAAATGTCGACTGCTTCCATGTTTACTTTTTTGAAGGTGATGCCCGGCGTTCGTTTTGCTGGGTTTATGGCTTCGTTTGCTCTCTCTCTCTCTCTCTCTCATATTTTCTCGTTTAACATCTATTTTTTACTGTTTCTCTTTCCACCCCTTTTTCCTAAGGTAATTTCTATGACAGTCACTAGGTAATCTTTTTTTATATTCCATTTTATATTTGTTAGTTTTTTTTTTTTTTTATGAAGAGAAATGATGTGAAATTGGTGGTGGATTTTTTAAGATGACTAAATTGTACGCACATATATTTTTGGATTCCACCCTCCCTGTTTTTGGTTGAGGATATGATGATGGGTGTGATGGTTGTGGTAGTGGTAGTGGTGGTTATGGTGATGGTACACACACACACACACACACACACACACACACACACACACACACACACACACACACACACACACACACACACACACACACAAAGAGCGTGCAACTGTCATCACGTCAGCCTTTAATTCACCCACATAAACACAGCAAGATTTCTTACAAGGCGTTTTCTTTGTTCTCCTTTCCGCAACATCTCCTCCATCCTGCCCTCCCCCCTGGCCAACCCGTCTTCCATTTTTCTTCTTTCTTTGTATTGTGATCCCTCTAGAATACATACATAGGTACACATTTACACGTACACCTGTATACCACACACACACACACACACACACACACACACACACACACACTCTCTCTCTCTCTCTCTCTCTCTCTCTCTCTCTCTCTCCACCACATCATCATTTTGCCCCCATCATTTTTTCTCACTCGTTCGTCCCCTCCTCTTTTTTTTTTTTTTTTTTTCGTCATCTCATTTTTTCAAAGCCAAATTTTATCCATTATTATGACGTCATTATCTTCTCCCCTCTCATTTCTCCCCTTGTTATCATTCCTCCTCTCCCCTCACTTTTTTGGCAGGCGTCTCTCTCTCTCTCTCTCTCTCTCTCTCTCTCTCTCTCTCTCTCTCTCTCTCTCTCTCTCTCCTTCTAGCTCTTATTCTTCCATCACCTCTCTCCCTCTCTTTCTCCCTCTCCCTCATCTACATTATGCACAAGGAACTGGCCGTCTTCCTTTGCATCCCTTTTGCAGGTAAGCCCCCTCCCTTTGACTCCCTTCTCACTTCTCTCTCCCCTCGTTCTCCCCCTTCTCTTTCTCTCCTTCTTTCTTTCACTCTTCCTCTTCCCTTTCTCGCATCCTCTTGCCTCTTTCTCTCCCTTTCTTTTTCACCTTCCTTTTCCTGTCTCCCTTCTTTCTTTCCCCTTCCCTCTCGCCTTCCCTTCTCATTTCCTCTTCCCTTTCTCTTCCGTCTCGCATTTTCTTTCCTTTCTTTCCCCCTTCCCTCCTCAGTTCCTTTTCCCCCGTCTCCTTTCTTTCTTCCTCTTCCCTCTCTCTTCTCTCACTTCCCCTTTTCTGTTCTCCATCCCTCTGTTTCTCTTCTTTCTCCTCACTCTTTCCTTCAGTCTTCACTCCAGTCTCTACCCCCTTCTCTGTTCCTCCATTTTTCTTCTTGTTCGTCTTCATCTTTCACCCTTTTCTTTTCCCTCTTCCTTTCCTCCCTTTCTCGTCCTAACTCAACATATTTTCTTTCCCCTTCCCCTCCACCTAATTCTCCCATACTTTTTTTCTTTTGATTAATTTTTCATTATAGTTTTTCTTCGCCACGTAATGATCCTTCGCACATTTTCCTGCCGTCTTCATCAGGTGGTAATTGTTCGTTGGAGGGGGTCTACTTTCTTTACTATATTTATCATACTTATAAGTTAGGTACCGTAGTACTTGCTTATCTTTGTGCTATTACTTCTCTCTCTCTCTCTCTCTCTCTCTCTCTCTCTCTCTCTCTCTCTCTCTCTCTCTCCTTACTTCTTATTTTCGTCTTCTTATCCCACACCTTCCCATCCTTAACTACCATTCTTACCTGCCTGCCTTCTTACCTGTCTTTCTCCTCTCCCCTCCCCTCCCCTCCGCTCCCTTTACCATTTTTCCTTTCCTCCCTTCCTTCTCGTTCCCTCCCTTCCTTTTATCCCTTCTTTCTTTCTCCCTTCTACTCCTCGCCCCTCCACTCTCCCCTTCAAGTCCATGAATAAGGTATCTCTCTTCTTCACCCTTCTCTTCTCACCATTTTCTCGATTTCTCACTTACCCATTCACCCCATTCTTTAGCTTCCTCATTTACCCATTCACCCCATTCTTTAGCTCGCTCATTTACCCAATCACCCCATTCTTTAGCTTCCTCATTTACCCATTCACCCCATTCTTTAGCTCGCTCATTTACCCAATCACCCCATTCTTTAGCTTCCTCATTTACCCATTCACCCCATTCTCTAGCTCACTTGTTTACCAATTCGCCCCCTTCTTTACCTCACTCATTTACCCATTCACCCCATTCTTTAGCTCACTCATTTACCCATTCACCCCATTCTTTAGCTTCCTCATTTACCCATTCACCCCATTCTTTAGCTCACTCATTTACCCATTCATCCCATTCTTTAGCTCACTCATTTACCCATTCACCCCATTCTTTAGCTCATTCATTTACCCATTCACCCCATTCTTTAGCTTATTGATTTACCCATTCACCCCATTTTTTATCACACTTATCTACCCCTGGCTATAGCTTATCTGCTCGGGTGAATAGTTTTCTTAGTTATAACCTTCCCGATACCAATCTGTCACGAAATGATCAACAAGTCTATTGCTGTTTGCATTTCTTTTGCATTCCTTTGTACTCCTCTCTTCGCTCCTTTCCTTCCCACTCCCCATATCTATCCTATCCCTCCCCCTTCCCCCTTCTCTCTCTCATCGCGCTCACATTCCCTCCCCACTCCCCTCCCCAACCCATCTTCACTCCTTTCCTTACAGACCATAAGGTCTGTTGCTGTTTGCGTTCCTTTGTATTCCTTCCCTCCTCCCGTCTTTTCCCCCGCCCCCTTCCCCCTTCTCCCTCTTTCTCCTCACCCCCACACTCCCCCTTCTCATTCCCCCTTTTTCTCCTCACCCCCACACACGCCTTTCTCATTCCGCCCTTCTCTCTCCTCACCCCCACACACGCCCTTCTCATTCCCTCTTCTCTCTATTTCTCCCCATCCCCACACACCCTCTTCTCATTCCCCCTTCTCTCTCTCTCCTCCCCCTCCCTGTTGCAGCAATTATACGGGGTGGTGGTGTAGATAGCGAGCCTGGTATTTCATTATGGACCCGCCTGCCAGTTACTGCTCCATGAATAATTCCTACATGGATTGGGGGAAGGGAAGGGGGACCTGGGACTGGGAGGGAGGGAGTGAGGGGGAGAAGGAGTGGGAAAGGGGTGGGGGGAAGGTAGAGAGGGGAATGGGTAGGGGAAGAGGAAGGAGGAATGGATTGGTAGATATGGATGACCGGGGGAGGGACATACAACAAGGGGAGAGGGAGGGGGAGAATGGGAGAGGAGAGGGGGGTAGGGGAAGATAAAGAAGGAAATGGGTGGGGGAAGGAGGAGGGAGGACGTGTCGATAGTTAGATATGGAGGACCGGGCGAAGGGGAGGGGGAGGAGAGAGGAAAGGATTACATAGGATTACATAAGAAAGCAAACAGCAACAGACCTTATTGTCCTTTCGAGGCTGCTTGTTACGGACAAGACTGTGACTACAAGATCTAACTCTACATGCTGATGGAAGAGGATAGTAAAGCAAGAATATTAATCTGGGTCCCAACTCAAGTGCCAACTTAGGTCCCAACACAAGCAACAACTTAAGTCCCAACTCAAGCACCAACCTAAGTACCAACTCGAAGTGCCAATCTCAGTCCCTACTCAAGAACAAACTTATCCCAACTCCAGTGCAAAATTAAGTCCCAACTCCAGTGCCAACTGAAATCCCAACTCAAGCGCCTGTTTGAGTCCTAACTGAAGCGCCGACCTAAGTCCCAACTCAAATGCCAACCAAAGTCTCAGATCAAATACCAACCTAAGCTTGAACTCAAGCACCAACTTAAGTCCCAACTCAAGTGCCAACTTAAATCCCAACTCGTGTCAACTTAAGTCCCAACTCAAGTGACAACACGCAAACTCAAGTGCCAACTTAGGTCCCAACTCAGGTTTCAACCTAAGTCCCAACACAAGCGAAAAATTAAGTCTCAACTCAAGTGCCAGCTTAAGTCCCAACTCATGTACCAACTTAATCCCAACTCAAGTGCCAGCTTAGGTCCCAACTCAAACATCAACTTAAGTTCCAACTCAATCGCCAACTTAGGTCCCAACTCAAGCGCCAAATTAAGCCCAAACTCAATCACCAACTTAAGTCCCAAGTCCCATCTCAAGCGCTAACCTAAGTCCCAACTCAAGTGACAACAGGCAACCTCAAGTGCCAACTTAGGTCCCAACTCAGGCGTCAAATAAGTCCCAACACAAGCGAAAAATTAAGCCTCAACTCTGGTGCCAGCTTAAGTGCCAGCTCAAGCACCAACTTAAGTCCCAACTCAATCGCCAAATTAAGCCCAAACTCAAGCACCAACTTAAGTCCCAACTCAAGTGCCAACGTAAGCTCCAACTCATATGCCGGAGGAAAGAGGAAAAGAGATGAGGAAAGGGGATGAGAGAGGGAAATAGGTAGGGGTAGAGGGAGGGTGGAAGTGTTGATAGGTAGATGTGGAAGAAGAGAAGGAGGATATGGAGGGAAAGACAGGATGAGAGGGAGGGATAAACAGGAGGATGAGACGGGAGGGATTTTGAGAGAGAGAGAGAGAGAGAGAGAGAGAGAGAGAGAGAGAGAGAGAGAGAGAGAGAGAGCGTGAGCAGGTATTTAGAGGTAGGGCAGGGTAACCTATCGGGGTAGTGGGCCTCGATATCCGATATTGAGATATTCGGTACCACGCGGCCTGAGAGAGAGAGAGAGAGAGAGAGAGAGAGAGAGAAAGAGAGAGAGAGAGAGAAAGGGAGATTGAAAGGTGTTGTTAATAACCTCTCTCTCTCTCTCATTTTTTGTTTCTTGGGTATTGATTATATTTCATTTTCCCTCCCTTTGATATTCGTCTGTCTTCCTCGGTTTTTTCTTTCCTCTTTTTTTTCTACATTGATTTATGCTTCGTCTTCCTTTACCGTGAGAGAGAGAGAGAGAGAGAGAGAGAGAGAGAGAGAGAGGGAGGCCAGCCCAGGACAAAGGGTGTGACACGAGAGAGAACATTAGATAGCAGCTTAGAGAGAGAGAGAGAGAGAGAGAGAGAGAGAGAGAGAGAGAGAGAGACGAATATTAAGTGGAGAGTAATACTAGGGAAACAAAATTAACCTAGAAAATTCCGAGAAAATAGATTAATAGAGAGAATGGTAGGAGGTGAACTGGAAGAGATCGAGAGGAGATAGAGGAAAGGTGAGTTGGTGCGAATTAGAGAGGAGTGTGTGTGAAATGGGACGAGAAAGGGTTATGGTGGAGAGATGAGAGGAGGAGGAGGAGGAGGGGAGAGGATTGGAAGTAGAAGAGAGAGAGAGAGAGAGAGAGAGAGAGAGAGAGAAAGAGAGGATAATTGGGGGTGAATGTAAGCTGCTGGGAGGTAGAGATAGGTAGATGGTTAGATGGATGGAGGGAGGGAGGGATAGATAGATAGATAGATAGGTAAGAGAGAGGGAGATGGTACGTACGAGATTAACGGAGTACGAGTTTGTGTGCGTGCGTGCGTTTGCGTGTACTCAGTTTCTCATTTAAGATCCATTTTAATGACAGATCGAGAATCGCGTGTGCTCTCTCCACTGTAATGAAACTGGAGTACATGGCGAGTGCTTTGTGATGTACTGTACTTAACTTTGTAATTACATGTACGCTGGAGGCAGGAGTAGCCTGGGAGGTCTCAACACATCTTACACAACGATTTATTTTCTGCACGTCGGAAAACTCTGGAGTACTAAGCCAGTATTTCGTAATGTAGTGTACGTACTTCTAATTACATGTACTCAGAAGGTGGGAATAGCGTGGGAGGCATAATCAACACCTCTTTTTTTTTCTTTCTTTCTTTGTCCTATTGTATGTTATTAATGGAATCTTTGTCTGTATTGAAATGATGTATCACGAAGGAGAATGTTGAATTATAATATGGAATGGGTAGGTATTTTTATCTATATCTCAAATGGCCTTCTCTGTCTGTGTCTGTCTGTCTGTCTACCTACCTATCTATCGGTATATTCTCTATCTATCTCATGGACGTATCTTTATGTCTGTGTTATTATCTATCTGTTTTGTCTATCTACTCCTCAGTCTGTATTATCTAAATATGTATCTATCCATCCATCCATCTATCTATCTACCTATGTATGTGTGTCTACACTCAATCCATCGATCTATCTATGTATCTATCTCCATCTATCTACCTGTATTACCTGACAACACGAAATATTTACGATGCCGTTTTGGTGGACGGAAAATCTTTGAGAATGTCGATCAGAATTAGTGTAGTAAATCATTCTCTCTCTCTCTCTCTCTCTCTCTCTCTCTCTCTCTCTCTCTCTCTCTCTCTTTTTCTCTCTCTCTGTTTTTATTCTGCTTTTGTGTACTAGCTTAAAAAACACTGAGAGTCGTGTGGTTCTTGTATACTCATTGAAAGAGAAATATATAGTATAGGGACTGATAGATCGAGATAGATAGACAGAGAGACTGATAGGTAGATAGAATGGTAGGTTATATATTTCCCCAAATAAATACAAGAAAAATATATAGGGATTACGGAGATATATTTTTCAACAATTTTTTTTTCATCTCACGCAGCGTCGACACACACACACACACACACACACACACACACACACACACACACACACACACACACACACAGAAATTCCAGGGTAGACTTCATCAGATTTTCATTCCAGCCAAACTACATTTAGATTTATATGGGTGGCCGAGAGACAGTAGCTATCATCGCGTGTATAATCCCTTGATGGGTGGGGGATTAGAGAACAGGTGAGACAGAAGGGATTACAGTGACCTGGATTAGAGGTGTGGATGATTAAGTTGGGTTAGGTTAGGTTAGCCTTGCTTTGGTTAGGTTGGGTTGGGTTGACGTTGAGTTAGGTTGGCTTGGGTTAGTTTGAATAGAGTTTGGTTGGTTAGGTTTCGGTTGGGTTGGCGTTGGGTTAGGTTGGTTTGGGTTAGTTTGAACAGAGTTAGGTTAGGCTGGGCTGGTGTGGGTGGGGTGGGGTTAAGTTGGGTTGATTTGGGAAAGATCAGGTTAGGCTGGCTTTGGTTAGGTAGGGTTGGGTTAGATTAGGTTAAATTAGTTTATATTGGGCTTGGTCGAGTGAGGGCAGGTCATGTGTGGATTGGTTAAGTTGGATTGGGTCAGTTTAGGGTCAGGTCAGGTGACGTTAGAATAAGTGAAGTTAAGTAAGGTAAAGTTAGATACGATTGAAGTAAGTAGGCTTAGATTAGACGATTAGTTGCTGCCTTAAAACCATTGCAAGGTACTCTCTCTCTCTCTCTCTCACACACACACACACACACACACACACACACACACACACACACACACACACACACACACACACACACACACACACACACACACACACACACACACACCATTCCATCATAAAAAGTTGTTAATACAGTGGAATGACCATTGGGAAGGTGTCATTAAAGTTAGTCCACATTTCACCTTTACGAGCAAGTAGCATATAGGGCTGTTTGCGACATTGCAGGAGTGGGAAATTTAATGGACAGCAGTGGTAGCCAATAATCGATAGGCTTGTAATGTGTTGAGGAGGAGGAGGAGGAAGAAGAAGGAAGAATGGAGGTGGAGGAGGAAGGAGGAATGGAGGAGGAGGATGGAGGAAGAATGGAGAAGGAGGAAGAACAAGGAAGAATGGAGGAGTAGGAAGAGGAAGAAGAAAGAATGGAGGAGGAGGAATAACAAGTGACAACAAATACAGGAAATTAGAAGGAAAGAAAGGGGAAAGGGAAGAAGATAAAAAGAGAGGAGGAGGAGGAGGAGGAGGAAGTAGAAGAAGAATGAAAAGAGGAGGAGGAGGAGGAAGTAAGAAAAGAGGAGGAGGAGAGCAACAAGAACAAATCGAACGCTACAAGGAAATTAACTAATAATAACAAAGACAAAACACAAAAAAAGTGTAATGGTCTTGCAAATGATACCCCTCAGCAGTCGTAATCAACACGTGCAATAAATCCCTTACAACAACAGAAGGCATGAATATTTTGCAACCTCTTGGTGTTGCTTAATCTTGCAGCTTAATTCTCCATGCTCCATTGATTCCCTTGCAACCCTTTTGTTCCTTGCTTGGCATTCTTTGTGTTCAGATTATTATTGTTATTATTATTATACGTGTTGTTAATTATTAGTATACTTATTGTAATTGTAAAAATGATTATTTGGTGGGGGTAACGCCTTAAATATGGGGGTTAACGTCTCAGGATATATATTTTTTGAGGGGGTTAACGTCTTGGGAGAATTTTCAGGGAGAACGTCTTAGATTTGGGGGGATTAACGTTTTATAGATTTTTTTTTGGGGAGGTAACGTCTAACATTTGGGGAAGGAGGTTAATGGACTTGATTTTTTGGTGGGGCTTACGTTTTATGAGAATTTTTTAGGGGGTTAACGTCTTGGATTTGGGGGATTAACCTCTTACGTATTATTTCCCAGACGATTTGATTCAGCTTAGGAAATAAACCTTGAAAAGAAAATACTGAAAAAAAAAAAATCCTCATTCACTCCTTCACTAAATTTCTCCCAAATTAATCCCTTCACTACAATGACGCACTTTCAAAATACTTAACTACTTATAATTTCATGGCATATTGAACTGTTTATCGGCCTTTGTTCTCTTCTTTTTTTCCTTTTTTTTTTTTCTTTGTGTGGGAATTGCTTGACTTAATATTTAAAAAAGGTGATTCATATCGTTCTTTGTTTCAGAATAATTGAGGTTATTTTGCTCGTGTGTGTGTGTGTGTGTGTGTGTGTGTGTGTGTGTGTGTGTGTGTGTGTGTGTTTTAATCATACCCAGCCTTTGTGCTGTACATTAGTGGGTATGGATGATGATGATGGTGATGATGATGACGATAATGATGATGATGATGATGAGGAGGAGGAGGAGGAGGAGAGGGAAAAAGAGGAGGAGGAGGAGGAAATGAGCTGGCTGTCAATAGTAATAATAATAATATTAAAAAATAATAATAATAATAAAGATGATTATAGTAATAGCAAAACAATAATGATGAAATGATTATAACTTCATTAAAATTTAGCAAACGTAATACAGTTCAGTTGCTCAGTTAAGCATGTTTCATTTTCCAAATCACCCCCCTCCTCGCCCTAAGTTTCAGCCCGGGCAAAATGATAAGTCATTCCTGCTCACTCCCAAGTTAGTCCAATCTTGCATAGCCTCGCTCACTTCAACAACTTTGCACCGCGCTCCCGGCATCGTCATTTGCATACCGCGGAAATGTTGCAGATGTCGTAGGTGCTTGAGTTTAGCGGTGTTACTCGTGTTTGTTGTAGTCATTCCTCCTCCTGCTCCTCTCGCTCCTCCTCCTCCTCCTCATCATCATCATCATCATCATCATCATCATGGGGTAAAAGAGTCTATACTTCTTTGTACACAACTCATCCAGCAGTTTCCATCCCGTATTATTCTCTAGGTTCTTTTAACTTTCGCACTGTGTAGGTAAACTGAAACCTTGCGTTATAGAAGTGCATGGAGAGAGAGAGAGAGAGAGAGAGAGAGAGAGAGAGAGAGAGAGAGAGAGAGAGAGAGAGATTAAGTATACATGAACTCTTCCATGGAAAAATGTTATGACGATTGTGGGCATAATTTATTTAGCTAATGTTGAGTGACTGCAGCCTCTCACCCTCGACACTTCCATCACGGCTATGACTGTTTTGTAGAGTTGGAGTGAGCATGAGGTGGGTCAGGTGGAATATTCTCTCTCTCTCTCTCTCTCTCTCTCTCTCTCTCTTCATTTCCTTCCAAATTTCTTTATCATTTTGCCTGTTTTTTTCCTTTTTCCGGATCTCATTCCCTCCCAATTACCTTTTTCATCATTTTCCTATGTTTTCCCCTAATTTTCCTTTCCTTATTCTTATTCCTTTTTCTGTTATTTTCTTTTTCTTATTCTCACTCCCGTCAAGTTTTCCCTCTTCCTATATTGTCGTATTTTCGTGATTGTGTTTTCCTCCCGGATTTCTCCTGCTTCTTGACCTCTCGCTATTTTCTTTGAGTGGTGCTTTTTCTGATTGTTTCCCGGCAAATCCTTCGTTTTCTGTTCCCCTTCAAGGTCACTCTCTCTCTCTCTCTCTCTCTCTCTCTCTCTCTCTCTCTCTCTCTCTCTCTCTCTCTCTCTCTCTCTCTCTCTCTCTCCGTTTCTGTTCTTTACTTTCACATCTTTTCCCTCTCATCAGTCTCTCCATACATTTGACTCATCTGTCTATCCAACTCTGTCAGCCAGCCTGCCTGCGTTCTCAACCAGCTTATCCACTTAACCTACCTACCTACCTTTGTTTCATCCATGCATATATCCACTCATAAGACCAGCCAGGCATTCATCCATTTCTATGTCTACCTCATTGATCCGTGAATTATTCTGTATTGCAGTATTAAATTATCTCCTATGTGTCCGTCCATCCATCACTCCATCCATCGATCCATCCATCCATTCACCTGTAACTCCGCCGTTGTATTTTTATCATTATCTTGTTTATTCAGAATCTGTCATCTGTTCATCCATGCATCCATTTCCCACTTGATCCAGCAGCCATTCCACACCCTCGCATCTAGACAGACGCGTGGTAATTGGCGTGGAGAATGAGGGCTGTTTGGGTGCGACTCTCTGATAGGCGGGGATTAAGAGGCGTGGACGTTATCAGTCACCAGGCCCCTTAATTGCCAGCTGATAATAGGCTGACAATGGTGATACGCCGGCTGGATATATCGCTGCATGAGTGTGTTGCCTCGGAAGGTGATTGGAATGAGAAATAAAGGGAGATATTAATAAGAGTTTGATTAGAAGTATTAATAGATTCGATTATGTACAGGAGAGTTAGTCTGGGAAACGGTGGTGGTGGTGATGGTGATGATGATAGTGGCTGTGGTGGTGGTGGTGGTGTGTTCTTATGTCACTGTCTGTAAGTCTGTCTAGCTGTCTGTCTGTCTGTCTACTTTGGTCAGTTTTTCAGTTTGCACCTACATCAGTGTCTGTTTGTGTATATCCAGCGCTTTGTGTATCAGTACTCATATCAGCTTATGTATCAGTCTGTTCCTTTTTGTATATCTGTGTCCCCGGCTTCTTCTTCATCTCTCTCTCTCTCTCTCTCCATTTATCTATCTATCTTCCTCCTCTCCTCTGCCTCAATATCTATCTCTTGTTTTTCTATCGCCGGCGTAGGAGAGAGACGAGGAGATTTGTCACGCTGGCAGGGTTATTAGGTCTCTGTCAACGCTCTCTCTCTCTCTCTCTCTCTCTCTCTCTCTCTCTCTCTCTCTCAACCTTTCCTTTCTCCTTCCTTTCTTCCTTTGTCTCGATTTTCTTTCATTCTTCTTCCCTTCCTGTCATTTATCTTGCTCTACGTTTTTCTCTCTCTTTTCTCTCTTCTTTCTCCCTTGTCTTTGTGTCGTAATAGTTCTGTTGTTTGGATACATTCTCTCTCTCTCTCTCTCTCTCTCTCTCTCTCTCTCTCTCTCTCTAATTGACACTTTCCCACTTCGTTTTGTCTTATTCACTTCCTCACTGTCACCCGGCACACACACACACACACACACACACACACACACACACACACACACACACACACACACACACACACACACACACACACACACACACCATAATTCTTCCCCTTTTCTCCGTAATTTCTTATTCTAATCTTGTTTTCTGCTTCTCCCCTGTGTCTTAGAGTTTTCCATTTCCTTCCTCCTCCTCCTCCTCCTCCTCCTTCCTTTCTTCTTCTTCTTCTTCTTCCTCGTCCTCCTCCTCGTCCTCCTCCTCCTCCTCTTATTCTTTATTCTTTCCATCAATTTTATCATACTTCCTTTCTCCGCCTCTTGCTTTTCTTTTCTCTTTGTTTCGGATTTTGTATTTCTCTCTCAATATATTTTTTCTTTTCTTGTGTTTTTCGCTTCCTGTCTGACTTCTCCTTTCACTCTTTCTTTTCAGATTTTCTTCTTTCCCTCCTTCGTTTCCTCCTCCTCCCCTTTCCATCCCTTCCTCTATCCTCTCATCTCATCGCAACCCACTTTCTCAGGTCCATCCTTTTTTCCTTCCTTCCTTCTCTTCCCCTCCCTCTCATCCCCTATCTGCTCTTCCTGATCCTTCCAATTCCTCTCTCACCCCGTTTCTTCCCCCCCTCTCTCTCTCTCTCTCTCTCCTCGTCCCAGAGTATCTTCAAAATCAGTCATATCAGAATCAATGCCACTTCAAGGTCATTCAGATCAGTCACTTCAAAATCTAAGTTATTTCTAAATCAAAGTTGTTCTGAATATTCCTGTTGTTTCTGGGAGCGGTGATTTGTCGGCTGTCAAGAGCAGAAATGTTCTCTCTCTCTCTCTCTCTCTCTCTCTCTCTCTCTCTCTCTCTCTCTCTCTCTCTCTCTCTCTCTCTCTCTCTCTCTCGTTTAACTACCTTTTTTTGCCCCTGACACTTTACATACTCTCTTTTTTTTTTTTTTTCTCATCTGTGTATGTGTGTGTATTTTTATGTATGTGTATAAATACTGTGTGTGACTCACGTATAACCCAGTCAGTCAGGTTTGTATACATCCATCTCAGCCTGTTAGTCATTCATACTTACATCAGACATTCAGCCCTCAATCTGTGTATCTATCTGTCTATCTATCTATCTATCTATCTATCTATCTAACTGTCTATCTATGTCTGTCTACCGATCGTCTGGTTATCACGTGGATGTCTTCATTTGTGATATTAAAAAAAAAAATAAGCCAAATCCCACACCATTCTTCTTACCTTTGTCCTACTCTTCTCTTTTTGCTCTTTTTACTCTCTTCCCTTTTGTCTCCTTTCTCTCGTGGTCTTGATTTTTTTTTTCTTTCTGTCTTTCCGCCTTCTCCATTTTTTTTTCCCCTCAGATGTCCTTCTTTTTCTCTTCTGTTTTTCTTTTTCTGTCTTTTATTCTCTCTACTTGTTCCTTTTGTACGTCACCCTATCAGTCTGTCCCTCTGGCTGGCTGTCTACCTGTCTGTCTACCTCTGCTTGCCTTTCTGCCTGTCTTCCTACCTGTCAACCTCTGCCTGTGTCTGTCTATCTGTTTACTTGCATTCCCACCTGTCTTCCTACCTATCTATCTACCTCCACTTGTGTCTGTCTATCTACTTGCCTTCTTGTCTTCCTATCCATCTACCTGTCTACCTGTGTCCGTCTATATCTGTCTATGTATATCTATTTATCGTCAGGGCCGCCTAGGTAATCAGTGTGGTAGTCTTCATTTGTGATGTTGAAAGGACTCCCCCCCCCCTTGTCTCCAATACCAGTCTCATTCTTCCTACCGTTGTCCTCTTTACTCTTTTTCTCTCTTTTGTCTTCTCTCTTTTGGTCTTCTCTTTAGCCTTTTCACATTGATTTCCAGTTTGATTTTATTTCTCTCTCTCTCTCTCTCTCTCTCTCTCTCTCTCTCTCTCTCTCTCTCTCTCTCTCTCACCAACATAGGCCATACTGGAATAGTAAATATGATATCAAAGAGGATTGGGTTAGGAGTGTGGTGGGGTGTGGAGCTTGTAACAGGATGTCTCTCCCCCGTCTTCACCTCCCCATCTTGCTCCCCGCCCCCTTCTCACCCCTGAACTCTCCTACTCTTCTTCCCCTCCCCCTCTTCTTCTCCATCCCCCTCCTCCTCGCCTTCCCTCCCCTCCTCTCTGCTTCCTTCCCTTCCCCCTCTGCATACTTTTCTCATGCACACATTCTGTTCCATATTATCATAAACATTGAGTAGAGTGGAATGAGAGAGAGAGAGAGAGAGAGAGAGAGAGAGAGAGAGAGAGAGAGAGAGAGAGAGAGAGAGAGAGAAAGAGAGAGAGAGGAGGGGAGAGTTCGAGGGTGCTGGTAACTAGCTGCCCCTCCCATCTCCTCCTTTCCTCCCTCCCTCTCTCCCCCCCTCCCCCTCCCCTTCTGTCACAGCGGGGGAGAGATACCACACTTTTCTGGCAGGCTTCCTATCTTGCTCCACGGGGGAATATTAATGTGGATGAGAGAGAGAGAGAGAGAGAGAGAGAGAGAGAGAGAGAGAGAGAGAGAGAGAGAGAGAGAGAGAGAGAGCTGGATAACAAGAGGTAATAAAAAAGAAAATGAAGAAAAATGGTGGTAGAAAGAGGAAGAGAGAAAGAAATGTCAGAGAAAGAGTGAATGAGGCATGTCTATCTATCCATCTGTCTATCTACATATCTACACACCCACCGCACGTCTGTATGTCTGTCTGCCTGTCTCTGTATGTTTTTGTATGCCTCTGTCTACATCAGTCGATCTATCTCTCTATCTATCGTCCCAGTCCACCTCATGTTGACCTGATCCTCTGCAAATGTCAGGTTCAGTAGCATCGGTAGGCAGTTTATCCCCACTTGTAATTCTCTCTCTCTCTCTCTCTCTCTCTGTCATGGTGGGGCCTGTTGTTTTTTATTTTTTTTTGTTTTCGCTCTTTTCTTCACTTTTCGAATCTGTTGTTTCATTTTAGGGGACTTTTTCAAGTTTCTTAGTATCATCCTTTTTTTTTTTTTTTTTTTTTTTTTTTCTCGGCTGTTCTTGGTCCTCCCTTTCTTTTTCCCCCCTTTCTCTGTCCTCTCACCTCATTCCCCCCTTTCTCTGTCCTCTCACCTCATTCCCCCCTTTCTCTGTCCTCTCACATTCCCCCATTCCCCTCATTTCCCATTTCCCCTCATCCTTCACTTCCCTTCATTCTCCCTTTTTCCCTCATTTTCCTTTAGCATTCTTTCTCCCTTTCCCCTGACACGCATACAACCCTCATACTCCACACCCTTTTCTTACTCCTTTCCCTTTCCGTTTCCTCTCCTTTCCTCTTGGCTCTGTCCTCTTCATTTTCCCTACAGAGAGAGAGGGAGGGGGGGCGATTGGGTTACATTTCTCACGGTGTTTTTGGCCTGGCAAAATTACATAGGTCAGCATCTGTGCAGAGGAAAAAGCGTTCGAGAGAGAGAGGAATACTCAATTTGTGGTATATCGTAATAAATAGGCTTTTATTATTATGTGTGGTATTTTTTATTACATTGAATTAATATTTGGTGAGTTATTCTACTTCAGTTTTCAACTTTATATTGGGTTGGCGATTTTTAGTAGTAGTAGTAGCATCATCATCATCATCATCAGGAGCAGCAGCAGGAGTAATAGTAATCGTAGTAGCAGCAGCAGTAGTAAATATAGTAGTAGTAGTAGTAGTAATAATAATAGTATAGTAGTAGTTGTAGTAGCAGTAAGTAGCTGTATTACCATCATCGGTAATATTAGCTTCCTACTAATTATCCTTCTTATCTCCTTCCCTTTCCTCCTTCATTCTCCCTCCTTCTCTACTTATCTCCTGGCTTCCCTGAACGTAACAAAACCAGTCATTCTGAATGGAAATTAGATTGTCTGGCACTGTGAATAGCCGCATGGGAGAGAGGGATGAATAATGGAGAGAGAGAGAGAGAGAGAGAGAGAGAGAGGGAGGGAGGGGGGAACTTAATATATTTACTCCGTAATTAGATACATAATTGTGTGTGTGTGTGTGTGTGTGTGTGTGTGTGTGTGTGAGAGAGAGAGAGAGAGAGAGAGAGAGAGAGAGAGAGGAAGCATTAGAGAAGGAAGGAGGAAGGATCATGGAGAAGGAAAGCCGATTAAGACGGAGCGAAGAAAGGATGATGAGAGAGAGAGAGAGAGAGAGAGAGAGAGACGTGAGTTACATGCAAAAGGAGGAAGCGAAAAGAAATGAAATAGAGTAGGAAAGAGATGACAAGATTATAGGGAATTGAGACTTCGAAGAGGAAGAAGAGAGAGAGAGAGAGAAAGAGAGAGAGGGGGGGAGAGGGAGAGAGAAAGGGGGGGGTCTGTCACAGAGCTACTGAATAATTCACGACGTCATGGACTGATAATTCGTGTCATAATGTCGTCCTCTTCATCTCAGGCCCCCTCCCTTATCTGAGAGAGAGAGAGAGAGAGAGAGAGAGAGAGAGAGAGAGAATGTAGTAGTAGATGTAAAGAGACTATTTCCTGTTACCTATTCCTTTCTTACCCTACTCTCTTCTCTCCTCTACCCTCTCCCAGTCCATTCAGTTTCATCTCATGCACATCCTTTCTTGTCTCATCTCTTCCCTTCCATGCTTCTCTCATCTCTTCCCTTCCATGCTTCTCTCATCTCTTCCCTTCCTTTCTTCCTTCTCTAATCTCTTCCCTTCGCTTCATTTCTGGATTTTACCCCTCCCTTATTCCCATCTCTTCCCTTTCTTCTCTCATCTCTTCCCTTCCTTGCTTCTTGCATGTCTTCTCCCATCGTCTCTTCCCTTCCTTCCTTCCTTGCTTCTCATGTCCTCTCCCATCGTATTTTCGTCCTTCCTTCCTTCTCTCATCTCTTCTATTCCTTCCTTCTCTCATCTCATACTTTCCTTTTTTCTCTCTCATCTCTCCTTCATTTTTCTTCTTGTCTTTTCTCATCACTTCCCTGTTCGCCTCCACCCATTTGTTCTACTTTCCCGTCTCCTGGTTTACGTGCGTGTTAGTGCGGATCCTGTCTTCTCTCTTCTCTCGTCTCCTTGTCACGCCTTCTCTCTTTTTTTCTTTTGCTCCTCGTATCCCATCTCTCCTCTGTTATTTTCCTTTGCCATGCTGTACTCTCTCTCTCTCTCTCTCTCTCTCTCGCTGCCCTACTTTTCTTCCCCTGCTTTGCGTGCCTGTTAGTGCGTTTCCCTGCTTGCCTGCGTGCCTGCCTGCCAGAGAGGGGATTTTTTTTTTCTTTTTTTGAAGGCACTGGTCAAGGGGCGCGCTGGCTACAAGATTTTTGAGGGATTTAAGTGCATCATAATATAAGGGATTTAAATGCATTATAAGGGGGATTTAAATGCACCGCCTTCGGAATTCAAATACATCTTGAATTAAAGGATTTTGATGTTTCCTCTTTTCGTCTTAGTGTTATGAGTTTTTTGTTTTATTTTTGAGCGGATGTTGTTTAAGTGATGTGCTTTAGTAGTGCTGTGAAATGCTTGAATGGAATATCTTGCATATATACTGAATCAGTGGGTATTATGTGGAGGAAACTGTTTAAGCCCGACTTGGACACTGGAGAGGTCTAAAGTCAGAGAGAGGAATTAATTTTTGTCCATCATCATCATCTTTATTTGTATCTTTTTCATTACCACCATCACCACCAACGCTAAATCATCATCTTTATCTGTATCTTTTTCATCATTATCACCATCACCACTATCATCATCATCATCACTACAAGAATCAACTCACCCAGACCACCCTTTCCTCTTCCCTCTTTCCCTCCTCCTCCCCCCCATTTCTCGCGTGCCTGTGTCTACCTAGCGTGCCTGCAGCCCCCCCCTTCCTCCAGCCCCCCCCCTCCCTTTATTGTTTCCTGTTGGCTTAGTTACTTGTTATTTTATTTAGCCGGAGGGGGAGGGGGTGGGTAAGAGCCTAATCTGGTAAGTGAAAGGATGTGTGTGGTTTTAGGTGGGGGAGGATGGGGGTTGAGAGAGAGAGAGAGAGAGAGAGAGAGAGAGAGAGAGAGAGAGAGAGAAGTGCTGTATGATTCAGTGTTTGCAGTGTGTGTGTGTGTGTGTGTGTGAGAGAGAGAGAGAGAGAGATAATAAGCCTCGACAGTGAACATCTTAGCTAATATTACCCAGTTACTTACTCATCTCCATTTATAATCTCCAAGTCAATTATCCAGTTATTCCTCGCTATAATTATGCCTTTCAGTTATTAAGCCAGTCATCTTCATTTATAATTAAGGGTTCCGTTATTATAGCCAATCGTGGGAGGGCAATTAGCTGATTGGATGGAGGAGAGAGAGAGAGAGAGAGAGAGAGAGAGAGAGAGAGAGAGAGAGAGAGAGAGAATGCAAGTTTGTGTGTATATATATTGCGTGTATGTGTGTCAGAGAGAGAGAGGGGGGGGAGAAGTACACAGAGAGAGAGGGAGGGAGGGGGGGAAAGCGCGCGCGCGCACGCACACACACACACACACACACACACACACACACACACACACACACACACACACACACACACACACACACACACAGAGGGATAGAGGGAGGGGGGGGGGCACACGAACCGAATCATCACTAGCTCAAAACACTGAAATAATGCAAATTTCCATTAAGATCAGGTGCAGTCAGTTCCAAGCACACTCTGGAGATGATAAACAGCAGATTGAGTAATAGATAAGGAAGTGGCATTTGACAGACTGAAGCAGAGTGAGTCCCAAATAATGGTCTGTAGTTCACCAAAGGTATTATTAAACTCGTTTGTACTATTTCTTAGCAAGGTTTTATGGTTTTATTTCCTTTTTATGCAGGTTTTTTCAATAAGGGTTTCTTGTTCTCTAATTAAGGATTTGTTTCCTTTAAGCAAGATTTTCCTTTTCAAGTAGGTTTCTTATTTTTCTTATTTTCAAGAAGTGACATGTTTATATTATTTACAAGCAAGTTTTTTTTTTTTTTCTCAGCAATGTTTTCTTTTCTTTTCAGGGAACATTTTATTATTTTCTTGTATTTTTCTAAGCAGGGCATTTATCCTTTCTTTGCCCTGATGTACCCCAAAATTCATGTTGTAGTTCTCCCTTTTTTCATTGTAGCATTCTCTGTCTTTCGTCCCTGTTTTCCCCATCAGCGTAGGGGCCGTGGGCTAGGCTACTCAGTCCTGACATTTAAGGCCAGGGTAACCAGCCTCCCTCGCTCCTGGGAGGCATTATGTGAGTAGTTATCCCCAACCACTTCTGGCATTGCAGCCTCTACAAGCCTCATTCGGTTGGAGTGCCCTAACCCAGTAAACCACCAGGCATCATTTGGTTATATGGTTACCTCCCAGCCAAGTAGATGGTTTCATTGATTACAAGAAACATTTTCCATTCAGTGTAGAGTCACATTAAGGTGAGCGGATGACATACCGAAGTGTGTCAGTACCAGCTAGTGCTTTCTTCCTTTCGTATATTTTAAGTATTTTTGGCTCATAATGACAGTTTTATTCTTGCTACCTTCCAGGCGATTCTAGTGAGGCAGGAGAAGGTTACTTTGTTCTTATGTCCCTCTCTCTCTCTCTCTCTCTCTCTCTCTCTCTCTCTCTCTCTCTCTCTCTCTCACACACACACACACACACACACACACACACACAGTCCTCTCCCTCCCATTCCATTTATTCCGCGTCTATCTCAATCATTTATCATTTCTATCGCATCTTGTTTAATCCTTCTCCCCCTCTTCTTCAATTATTCTCTCTCTATCGTTTATTTAATCTAGCGTTTCTCTGTTCCCGTCCTTTTGCTCTTTCCCCCTTCCTGAATGCGTAATCTCACAAAACGTCTCTCTCTCTCTCTCTCTCTCTCTCCTACAAGTATATTCATTTTGAACGCATTCAGTTACCTCTATTTCCCCTACATCGACGTTATCTCTATTCCTTTGTCTTCTGTGATTCTTCCCCCTTCTTTATTCGTAATCTTCCTGACGCTCTGTGTTTGCTTCACATTTCATTTCATAATATTTTTCTCTCATATTGCTCCATTCCATCGTTTTTTTCCGTCTTCACCATCCTTTAAGTTCCACGTTCTTCCCCTCTTCTCGTGTCCCTATCTCATCGTTTGCAATTCGTATCAGTAATAGTAAAAAAAGAAAAAGAATAATAGGAATAATAATAACTAATACAGAAATGAAAAAGAAATACGTCGGAGTGGGGCTTCGCGATGCGCACTTGTTCGTGACGTCACTCCCATAATGCCTTTCCTCTGCACTGGCGTCCACGCCAAGCTCTTGGGGCGACGGTAACTCGCAGTTTGTTCTTTATCTAGTGACATTGTATCTCCTGGTACAGACTATCTACCTTGCCTGAGGTTAGTTATAGCTTTATTAACTAGAGATTAGGTAGAACTATGTGATTTGTGAGTAGGAAGCCATTTAAATTGCACAGCAGCACGTGTTGTGTCAGGCAGCATCACTCTCTTCGCCGAATTTTTCCTGCAGCACTTGTATTTCCTTGATCTGCATCCACTTCCTGCTGTCGCTCTTCCACCAAATATTGCTCATATTCTAGCCAGTATTATGTGTAGAATTGAGAAAGAATTGTTTCATTTTTGAAAAAGAACTATAAGGAAAAGAATTCTCATTTTTGTATAAGAACTTTGGAAATTTGTTTTGTCACGATACACCAAACGAACCAGGTAGCTCTCACAATATGCTTAGTAGTACAAAGGAAAGCTAACAGCTAGATCCCTGTTGGTCCTTTATAGTCTGTTTATTAAAGAGAATACTCTGACTACAAATAATTCTGTGAATGAAAGATATCAAATCAAGAGGGTTCCCACCTCCACCAAACCCTACAGGTGAAGTTGGTAGGAAAAAGAAGAAGGACCACCATGCCTTGGAAATATCACAGGAAAGATTGAAAATGAAACTGTATTTTGTACTATTTTAATCTGTAAGGAAGAGTATTAATATCAGACTGTTTGGGTATTGCTGTATTCACTGAAAGAGGGAAACACCTGAGTAAGTACTTTTTTCTTATTTCTGTCATGAACATATTTAGTCGGATTCAAAGCTAAATACTTTCTTTTTCTTTTTTTTTTTTTGTCACTACAATATTGCAGTGTATCATATTCCTTGGCAACTTGTTCTGTTATATGTTTACAACCCATTTTTGCTTTGGAAATGCTTGCCAGTTATTTTATACCCATTACCTATAGTGTAGTTGGATTGATCTTTAGAGAAGTACTTGTCAGCTGCCCAGTGTTCATTTTGTTTTTAAAATTTTGAATACTTGTATAAAATCACCTCGAATTCTGTGCTTTCACAAGTTGAACAACTGTAATTCTCAAACATTCCTCGTATGGTTTGTGCCACAGTCTAGGTACAGTTTTTGTTATTTCCTATTGTATTCTCTCAAGCTTCATATCTTTCTTATAATATGGTAATCTTACCAGAACATAATGCTACAGATGTGGATTCATTAATGAATTGTAGAAGGTAAGGATAATGGTTTTGAATTCAAAACGCTTTGCCTATAAACCCAGTTACTGTACTTTGTTCGCTTTCCTTATTGCTTCGGCGCACTGACAGCTTGCTTTTAATTGTTTCAGTAAGGCCTCCTCAGCCCCTCCACGCCGGGCTATTTATAGTGCAGTCATTCCTTGATCACGGGTATTTTTCCGAAAATAGCCCTTATTCAGACCTTAATATCTCGGAAACTATAATGGTTAGGGAAACAAATTTAAGACCATACTACTCACCAACTCCTTGCAAAAAAAAGTATCCCCAGGTCTGTAGGTTGTTGCATTAATAAGTAAAGATGTGATGAAGTGTAATTTTTGGGCTTATCTGAAAATCCAAATTACCTGTAACCACCCCATCCATAGGGGGAATTAGAACCTACTTTTGCCTTTTAAAAATTTGCTGGGGGGAAAAAAGAAGAGCACAAGGCCATCCTACAGTACAGGTATTTGGATATTCCCGGAAGATTTTTATTTTTTTAGATTGAGAAAATACAGAACTTTAGTTACCTAAGTCCATGCTTACATCTCACCTGTGTCCCTAGTTGTTCACTTTATTTCATCCATAGTGCAACTGAATGTGGGGAACAGTTACTAGCATTGACACACTGTGTTGCCACTGTTGCATGTACTGACTTCGGACCTGTGGTTAATCTAACCTCTGGTCTTCTGAAAGGCACAAGCAAACCAAAACTGCATCCAGCCTATAGAAGTCTGACGTAAGGCGGGCTTTCTGTATTGTTTTTTTATTCTTCTTGGTGTGCAAATTTTGCAAGTTCAGGTATCATTCATAGTATGCTTAAAGTTTTCGTATTTACTACCAGTACAGTGGAGTCTCTCTTATCCGAAAACCATGGGACTTTCAAAGTTTTGTTTAATCATTTTTTTTTGGGATAAAAGATACTGTAATACAGTAATATGTAGGTTACAAGGGGACAGTATTGTACTCACCCATCACCCATTCTGGCGACGTCTATCCCACCACCAGCACCCCAAAAGCCACTCGGCCATCACCAAAACACTTAATACAATGTAGGCTAGTAACTACGTATGTAGCTGCACTTTTGTAACATTGGGTGGGAGGTAAATTTCTGTAAACTAACTCTAGTGGCGCGAAACAGGCCCTCGTGTTTGAATTCGGACAGATTTCAGATTTTTGCAGTTAATCGAAATGAGAATATTTTAGTAACACTTACGGTTAAAAGAATTTCGGATAAAAGAGATTCTGCTGTATTTAGAACTTTGTATATGTCTGCGTTACAGCTCATTTGGTATGTTTGAGCCCAATTGAACAGTATGTTAAGATCTTGTTGAATCATCAGTCTCTTTGGGGGTATCTGCACTGATAACAGTTTTTATATTGTCAGTGAATTCTGATATTTCTATAGAGTAAACCATTGTCAGTATCATCAGTATAAATTAAAAACAATACTGTATAGAACTCTGAACCAAAGTTGAGACTATGCTTGTAATTCATCCTTGGTGATTTCTTCCTTGTTAATATCTTTTTGTTTATGGTATTTTCTTAACCCTTTAACCGCGGGCATTGTTTTGACCCGACTGGGCCTCCCCTCCCTGAGGGGGTTACAGCCAAAATGCAAACAAACTTTAAAGCTTTATAACTCTGCACAGAATAAATCTAGAGCAAAAAAGAAGGTACCATTAGAAAGTACTAACCTTCGGCTTTGCGATGATGTAGGTTTCATGATTTCGTTGACTATCACTCGACAGGCAGTGCCATTAGAAGTGAACGATCTAAAATCATTATTTTTCGCCTCACACACCATTACCAAATGCCAACCTCACTCTGATAATAATACTATAAACATATATGAACACTGCACATACGATAAACACCCACTCTGTGTTCACTGAGGCAGGTAAAAGGCACTGTAATTGCCTGCACTTCACTGCCACATCAGTGCCATTGTTACTCACAAAGCTGGACAGATACTGATGTATGTATGGGTAGGGGTGGGGTGGGAGTGGGGCCTGGGGGGTGGGAGGAGGGAGGTGGGGGTTGGCTGGATGTGAAAGAACTTAATAGCTACTCTCCCTTGAAACAATTGGCGTGCGGAAAAAACGCGCGGTATTCAAAATATTCACAAACATTCCAGAATGACACCCGCGGTTTGGTCCAGTTTTTGCAATGTCATTCTGGAATGACACCTGCGGTTAAGGAGTTAATTCATCTTTCAGTCCACCTTTAGAACATTGCCACTGATGCCATAAACTCCTTCTTTATGAGGGCGTATCACAACCTCGTATTCTTCCGCAGCAGTGATGTTGATGTCAACACGAGGGTATCATATGGGCACAGTACCACACTGTGAGTTGCCCCCTGCACATCATTGGAACAGCATGGTACGCACGTACCACTCTCAATTTCTGTGACGTGTCACGAGATATTTTTTATTGGTGTCCACATATACGGAAGGGGGTTAACTGCGTTTCTAAGTTAATTATGGCTAATTTTATGGAATGCATTCAAGAAATTGAGATACATTGCATTGACTGATTTAATTACATCATACGTCTGTAATGTCATTGATAAAAGTTACGGAGATGTGCATGACTTGATTGTTCCAAAGTTCACACTAAGTCATTAATGAGATTTTTTCAGATTGATTTCAAATATGGTTTCCAGCATCATGCACTCAACTGATATTAAGTTACCTTGTTTGGACAGTAAATTCTGGGATGTGATTTATTGGCTTTTTTTGGATATTGGATTTACATTTGTAAATTTCCAGTAATGTGGTACAGTGCCTCTCCTAAGTGATATGTTGCATAATTGGACTAAAGGTTTTATCTAATTATATTGTCAGGCCTCAGTGTCTTATTGACTGCAGACAATACATCTCACATTGATCAAGATGTTGCTGCTTGTGCTGCTTTCATCTACCTGTACAAGAGAAGATGAAGGGATTGAATATGGATTTTCTCAGTGATACCAATGCAAAGAAAGTGTTAAGAATTTTTGCCATCTGTTTCACTTTGCAAAAACTAGCAGGCCTATTGATTGTGGTGTCTTACTTTTGTTGGAGCTAACCTGTGATCTCGTGGGTTGCATTTACTGTGAACGTTAATATTTCTCTTGCTTTGCCTTAGTAACTTTTTAGCATTTTGACAAAGATTGTGATATATATTTGTATCCTTTCGTTCTTTGTGACCTTGAAATTTTGATGAGCTGTTTTCATTGCTGAAAGATAGTTGTTTATGTCACAATTCTACCATTTTGTATACATTTTTTTTTTTTTTTTTTTTTTTTTTTTTTTTTTTTTTAGCAGGTAGCCTATTGCGTACCAGTGCACATACACTAATATATAGCCTTATTTGGAGTCTGAAAAAGTTCTTAATGTTTCATGGACATTTGTTGACTGAATGAAGTAGAACCACTTTATACGGGATCAATTGGGGGGAAGGGAGAGCCCAATTCCAATCAGTAAAGCTGATAACCTGATAAGTTCTGTGGTCCCCCCCTGACGTTGGATTTCAAGCACATAATGGAAAATGAATGACCAAACTAGCATACTCTTGTACTAAGAATGAAAGCTATACAGGTATACCTTGATAAATGATACCTCTAGATGCATTACGCTGGCTTAACTGTGGGGGTAGAAATACTGTACCACCATACCCCTCCTAACAATGGCCAAACCCTGGTTTAAGGATGGTTTTTGGTGTAAGGATGGTTTTTGATTTTTTAAAACCAATTTTGATATTTTAGACTAAAATTGGGTGTTTAGTTTGATCTATAAACTTTTTAGACTTGGATTAATGTGTTTTAGCTATAGGTTGGGTGAACATTGTCATTTTGGGGTACAGTTTACTAAGCTTCATTTTTTCCAGACTTACATTTGATGATTTTCAGATTTTATTTGTTGGTTTTAATGGAAGAGTTGAGAGGTAGGATGGGACTGGAGTGTATTGGTGTTGTGATGAGGAGAGGCAGATTGAGGTGGTTTGGACATGTGGAGAGGATGGGGGATGATAGTTGGGTGAGGAAGGTGAGAAGTGTTAATATTGGGGGTGGGGTTATGAGGGGTAGACCGAGAAAGACATGGGACGAGGTCATTAAGTGTGACCTTAGGGTTAAGGGACTGAACAGGGAGGCTGCAATGGGTCGTGCAGCATGGAGAGCCGCCATTAGGTGACCAAGGCCGACACATGCAAGCATGTTGGAGCCTTTAAAAATTAAAAACGAAAACGAATGAGTTATTTACAGGTGTTAGGCTTAGGTTAACATCTTTTATGTCTTAGGCCATTTAGATTGGCTTTAACCTTGTTTTTGGACTCATTTGTTTAGGTTTAGGACTTGGTTTGGGGGGAAACCAAGGCTCAAAAACACATCCCTACACTTTACACGTTAAATCTACCCTGAGATACATATCTTGCCTAAGGATGGGTTTTTTACGTAACCAATTGTATCGTTAAACTGGGGTGTACCTGTACACATCATACACTAACTTGGCCCATAATTTCCCTTTTCACACCTTTGTCGTAGCACTTCATTACTAGCCAAGCCAAATGGACAAAACAACTACCAGGGTTGGTAACTGCATTCAGCGTCACCCCATGTGCAGGAAGTGGTCCGATAGGCATGCGTCTTACACCCCAGGTAATGGATAGTATGCATTAAATGCAAAAAAGGGTCTGGTGGACCCAGAGTTGTGTGTTTGGTGTGCATGGTTTTTCCCATTTACCAAATGGTTTCCGATATGTATGACAGTTTGTCGGGGGGTGTTAGTTTAATTTGATATCTGGTTTAGTGGGGTATGGTAAAGTAAGGAGTTAGCTGAAGTTGGTTTCTAGTAATTTCTACCAATAATTGGCATCACTAGTTTGAAACACATCTTTTGTAGGCTGGAAATTTCTCATATCTAGAATTTATGCCGTCTCAGAAATTAAGGCTAAATATGACTATATAATGATAAATCATAAACATCTGGTGACTGAATACAGTAAACTGTCAATCATCTGGCATAATTCAGTTAAGCCCTGTGCCAGGTTAAGGCAAAGAGCCGGATGTTGCATAGTACCTCTCATCAGCTCAATATTCGTCAACCTAACCGGATGTTGCATTACTATACGTATTGAACCTCTTTCCTAAAAACTTTCCCATTAGTAAAAGATGAAAATCAAGCATAAAAGACAATAAAATAATGATACAGTACGGTAATATTGGCTACTGTTTGCAAACTGGTTAATACACCTCAACACTCGATATTTCATAGAACCACCAGTTAACGTCCTGTTTTGGTGCCAGATATTGCATAATTTCACTGGATATTGCTTCAGTAGAGCTGAGCCAGCAGCGCTGGATTTTGTGACAATGGATAATTAAGAGTTTACTGTATTTGGTTCTTAGTAATTTCTACCTATCATTGTTTTAAGTTTTTGAACGTTAGCCGCTTTGTAGTTTGGAACTTTCTTGTACCAGGAATTCACGCTGTTGTTTCTGATATTAAGGTTGATTGTTAATACGATGATCCCTGGTACCGAATGCTCATAAATAACATTGTTGACTAAGTTTTCCGATATAACTAATACAAGATTCAAGGTATTTCCACATGTTGGTTGCTCTGTGCACTGAATATCTCTAGCAACTTACTGTACAGGTTTACCTCTGTTTCAGAGGACAAAAATTCACCCCACTTCACAATGGGTAAATTAAAATGGCCAAAGTAATATGAATTCTGGATGCAACACTCTTCAGCGGTGTGTTCATACAGTTTCTCGTCAGTTTCCCTGAATTGCGGTGAGCATGGTAGATAAACCAAGCATCATTTTACTGAGAGTTCATTTTTAAGTTTGACATATATTGTATATCAGTGGGTGGTTTTGAAATACAGGTGGGTCCCATTATATGAGCATCATTTTGTATGAGAAACTGATGATACCAAATGAGCAATTTAGACCCAGATTCGGTGGTGCGAGCAGAGTCATTTAGTTTAACCCTATTTTCTTCATATGTTGTGTGTCCTGTTACAAGAGTTTTTGCGATCCATTTTTTCACTTTGTTGTACGAGTTTCTGCTGTCCGAGCAGTCCTCCATTAGCCTGTACAGTGCTAGGGAAGTGGATGTATGTCCCCACCCTGAAATGCCAGCAGCGTAGATCTACGTCCTGGGGCATCGAGATGTCATTGCAAGCAACTGAAGTAAAATGGACTAATAACGTATCTCACTAACTTCAGACATTTCTCCGCTGTGCTTATAACACAAATTTAGGAGCACGGGAGGCGGCTGACATTTTTCACAGGCTCACTGCCACTCTGCCCTTTCAGTAACCGCGAAGGTTCCAGAGGTCGAATGGCACCAACCAGACTCGATTCACCCAACTTTCTGGCCTTGGTGATTACTCTTGTTAGTGCCTGGGATCTTTTATTGATGTGTCAAGCCCATTTAGCCAGAAAAAAAATCAAAATCAAATGATGTAAATGGGTAATTAAAAAAAAAAAGAAGCGCGGTACGGGTTAACATAAACCACTCCTATAATGCGACCCACCTGCATGTACTGGATGAAGGTTGGTTTTATTATGTAGCAGTGCGCTGCCACTTGTGCCGTTTTTGCACTTGCTGGAAATCCTGTGGTCAGATAAATTACGTTTTGCTACAAAGCTTCCTTTGTTTAGTGTTCGAGTCTTGATTCAGTAATGACATTTACATCCGAGTCGTCAACAAAAGCAGTACTTTCTGACACTAAACTTTCACAACCTACAGTTATTTATGAGAAAATCTTTGTTTTCTGACAGAGGGAGTTTGAGCTGTCAGTCTACCAGGATTGCAGTTTGTGTTAATTGGCCCACTAATTTGTGGTGCATGAATTTTGATGAGCCTTTTATGAGGTAGGAATGAGTCATTGGTTACCAGGTAAATTGACCCTCCAGTCTGACCAAACTTGGCCATCACCGGAGCTGAATGAGGGTAGAGATATTTCTTGGGTTAGAACAGGCGAGCAATAATTCATAACAATCCATCTTTATGCAATCCCTTTCACCATCTCCCACCATCCAGTCCAACTTCTTTGGAGTTTGTTCTGATCGGTATTACCAATAGATCAGGGCAGTTAGAGTTATTTATAAGTAGGGCTCCAGTTATTGTATTTATGTATGATGATGGCACAGGAGTGAGATGTCTTCATGATGCGACATAAGTACGAGTAATAACCATGTGATTCTTCCCTGGTTATACAAATGCCCCTAAACTCTTTTTAAACCCTCCAAATGAGTACTTGGCTACAAGAGAAGTGCATCTTTACCTTACAGTTCACCCAGTTCATGTTGAATTAAGTCTGGGATCAGATTTATTGGTCACTTTGTACGTTTTAGGCAATTATTATGCAACACTAGACAGTTTGAGTATCTGATGCGTTATTTGTGGCATACTCTGATGTTTTACCCTTGAGGCAGTTCCAATATATCTCTTCTTTTTCTGGTCCCAATCTGTTTTACGTGCTATGTTGTTTTCAACCCTCATTTAATGCTATAAATTTCCATTTCAACTGTGTGAACCATTTTGTCTTGTACCAATCTCTCTCTCTCTCTCTCTCTCTCTCTCTCTCTCTCTCTCTCTCTCTCTCTCTATCATTTAAGCCATGCTGATTTTTTCCAATTTTTATTTTCTTTGACATTCTCTCATCTGGACCCATATTTAATCTTTCACCCATCTCTCTCCACACCATATAGTTTGTGTGTGTGTGTGTGTGTGTGTGTGTGTGTGTGTGTGTGTGTGTGTGTGTGTGTGTGTGTGTGTGTGTGTGCGCGCGCGCGCGCGCGTCATTCCTGTCTCGGTTTCTTCCCGTACATTGATCTTATTTCTGTATCCCGGTTGATTTCTAGTTGTCATTTCTGTTTATTTCTGTACTTTTATTTCACTACTCTCATTTTATCTTCCTCACCCAATCTTATTCTCTCCCCCTCACCACAGTTAATCCTGCTCTCCCTCTCTCCCTACCACCATCATGCATACAATTACCTGGGACTTCGTTGAATACTTTTACATTTTTAAACTTTCATTTCACTGGCTGTCTTCCCCTTCCCCCCCCCCACCTTTTTTTACGCCTGTCTGTATATTTTGCTCCCCTTTCCCAGGTCTTTCCCCCTCCCCCCTTTTATTTTGTTTTTACTGGCTCTTCTCCACTGCACTCCATTTTGTATACTTTCCTACTCTTTCTATGGTGTTCCCCCCCTTTTTTTCCCTCCCTTTTCACCCCAGTTTGTATATATTCCTCCTCATTTTAAGGTCTTTTCCCTTTTGTTGTTGATTTTTTATTTTTACTGCCTCTTTATCCATGTTTCACTCCATTTTGTATATTTCTTCCCATTTCTGTGGTCTTTTCCCTGTATGATTTTCTTGAATTTGTCGCTTTTTCACTCCTGTTTGTTTTCCTCCCCTTTCGCTGGTCTTTTCCATTATTTGGTTGCCTTTTAAAAGTTTCTACTGGCACTCTTGTCCTTGTTTCACCATCAGTCTACATTTTCTTCCCCCTACCCCCTTTTTGGGGGGCTAATTCCCCCTTTGCTTGTTGCTGAATCTGTTTTTATTTAATCTGATATTTTCTTTCTGGCCCTTTTCACCCCTATTTGTTTATTTTCCTTCCCCTTCTGAACCTTCGTTTTTTTTTTTTTTTTTCGGGGGGGGGGTTATTGCTCCCTTTTCACCCTTATTTGTTTATTCATCGCTTTTTCTCCTGTTCCATTCTGTTTGTTGAATGTCATTATTTTATCTTGTTTTACTTCTCATTTTTTATGTTTTGTTTTCTACGGATACCCCTTTCCTTTCTTTTCTTTATTGTTTATAGTTAAAATAACATTAACCATCCCTTCGAATATCCTCGTTTCTTTCCCATTCCTTTTCAGTACTCATGTTTCCCTTCCATTATAATTCCAGTTTCCAGTATCTTTCATTCTTTCCCCTTTTCCTTCTTTTCCATATTCTTTTTAATTTGAATCCTCATTCCATCTTTCATTCTTTATTTTCCATTTTTCTTTATATCCCTCCCCATTGCCCTCAAGACATTTTTCCGTTTTTTCCTTTTTTGTTCTTTTCACTTTCTTTTCCATCCTCCCGCCTCTCCCTTTGCCACTCCATTGATTCACCATTGCTACTGAATATGCCCTTTACATAAAACGTCCTATTTCTTTCCTTATCACTTTTCCCCTTCCTCCCACTCCCCCCTCTCTTCCCGCCCTCATTCTCCATTGCTCTCACCTAGGTTACTGCATATGCCCTTTCAACCACTCTCCCCCCTCACCCTCCTGCCTCTTTTTCCCACCTCTCCCCATGCCCCTATTCTTTTACTTTTCATCGTCCCTCTTCCTTCCCCTCATCTCTCTTTGTTACCCTGTTTATTACTCTCTCTCTCTCTCTCTCTCTCTCTCTCTCTCTCTCTCTCTCTCTCTCTCTCACACACACACACACACACACACACACACACACACACACACACACACACACAATATAATGGCGTTATCGTACTCAGAGTAATTCAGATTTTTATATTGAGTGTATCGTTTATTTATCTATTTTTATATACTGTATATGTATGCTGTGTGTGTGTGTGTGTGTGTGTGTGTGTATTTGTTCTCTCATTAATATCCGGATGTGAACGTGAACGACGGTAGCCTCGCCTCTAACATTGACGTGGGATGTCCATACTGAATCACACCAAAGGAGTCATAACACATTGGTGGTTATTATGGAAAATGAGTTTGTTTTGACGAAATTAATATCCTGAAGCTGTTCCCTGCTGTAGTCGTGATCAGTATAGGGATTGTAGGACCTTGATGATGATAGTGATAGTGATGGGGATGATGTGATGATAGTGATAGGGATGTGATAGTGATTATGATGTTATAGTGATGATGATAGGGATAATGATGATGTGATGATAGTGATGGGGATGATGTGACAATGATGTTAGTGATAGTGATGATAGGCATAGTGATGATGATGATAGTGAGAGTGATGATGACAAAATTCACCCCCAACTACTAAATGGTATGACCAGGAATGTTATAAGTTCTAATAATTGCTGAATAACTGACATACCTTCTTTGAGACCACTGCATTTACCTTTTCTTGTGGGTAGGCATAACAGTCACTGGATAAAACACGTAAAGTTGCCTTCCTTTACTTGATTTCGTTCATTAATATATAATTATGACTATCGTTTGCACAGTTATCATTGTGTAATTTCGTTATAACAAAATTTTGAATACTACAAGAAATATTATTGTTTTGTTGAAGGCTTACAGCGTAACACCAGTCTTAAAAGTAACCTTGATTATTCCTCTTGACTGGTAAAAGTAACCCTAACTATTGGTTTTCATTGATAAAGAAACCCTGAATATTGTTCTTCACTGGCCCTTAAATATTGCTCTTCACTGGCTAGTTTCAGACTAAATTAGGATACTTGTCCTTAAGTAGCGAGGCTTCGTATGACTTGCAGCTGTATTATAGTGGTGTAGTTTGTAGTCATGGCCTTAATATTATCACGGTGCACGTATTCTTATATATCACTATAATAGTGTTCACTGCTCGGCTGTACGTCGGCAACTGACTGCTAAGTTTTCCAGGTTGCGGAACTTACGGTCATTTCTCAGCTCACTGTTTCATAAATGCTCAGGTGTTCCACATTAATTCAGTATTTGTGTAATTATTTTGTTCTTTATAACAAAAAGTAATCATATATTTTTCATTACTTAATGTCTCATTGCCTAAATAACCCCAAACGTATATGCAAATATTTACATATATTATTTCCTTAACAATAGCTATATAGGCTATTCTTTGGAATCTAAATTTACGAACCTGCAGAAAAGCGTTAGTAGAACGAAACATTTAATCTAAACGCTTATATATAGCTTCGTTGTTTAATCCCACTATATGTATTTACAGGTAATCATGAACTAAATTACTATATTACCTAGTCATATTCTGTTGACTATTTCTGTGATAGTGATGATGATGACTAAGTGTTGTATTTTTAAAAGGGAAAGGCATTTTATACACAGTTCATCGTCTATTCATTGGTCTACCTTGAACAATAGTGTTTTGTGAAATGAATGTCTTAGGTGAATTTATGAAGGACAGATGTGGAGAAAGTACAGGATGGTTAAGATTTGGCCTATGTATATTGTTGCCTTTTTTTTTCTTTTTTTTTTTTACCTTGTGTGTGTTCTTCATGTATTTCTGTATGTTTGTTTTGTGTCCATTTGTCTGTTTGTCTCTGTCTTAAAAATCCAACATCCTTTTTTTTTTTTCCATGATGATTATTCGATGATTGTGTTTCCCTTTTCATCGTTGGTGTTTGTCTGTCTGTCCGTCCGTTAATGTGTCAGTGCTAGTTTGTATGTTTATAGCCTGTCTGCCGTCTGCCTATCTGTCTCGTTCATCCATTCATCTGCCTGTCTGTTTTATCTCATTGTCATCAGCTAATCATATTGTCTTCCCTGTGTTTATCGGTACCTGTTTGTCTCTGTTTATCACCGCACCTTTCCGACTTTGTTGTCCCCGTCCGTTTTTAGGTCCGTTTATCAGTATCTGTCTTTGTTAGTTCGTATTTTATCTCGGTCCGTCTTTCTATGAGTCCATTTTTAATTCAAATTTTCATCTGATCTGTTTGTGCTCTTCACCTGTTCTATCTTGTGTGTTTTATCTGTCGTTATTTTATCAGTCATTGCATTTCGTCCAGAAGTTTGGCTTCTTTATATCAGTCGACGGTATTTACCTGTTTTAGTTTCTTATCGATCTCTGTTTCTCAACCTGTCTGACAAATCGGTCTTTTATCTGTGTCAATTACTCCGTCTGTCTATTTATCTGCCTGTCTGTCTATCACTGACAACTCCACCTCTCTCCCCAGTTCGCCCAGAGGATCCCCGAGGTAGGCTTTTTCTCTCCATCCCTCTGCTTTTTCCTTCCTCCGCACCGCTTTCTCTTTCCTCCATCCCTCCTTACCTCCGTCCCTCCATGGCTGCTGTCGGAGGGAATTTTTGAAGGAGGGGAGGGATGAATATGCTACTTGGTAAAAAAAAAAAAAAAAAAATCGTTTTAGTTTTTGCTAGCTTGCTGCATAACTCCTTCAGTACAATGACTAGTTTTAGGCTTATTCTTGCTGTTTCTAGATTTTATTAAACTAACGAGAGCTCATTTGTAGTGAGGAGGTAATTTAAAGATGTATTTATCCCCATCAGATGTAAAAGCCTCCCCTAAGCTTAATAAACCATCTAGTCGTAGCAAGAATAAAAATAATTCATTGTAGAGAAGGGGTTGAGATCCGAATGTCTAATTTATCTTGGCCTTTTCTTTTTTTCTTTCGTTCCAGAATATGCGACAAAGCTAGTTGGCTGGTTATTTATACTCACAATCCACTGGTCTTATTGTGGCAAATTTCATGGCCTAGAAAATGCATTACAAGCTTTATGTCATGCCAGCACACAGTGAATGCCCGGGAAAGCTGTGTGTTGAGTGTTTTTCTTGTGCTTGTGTGCTGCTTCCGCGGATAGCTATTGTTGCGTTGCTATATGTTGCATAGAGCTGCTGCAGTTGATGTCTTTTGCACCCATGTTGTGCCTTGTGAATATATTATGTAGGTAATTTTTAAGTTTATTTACGCAGTCTTTCTTACATACCTTACTTAGACCTCACACACACACACACACACACACACACACACACACACACACACACACACACACACACACACACACACACACACACACACACACACACACACAAACCGAAGGCATTCATGAAAAGCATTTTTTTTCTTTGTCAGTGTTAGGACTGAAGGATATCAAAGGTTTTGGTAAAGTTTATGGCTTTGACGGTTTAGTTAGGTCTTACTGAATTGGGGATTAGGTAATATCCGGAAGTTATGGTGGGTAACAGATTTTAATCATTACACTTATAAGGAAAAATGTATACCGTATGATAAAGTGATTTGGGAAAGACGCGTAGGTCGGAGTGCTGTTGGTAGTAGGGTAAAATAACTTGCATAATATTGAATGATTATAGAGAGGAGTGAATGTAGATAGGGCGATGAAACTGGTTATGTGAGATTGAATATAGGAGCTGAGGTAGGCTAGTAAGGATGATGGATACGGTGTGTGTGTGTGTGTGTGTGTGTGTGTGTGTGTGTGTGTGTGTGTGTGTGTGTGTGTGTGTAGTGCCTCATCTGTAGGCGTGTGTTGTAGGGGAGACCAGGATAAGCCTAATGAGAATAGGCATTAGGGTCGGCCAAAGCAGATTATGCTATTAAAATTCATTGCAGCCTTGGCGGGTTTAGGGAGATGCTGGATGGGCAGGGGATGTTGTGTTGATGGTTTGGTCAATTATTTATTCATGCATTTACTGGGGGATGGTAGGCTGCTGGCTTATTCACTTGTCATGCATTTACCTGCTCGCTTGCTTGATTATATGCCAACACTTTACTTTCAGAAATTCTTCGTCATTTACTCAGTTTCATTTTATCCATTTTTTACACTCGTTTTGTTTATTTTCATTCCCTCATGCTATTCGCTCAATTTCTTGCATAATACATTCAGTTAACCACATACTTGGTCATTTCTCTCTCTCTCTCTCTCTCTCTCTCTCTCTCTCTCTCTCTCTCTCAGTCCTTCACACTTCAGTTCACTTGATTGCTTTCCTTCGCCACTACTCCGCGCTTTTATTTCCCTCTGCTACTGAAGAGGAAAATGAAGGCTATATCAAACCCCTTCCCAGCTCGAAAAGTCTCCCCCAAACTGAGTAAAATTGTCTGGAGATAGCGAAAATTAAGAGATAAGACGTCATCAGTCTGAATGGGTGAGACTTTTTACCTCCTGTCTCGGTAAATGGCGCTTTTTTTTTCTCTCTCTCTGATTTGGTCATTCACTTATTTTTTCAACCTGTCGCGTACCAGCTCACATTTTCTTAGTCATCTTGCATTTGCCCATTCATTCATTTCTGAACCTCTCTCTCTCTCTCTCTCTCTCTCTCTAACTCACATTTTTTCTCACTCATCTTTTGTTATTCTCTTAAGCATCTTCTCCCAAACTCGCTCTTATTTCATTCTCGCTTTGTCACTTCCTCATTCGCTCGTTTTCCCAACCACTCACACACGCTCACTCAGTCACCATTTTTCACTTACTCCTTTAAAGCTTGTAATTTTCTCAACCCATCGCTCACGGCTCCACTTACCTTCACTCACTTGCCTTTTTCTTGCTCACTTCCTAATTCATTTTCTCACTCTGTCGCCTTTTCCCTCACTCCTTAAAGCTGCTACTATTCTTTAACTTATTGCTCACTACTTCGCTTATTTGTCGTGGATATCACTAATAAGCCAGTTTTGTGAAGAGTATAGGATTAATGCATTGTAATAATAGGGAGGAGGAGGAAAAAAATGTGTTCAAGTATAATTATGATGGTGAAATATCATTACTGCAAGTAGGCGTAATCACACTCACGAGGTTAATTGACACTTGTATGTAAATTAGGTATAGATAGTGTCAAAAGTTGAGATAAAGAAAGGGGAGTGAACAGGGTGACATGTAAGTAGATGGAGAACATGCCAGAGAGAGAGGGAGGTTAGGAAAAAAATGTCGCAGGTAGGTACGCAGTTAGTGGGGTGTGGAGGTAGGTAGCTACGTGGGTAGTGGGGAATAGGGAGTGGGCCTAGGGCAGTCACGTGACAGTGGCCCAGTTGATGGTATCGAACCAGTGCACGCGGGACAGTCCATCTTGTGTGCCGTAGGGGAGGACCGGGCCAGGGAGAAGGGGAGAGGGGTGGGGGGCAGGGAGGTTTGGGGAATGGGGGTAGAGGAGAGCGGGAGGGAGGAAACATAGGGAATGGGGTTTGAGAGTTGGGGGGAGATGTGGAGAAGGAGTTAGGCTAGCGAATGGGGCTAGAGGAGGGAGGGGATGGGGTTGGGCTGAGAGGGAGATGCGGGAGAGGATAAAGTGGACGGGAAAAAGAAAAAAGCAGGATAGGAGATCTCGTGAGTATGGAAAGGGATGGTGTGGGAGGGGGGGGAAGGCTAGGTACAGAAAGAGAAAAGGGAAATGTGATAGTACGGTGGCTGATGGAGGGGAAAGAGGTGAGAGGGAGGAGGAGAGGGACTGAAGCAAAAGAGAGAGAGACATTGGGAGAGAAAGAGCGAATGGAGTGAGAGTGAGGTTGGGTGAGGGATGGAAAGGTAAGAAAAAGGAATAGAGGGAGAGGGAAGAGCACAGTGAAAGGGAGAGGGGGTTAGAGGGAGGGATGGAGTGGGAAGGAAAGGAAAGGAAACAAGATGAGAGGGAAAGGAAAGCAACGGAAACATATAAGTAATAGTATTCCATGATTTAAAGATAGGGATATCATAGGGAGGAGAGAGGAGTGGAAAGTTGATGAGCGAGGGGGAGGAGAAGGCGAAGGAGGATGAGGAGGGATGGAAGAAGGTGAGGGGGAGGAGGAGATCAGAGGGGCATTAAGTTTCATTGATCTTTGGAAATGTAGGAAATTGGATATAAGGATTAATAAGTAACATGATGATCAGGGCGATGATGATGGCAGGATATTAGATAATTATCCTTTTCACAAAATTCATTGATCTGTAGAAAGTGAAGAAATTGGATAGAAGGCTTAATAATATGATGTGGTGATGACGACGATGATGATGATGATGAATATGGCAGGGTGTTCAGGTTCGACATACTAACATGAAAATTAAACTTAAGGAAGGTCACCATAATTATCATGACCGTAATCCTTGGAAATAATAATAAAAAAGAAGTGGATAATAAAGAGAAAGATCATTATTAGAAAAGGAAAAAAAGTAATTAAAAAGCAGTGTAAAAAATATGGAAGGACATTATAAAAGAAGTTATTGAACGATAGTAAAAAAGAGGAATATGCAGAAAAAAAAACTGAACATTAAAAAGAAAGGAAGATGGAGTAGGAGGAGGGAATTTATGAGAGAAAGAGAGAGAGAGAGAGAGACAGAGAGAGAGAGACAGAGAGAATTGTGTACTTTATACTGATGGTGATGATTGTGTGCGTATGTATTATTCTGGGAGATTGCGGTGTGCGTGTGTGTGTGTGTGTGTGTGTGTGTGTGTGTGTGTGTGTGTGTGTGCTGGGAAAACCTGTAGCAGTTATGCGTATTTATGAAAGTTTAAAAAGTTCCGTGTAACCTATTGAGAGAGAGAGCAGGGGGTGGAGGGGGTGAACCGATATTCATCCGAGGGGCTTCAAAAACAAAGTTGGGAGGAAAATATTTTGAAAGATTTCCATGAATTGAGGAAGGGATAAAGAGAGGTTTAAGAAAAGAGGAGAATAAATAGGAGATTAATACAGTCTCTCTCTCTCTCTCTCTCTCTCTCTCTCTCTCTCTCTGTCTCATTTTTTCATTTGTTCCATGAGTTTCTTTTTTCCCGCTTACTATTTTCTTCGTTTATTCCTTCTTTTCTCCCCCTCCCCCTCCTCCCTCTTCTTCTCCTTCTCTCTCCCTCTTCCACTCCCTCCCCCTCCCTCCTCTCCTCAGTGTCTCTCTTCTTTGATCTTGTTATGATCTCTTCACTCTCTTCATATCTTTCCTCTCCCTCCCTCCCTCCCTCCTCCTCTACTCCACATCCCCCCCCCCTCTCTCTTTCTCTCTCTCTCTCCCCTCCCTCCTTCCCTCTCCCTCTCCCTCCCTCCCCCAGAGAGCATTCATAGTACCCCAGGGAAGATTCACCTGAGGCCTTACCTGGAGAAGTTATTGGAGGAGGAGGAGGAGGAGGAATAGTGATGTTATGATGTGTATAATGATGGTGTATTATTATTATGATGATAATGATAGAGGAAGGTGAAAGAAGTGAGAGAACGATGGAAGAGAGCAGAGAGAGAGAGAGAGCGGGAGAGAGAGAGGAAGATGAGGAAGTTGAGCAGATGATGAGAAAAAGGAGAGGAGAGAAAATTAGATGGGGTGGATAGATAGGAAGGGGAAATAAAAGATATGGATAGAAGGGGAGGGTAGAGACGAATGGAAGTGGAGGGAAAGAATGAAGGGAGGGAACAAAAGTACTCATAAGGGGGAGGCAGGTACTGGGAGGGAGGGAGAGAAGATTAAGTGAATAAGAAGAGGGGGAGAGCTGAATGAATAAGAAAGAGGGTGAATAAGAGGGAGATTGAATAGGTCAGGGAGGAAATGAAGGCGGAGAGAGAGAGAGAGAGAGAGAGAGAGAGAGAGAGAGAGAAATGAATAAAGGAGGGGGAAGGCGAAAGTAAAGATAGAAGATTAAGAAAGAAGGGAAAAATAATGAACGCGGGTGACGGAAGGAGGGAAGTACGAAAAAGGAAAGGAGGAAAGAAAATACCTGTAACATTAAAAGCCTGGAATACAGGAGAAGGATCATTTAGAAGGTGAAGGATACAAGTGAAAGTAAGGTAGAAGAAAGGAGGGAGAAGATAAGAGGAAATGGAGATAGGAGAAAATAACGAAGATGAGAGGTGGAGGAAGAAAAGAGGAGAGGAAGGAGGAGGAAAAAGCCTCCTTTCCTCTGCTATGTCCCCTTTTGTGTTGCTACCTTTTTTACTGAATAGGAAAAGTTTGTTGTGATCGCGAGCGTCTCCCCCGATCATTTTAATGTCCATGGAGTGTTGTAGTGGGGGGTGCGGGTGAGGCTTGGAATAAAAAGAGGGGGGGGGGAGAGGCATTGAAGGAGAGGGAGGGTGTGGAGAAAAGGGAAAGCAGTAGAGAGAAGAGGGGGAGCATAGAAAGAGGGAAGAGTGTGTGGCGAGAAAAAGGAACGTACTGTAGTTGAGAAAAGAGAGAAGGGGAGCATTGAAGGAGAGAGAGGGGGTGGAGAAAATAGAAAGGATTGGAGAGAAACGGGGGAGTAGGTGAAGAGAGAAGATAGTGCGAATAGATAAAAGAGGGTGCAATGGATGTAGGAGTGAGGAAGGGATACACTGTGGGGGGGTTGGAGAGAAAAAGAGGGGGGGGGGAACTGTGAAGAAGAGGGGTGTGTTGAGAGGAGATGAGAGGCATGGAAGGAAGGTGTGGTGTCCTTACTATAGAATGGATATTAATTCGTTAGAAAATGTACTGAGAAGAATGACTAAAATGATACATGACGTCCGGAACCTGTCATATGAAGACAGACTGAAAAGACTAAGTCTGCATTCGCTAGAGAGGCGTAGAGTAAGGGGAGACTTAATTGAGGTGTTTAAGTGGATGAATGGTATAAATAAGGGAGATATTAGCAAGGTACTTAAAGTGAGCATACAGGATAGAACTAGAAATAATGGTTTCAAACAAGAAAAATTCCGTTTCAGAAAGGAAATCGGAAGAAATTGGTTTGGTAATAGAGTAGTAGACGAATGGAATAAGCTACCTAGTAAAGTAGTTGCTGCCTCTTCCATTGAGAGTTTCAAGCATAGGCTAGATAAGCATATGACAAATAAGGGGTGGATATAGAATAAAGAAAATCTTATAACCAATACTAATTCAAAAAAGATTTACTTTTCAGGTTACACTATGATAGTCTCTATTCTCCTTTCACACTTTCCTGTAAAATGTCCACGCCAGTTTTTCTATACGGCGTGGTGTTCTTTCTGACTTTTTCCTGCCGGCTTCGGCTGGAGGGTTTGGAGGGCGGGGGAGAGCCTTCTTCTTTGCTATCCTTATCTCATTCTAGTAGTTCAGTTACTCTTCTAGGAGCTGCCTAGCGTGGGCCAACCGGCCTACTGCAGTTATCCTCTCTTCTTATGTTCTTATAGAGTGAGATAATGGGGCATGTCTCCTTACTCCGACTCTTTCCAGCATCTTTCAGTATGTTTTCCCTTTTCCGGATAACCACTTGAAAATATCCCAATTCTAGCCTAACTAAACCCAACCTATCCCCAACAATATTATCCTAACTCCGCCTTAACAGAATAATTTACACTAACTTCATCTAATCCTTCCTAACTTGGATATTCGTGGGAAAGAAAAGTAGAGAGAGAGAGAGAGAGAGAGAGATTCTAAAAGCCGATGGAGGGGAGAGGGGGAGTGAGTGAGCATACCGCCTCAGGGTTAGCTTAAGAGAAGTGATTGGTGCGGCAGCGGCGGTGACGGAGGTGGTGGTGGTGGTGGTGGTAGACAGTGTAAGAGCAAGAGCTTCCAGGAAAGGTGAATGGGAAGTAAATTGGGCAAGGATGAGCGTAAGAGATTCTAAGATGGAGATAGACAGGTAAACAGATAGATATTAATAGATACGAAAAGTGTATAGCTTTTTGTGGTGGTTTTGGTGGTGATGAAAGTGAATGTGTAGGAATAAGAGCTTCCAGGAAAGACTAGTAGGAAAGATCTTGGGCAAGGATGAGGTGTAAGAATATAGATAGACTAGATAGGTAGACGTCCAAAGGGTGCTGGTGGAAGTGTGTGTGTTACAAGAGATTGTTCAAAGTAAAAGCTTCCAGGAAAGATACATAGGGATCTTGGTCAAGGGTGAGGTGTAGATAGATAGACAGATAGATAGACATTTTCCAGGGGGCGGTGGTGGAACAGTGTAAGAGCGTATAGAAAAGAAGAATACGGAAGATCAGATAGAAGAGATGGAGACATATTTATTTATTCACCGATAGATAGACAAATTTTTACGGAAGGTATACAGACAGGTAGATAGATATATTACCGACGGTACTGAAGGAGGAGTGTTAAGAGCTTCCAGGAAAGATGACCAAGAAGGATGTGGGAGAGGAGGAGCCGTGGGAGATGCTAAGATGGAGGCGGTAGAATCGATAACTATTGATTGCTAAGCATTTTCCAGGTGTTGTATGGAGGTGAGAGTAAACGCTTCCAAGAAAGCGTTAGGGAAGATTTTAATCAGGAGAGGAGTAAGATGCAGTAAGTAGATAGATAGGTATATATAGATTGATAGATGCGGATGGAGTTTCCGGAGGTTGGTGGTGGAGAATGGAAGAGTATGTAAGAGGGTAAAGTTCCTGGAAAGTTTATGGTATTAAAATTTCGTGGGAGTGGGTGCGGTGGAGAGAGAGGGGGGGGGTCAGGCTAATGAACATGACCTTTCAGGGCGGCACAGGTGTGTCTAATTCACCTGTCTCGAACCTCCCAACCTCCACCTTACCTGCAGATCTCATAGGTCACTAGAACGAAGGAAAAATTTAACCTTCAGGTCGTCAGTCAGAGGTCAGAAGGTTAAAGACGGTAGATTTGAGATAATGGAAAAATTAATATATTTATATATTTTTTTCATATTCTGGTCGACTTGTAACTTGGTAATTTTAGTGTACTGTTCATAAATTCCAGTGCTATAAGGTATTAATTCCTTATTTTGAGAGAGAGAGAGAGAGAGCGATACCTTGGTCTTAATTACGTCCTCGTCTATTTCTGTGCGGGTCATTTTATTTTCCTTCTTTGTGCGTCAGAATCCAACACTGCTGGTGGATTTAGACTCTCTCTCTCTCTCTGTCTCTCTCTGTCTGTCTGTCTGTCTGTCTGTCTGTCTGTCTGTCTGTCTCTCTCTCTCTCTCTCTCTCTCTCTCTCTCTCTCTCTCTCTCTCTCTCTCTCTCTCTCTCTCTCTCTCTCTCTCTCTCTCTCTCTCTCTCTCTCTCTCTCATTTCTGTCCAGTTATCTGTTTGTCTCAGTGTCTCTCTCTTAGTCTTTCCATCCATCCATTTATCTATCACCCCCTTCTAACCCTGTCTTATTTTCTGACCCACAGCGTACTCGCCGCCCCTGACCACCACCCTGGCCCGCGCCCCGAAACCTGATACGGGAGCCACCGAACTCACGCGGCTCCGACACTTCAACCGCCGATATGTGAACAAGATACCGCCGAGGGGATACTGGAACGCCCACTTCGAGGTCAAACAGCCTACGTATATGAGGTCAGTGGGTTGGTTTTGAGGTTTGTTATGGGGTAGTTATGAGTCATTTTGTTATATGCTGGGTTATTAAGGTTTGTGGGTTGTTTTGAGGATAGTCGTGGGATAGTTGTGAAGTTACCTGATTGCTTATTAACTTTTTTTTCTATGCATCGTATTCGGAACATAATTATGTTAGAAGGTTGGTTATTGGCTGTGGAGTTTTAGTTGGGGTTAGAGCGGTACATGAGTTTTAAGGTTAGGTGTGAACTTGGGCTACTTAATCTTTGTAGGCTTGTTAGAGTTATGGATGTGTTAGTTGTGGGATTCATTTTAATGTTAAGAAGTTATTTTTTTAGGTATGATATTAGTAACTGTTGATATTGAACAAAAAAGCTTCTAGGTTTATCTTCAGTAAGACATTTCGGTAAATTGTCTGTTCGAACGAACTCATATATTCAAGCTAAATAAGAAATCTTGGAAATCTTTTGGGCCCAGAGGTGTTTGACTTCCACATGATTCTATCATTTTGTTAAAAAAAAAAAAAAACGAGCAGTTGATGAGTTATTTTGTATTGTGTTTAGTTTCTGTCGTTCACTATAACCATTCAACCAGAATAAAAAGCTCGCGCGATTGCATTGATGAGTTATTTAGTTTTGTAGGTTTAATATTTGTTGTTCATTGTAACATTTAACCAGAATAAAAACCTTCAGCGACTGCATTGAAGAGGTATTTTGTATTGTTTAATTTCTGTCGTCCACAGTAACGAGTAAACCAGATCACTTTAAAACTTGACCTTTTCAAGGGCAAGGGCTTTCCTCCACCCTGTCACTCATCCCTAATTCACCTTGTCTCTTCATGCCTACAGATTCAACCTGACCGTGCCTCGTACCGCCCACCTGGCCATCTTCGGGCGTCGCAACGTGGCTCCATCCATCACTGAATATGACTTCGTGGAGTTCATCAAGAGTGGACGACCCTCCAGGACCAAGAGGCACGCAGAGTGGGTGAGTAAAATGCCTGGATTTTTTTTTCTTTTTAAGTTTTTTTTTTCCTTACTCCCTCACTTCTAAAACGAATAAAAGATGCCTGGTAGTAGCAAGGATGCGGCAGAGGTGTTATAGAAAGTTAACACTGATGGCCTAACACATCACGGTCGTATAATAGCCTCAGGTGTAATATATCCCGAGATAGCCACATTATAATCCAGAGTTGGTGTGTGTGTGTGTGTGTGTGTGTGAGAGAGAGAGAGAGAGAGAGAGAGAATGGTGTATGCTCTGAGCTCGTCAATCCTTCAGTTACAGACGGCTCTCCTTTCCGTATTTCTGGATACTGACGCACATGAGGTAGTGGGAGTAAATAGTAAATAGTCGTAGCAGTAAAATTACTAGTGGTAGTGGGAGTAGCAATAGTCTTAGTAGTAAAATAGGAGCATTGGTAGTAGTTGTGAGTGCTGTTGCTACTGTTACACTGTATTTCGCCCTGTTCCTAACACCCATATTGTTCTGCTGGTACTTGTTATTGTTGTTGGTGTGAGGGGTGGGCAGATCCCCTAATACCGTGGGTGTTGTGGTGCTGTGGCTGTGCTGAGACAAATAGCCCAGGACCAGGGTTCGAAGCCTTCTGTGTGACGCTATAACAATGCCATGTCAGATTAGCCCTTCTGAGTTATGGCTGTGTGTGGGGAAGGGGAGGAGGGGGTTTTGTGTGTGTGTGTGTGTGTGTTATTAGAACTCCTCCCTAATCTTTATATGTGAAAAAAGATAGGATGATCGTTATGGTATTCTCCATCTCCTCTTCGGCAGACATCTGAACCTAGCGAGGACGTAATGATGACTCTCCATCTGCCCAATTTTACAACGTCTTCTAACACCCCTAACCCATTTCAACTCCCCTAATACCCCTTGAAATTCTAGTTTCAACTCTCTCTTTTAGTCTACTCCCGGATCTAGCGAGGCCATAGTGGTCCCCTATTCTAGCACTTTCTAACTCCATCTAACAAATTATGACTCTCCATATTCTGACTCTCCCAACTTGCCTTTCAGGAGACGTCTGGATCTAGCGAGGCCTTCGTGACCCCCTTGCCTGACGACATCCAGGGAGTGGTAGAGTCGTACCCCTTCCTGCCCCACCACGACCTTAAGGACGACCTCGACCATCTCCTTATCTCCAACTCCGGCGATAAGGTAGGAGTGGTGGTGATTTTCATTATTTTTGGTGGCTATTGTGATTATAATGCTGATGGGTTTTTCGTTTTTCTGATTTTTTGTATTATTATTATTATTATTATTATTATTATTATTTATTTTCCATTGCAGAAGTTGGTGGTGGTGATGTACTATTATTATACTGTAGAAGAGGTTATAGTTAAGGGAAATGTACTGTATATAGTTAAGTCTCGAACGGATTTGGAATAAAAACCATGCCCGAAAGGGTAACGAAGAGATGTGGTCAAAATGTACTTTACTCAACGCACACAGTTATTTATTTATTTATTATTGCTGAAGTTTTAATTTCTTAAATCGCTATCCATTTCTCGGCGATAATAATTCTTTAATGTTTACTTTCCATTCCAAAATTCCCATCCCTATTCTTAGTGATAGTACTTCTTCATTATTTACGTTTCCTTCCCAAATTCCCCTTCTTGTTCATGGTGATTTTTCTCATTGAACAACACCAGTACCGTCTGGCCTAATCACTAAGATCCAGAGACATGGTTAATATCTACCTTACTTAGAGCATATTTCCCTTTTTAAGTTACTGTTATTAACTGAACCAAAATCACAATGTTATTCTTGGCGATAATTTTCTACTTGAATAAGAGCGTCTGGGCCCATTAATAAACTCATAATGATGATAACTTTCCCCTCCCAAAATACACGGTCCTGTTTTTCGCCATAATACATTTTCCTTATTAAGATATAATTTCGGCACGAGCATTTGCATCTCCCAAATCCCCCGTCTTATTCTTGACGATAATTCTTTTCCTTGAACAAAAACAAGAGCGTCTGGGCCCATCAATAAGCTCATCTCCTCCTCGTGTCAACAACAATAAGTGCCTTGATGAGGCTGACGAGGCAATTAGCTTGTGTAATTACCTTATTAATTACCTTACAAGCCCAGGAGACTCGCTGCTTGAAGGAGGCCGTGTTCTAGGAGATAGTGCCTTTGAAGTTGTACCAGTCTGACAGTCTGTCTTCGTCTGTCTGTCTGTCTGTGGGTGTATTCAGTCAGGTTTGTCTGTATATCATTTGAACAATTTTTTTTTTTTTTTTGGGGGGAGGGGGATCCCGATAATCCACGATAAAAACACATTACCCTTTGTGAGATGATGATGGTGAACCGTGGTACATATGAGAGAAGAGGTTGGGTGATGATGAACGTTGGTACACATGAGAGAAGAGGTTGGGTGATGATGATGATGAACATTGGTACGTAAGAGAGAAGAGGTTGAGTGATGATGATGATGAACAGCGGTACATAATTATGAGAGAAGAGGTTGGGTGGTGATGAACTGTGATACAAATGACAGAAGAAGTTTGGTGTTGATGACGATGAACCGTGGTACGTATGAGAGAAGTGGTTTGGAGATGATGAATCATGGTACATATGAGAGAAAAGGTTGGGTGATGGTGGTGGTGATGGGTAATGGTGGTGGTGTTGATGATGGGGACCTAAGAGGGAAAGTGTGCGGTGTTACTGGTTAATGGTGTCTGAATATTTTATTGTCTGGAATTCGTTATAATTTGCGTTGTTATAGTGCATCTGTTTATGAGTTATCTATAATTGTTTCTGCTTACACTTTTTATTTGCTTGTTATTTAATCTTTTTTTTGGGGGGATATCTCATTGCTTCTGTAAATTTGTTTCCCTTTGCTCTGTTTTTCATGTTTTTAATTAATGGCGTTGCTCTGTTCTCGTTTCTTTTTGTAGTCCAATATATAGAATTTTTCCAGTTTCTTGCTGATATATTGTTGCACTTAGTGTAACGATGTGCGTTATATATTTTATTTATTAATTTACGTTTGTTAACCTACTGTGTTGTCGCTCTTGCTCTAAGGTTATGTTTAATTTCTTCTAGAGTTATGTGGATTCTTATTTTCATTTTTTTCTTTATTTTATTTATTTTTTGGTTATTTCCTGTTTTAGTTCTGTGCCATCTGTGAGCAGCTAATTGAAGACAGGCCCATTCTGACACCCCCCCACCCCATGCTGTCCGACTCTGGGTGGAAGTTAAACAGGCCCAAACTTTGTTAATACGTGAGGGGGAGGGGAGGGGGTATGTGGAGAGAGTGGGGGAAGTAGGGAGAGGAGAGGGGAGAAACGGAAGAGGAGGAGGAGGAAGAGGGGAACGGGAATGGAGAAGGGGTTATTTAAATGGTGAGAGTAGGATGAAAGGAAAGGAGGCGGATTTGAAGGGGAGTCAGAGAGAGAGATGGGGATGGGGGAAGAGTGTCTTAGTGGAGAGTTTTTTTTTAGAGGGGGAAAGATGTAGAAAAAGAAAAGAGGGGAGTGATGGAGTTTGCAGGGGGATACTTTGATAGAAACAAGTAGAGAGAGGAGGAATCCTGTGGAACGTTAGGAGGTGGGGAGGAGAAGAACAGGTGGTGAGAAAAGAGTGGAGGTGGGTGGAAGAGAACTGTTAAAGAGAAGGGTGGACGTGCAGAGAGAAAATTTTACCTCTTGACTAAAATGAAGAGAGGCTAGAATGATAGGGGGAATTTGCGAAGAAAAGAATAAAGGGGGAAAGAAAAGAGCCTTGGAGGACTACTGTTGAGAGACAAGGATGGGGGGAGAAGAGAGTCGGGGGAAGAGGAATGGAGGGACCAGGAGGGAGGGGAGCGGAATGTTAGAGGGAACTTGGGGGGGAAGAGGGAGAGAAAGAACGGTGGGGGGAAGGGCAGGAACTGGAGCCACATTCCTGGGAACTTACAGGCATGAGTCCTGTAGTGTGTGTGTGTGTGTGTGTGTTTACGTATTTATGTATGTATATGCGTCTTATGTATCGTGTGTGTTTATAAATATTTTTGTGTACTTGTATGTATATGTATGTATGTGTGTGTATATGAATGACATTACCAGGTGGGATGGGGGTGCTGGGTGCTGGAACAATTAATTACCGGGCAGGTGTGGCAGGGACTAGCGCCAGAGCCTCCTAGTCCACCCCTCCCTGTACCCCCCTCTCCACCCCCAGGACAGGACACGCACGCGCGCGCGCGCGCACACACACACACACACACACACACACACACACACACACACACACACACACACACACACACACACACACACACACACACACACACACACACACACACACACACACACACACACACACACACACACACACACACACACACACACACACACACACACACACACACACACACACACACACACACACACACACACACACACACACACACACACACACACACACACACACACACACACACACACACACACACACACACACACACACACACACACACACACACACACACACACACACACACACACACACACACACACACACACACACACACACACACACACACACACACACACACACACACACACAGCTTATTTCCCACTCATAAAATCACAAATAGAATTAAAAAATGAGTCAGGAGGACAACACTGAATGGCTTGGGGGGAAAAAAAGATGTTGAGGGCTAGGCGGGACAAGATTAAGGGCACAGGACAAAAGACAGGCCTGGGGAGGGGAGGGAGGAAAGGGAGGAAATTGAGGGGAGAAAAGGAGAGGGGGAGGGCAGGCAAAAGGTTGGAAGGGATAGGAAATGACAGTGGAGAAAGAAAGAACGGGGAGAATTGGGTATGTGTTAAGGGAGGGAGGAAGAGACAAAACTGGGGTAGATAGGACAAAACTGCGTGGGTTGGACAGACAAGATTCAGGGCGCAGGTCAGACGACGCTCCGGGACTCCCAGGACACACGACCAGGCCATAGAGAGGAGGAGGAAAATGGGAAGGGAGAGAGAAAGAGAAAGGGAAGGGGTGTGGAACCAGAAGGGAAGCTGAGGCGAGAGGGAGGAGGATAGGATAAAGAAGTGGAGGAAAGGGAAAGAGGCAACAGGGAATTGGTTAAGGAATGGGGAAAGTCAGATGAATTGGAAAGGAGAGTAGAATAAGGAAGAGGAAAGTGGAAAAAAGAAAGAGGGGGTTGGAAATGAAGGGAGGAGTAAGATGAAAAGGAAATAGGGATTGTAGGGGAAAAGGGATGATGGGGAGGGCTGGATCATGGATGAAGAAAGGAGGAGAGGTGTAGGGAGAAAATGAGGGGAAAATGGAAAGCTGAGAGATGAAGGAGGGGAGAGAAAAAAAGGTACTTAAGAGAGAGGAAAGGGGAGGAGAGGAAGGGCTAGATATGGAGAGCAGAAAAGAAGGTGTGTGGGGAGAAAGGAGAGTAAACAGAAAGTTAAAAGAGGTGAAGGAGGGGACGAAAGGAAAGCAGAATAAGGAGGAAAGTGGGGAGAGGAGAGAAGTAATGGGGAGGAGGAAAGAGATGGAGAAGGGGTGGGGGGAAGGGTTTTAAAGTTGGCATTTCTATGAGGTGGTCGCAGCTTTAGTGTGTCAGGCCTGAAGGGGAGGGAGGATTGGAGGGGGAGAGGAGCAGGAAGGGGGAAGGAGGTAGCAAGGGGGAAGGCCGGCTGTTTTCTCTGCCACTTAGTTCAGATTTAAGGGAGCACTTGGAGCATTGTTATTTTTTTACAGTATTTTTATTTTTACGTTTTTTATTGTTACGATATATTACTGTGTACTGTTGTTGTGTGCGTTTTATCCTACATGTATTATTATTATATTATTATTGTTAGTATGATCATTATTATTTATCATCCCTCAAAAAATTGGTTTTAATATTGTATACACTTTTCCTGACTACTCACGTCACCAGAGTTGGAATTTGTTTTCACCTCTGTTTCTGTCCATTCATCCATCCATCTGTCTGTCTGTCCGTCCGCACGACGTCATTAATTTTGTTTGAACTTTTTTTTTCTTTGAAGAAACTGTTCATCACGATTTTTTTTACTTTATTAATTATCGTGTCATTGTGGTTATTCCTGCCTTGTAGTATATTTAGTGTTAGATAGTTTTTATTATATTTTTCACTTATATTACACTTTATTTGTGTATTTGCATTTTATATTTTGAGGTAGCCAGTAATCTCAGTATAATCATAGCAATGGATTATCATTTCAAACTTTTTTCACCCCCCTGAGGGTAGTTTGGAGTCAGTCTCATACCGGTATTAATTAAAAGTTCATTGCATAATACTTGAAATTATTTTGGCAGAGGGAAAAAGCTGGAAACAGATTAACAATTTCTCTTGTCTCTCTTACACCGCTTGTCTAAAGTATATATGACACAGCAGTCCCAAAATAGATATAAAATAAGAGAGAGAGAGAATACTGCAATGTCAATTCTCATCGTTCCTTTTGTCTCGAATCAGCAACTCGCGAGCCAGATCATTAGCAAAGACGACCAGGTGAAAAATGACAATAAGACTGCCAGTGGTATCGAATTCTTTATTATTATTATTATTATTAACGGTATTATTTTTGTTATTTTGGGTTTTCCTTTTAAATGCTTCCCTAGTTTTGGTTTTGGTTATTTTTTCAGCTTCCCTCCTGTCTTTTTCATTTCCATATGCTGCCTTTCTTCATTGTTTCCTTTTTCACGCGCTACATTTTTTTTTTTCCGTATCCTACATTTCTCTTGTTTTTTTCTTCACCTGCTACCTTACCTGTGTCCTTTATTTTTTTAATGCAATTCCTTTCTTTTCTTGTATTTTTAGTACATACGAGCGCCATAACCCACTAGACCACCAGGTTAAATTTGGTTGCATATTACCTCCCAACGTAGTAAAGGGTGTCCTAGGGTACAGGAGACCATTTGGTTTGTCACTTGGTGTTGAGTGACCTGGAGGCAGCACTACATAAAGTGAATTGATATTACTTTTTTATCATTCTTGTCTTCCTCTTCACAAATTTTAGACAGTTTCTTCCGCTTCAGGATCCACCAACCCCAGCCCAAGGACACAGCACTAACGAAGGCGATGGCTATAACGAAGACCGCTAAAAAATTAATAGTTTAAAAATGGAAGCAATTATTACATTTTAACCACTTATCCTCCTCGTCATTAAATTGAAACAACTTTTTCCCCTACAGGATCCATCCACCCACAGCACAAACGAAGGCGATGGCTACGAGGACGAGATGATAGTGTACGAGGAACCCCTGGCCCTGCCTTCCACATCCAGGGGACGTAGATCCATATTCGACAGGGGCGTGAACGTGAGTCTTGTGGAATACCTGGATACCGGGATGTGGTACCTGGCCCTCTACAATGACGGCATCAGCTGGAGTCAGGTGAGTGAAGGGGGAAAGGAGGAGGTGGAGGAAGATGGGAAGGAGAGGGGGAAGCGGGAAAGAAGGAGGGAGGGAGAAAGGGGAGAAGAGGGATATAGAGGAAGATGGGAAAGAGAGAGGAAAGTGGGAAGGAAGGAGGGAGGTGGACGGGAAAGGGGATAGGTTTGAATCTGGTGAGGGAGAGGTGAAAGGAGGAGGGGGAGTGGGGAATGGAGGAAGGGGAAAGAGAGAGGGAAAGGGAAGGAATGAGGGGGAGTGGGGAATGGAGGAAGGGGAAAGAGAGAGGGAAAGGGAAGGAATGAGGGGGAGTGGGGAATGGAGGAAGGGGAAAGAGAGAGGGAAAGGGAAGGAATGAGGGGGAGGGAGAGGCGAAAAGATAGGATGAGGGGTAAAGAGTTGTGGGAATGGAAAGAAAGGAGGGGGATAGAAAGGGGTACAGCGTATGAGGGGTAGAGTATGGGTCAGTACAAGAGGAAAATGATAATGGAGATAGGAAGGATAGGGTGTGAGGGACGAATTACAGGAAGTGACGTAGATATGGGTTGGGTTGATGGGTGAAGATAGGGGTGCAAAGGGGCAAGTTTTGGTTTGTGTGTGAGAGAGCGAGCGAGCGAGCGCGCCATACATCACCCGAAAGTCAGACAGGTGGGAAGGGGTGATGTACAAGTGATAGGAGAGAGAGAGAGAGAGAGAGTTAGGATGAGGGAGGGAGAAGGGGGAAAAACAGAGGAGAGTGAATAGAATCAACGAGATGGGGGTAGTAGGGTGAGGGAGGGAGAGGGGGAAAAACAGATGTGATAGTCTGGTACATGGATGAAGAGAAACTATAAGAGGTTCATGGTAGGATAAAAAATAGACGTGGGGGTTATAAGAGGGGATAGGATGCGACAGTTGAGGGGAGCAAGGTAGGGGGAAAAGGTGAAACAGAGGAGAAGGATGAGAGAAATGAAAGGAGACGACGTTGGGAGAGGGAGAGGGGGGAAAGCAGAAGGAGGGAGATGAGGGGGAGACAGTAGGGGAAGAGGGTGATTGAGTTTGGACACAGGAGAAGGGGAGAGAAACAAAGGAGGGGAGGTGGGAGGGGGAGAGAAGAAAGAGGGGGTAGTGGAGGGGTGTAGGATGATGGGATATGAGGCAAACACATTAATTAAACACGGGTCAGCCCCTGCCACTCTTCAGTCACTCACCCTGAATTATGGCGCATACCGTCGAGAGAGAGAGAGAGAGAGAGGCAACTGCAGTAGAAGGGAAGAGGGGAGGGGAGTTAGGGAGAAGGGGAGGGAATTTGAATTTGTATTTGACGTTAGTGGGGAAGGGGAGAAGGAGAGGGAGAGGGTGTTGCATCCGGGTGTAGATGGGAAGGGGGGAAAGGAGAAGGTGGGAGGGAGAAGAGAGGCGGATGCGGGGAGAAGAGGGAGGGGGAGGGGGGAGTTGTATCTGGCTGTAGTATGGAGAGGGGGAGGTAGGAGGGCAGACTAATCCGGGTGTTGTGTATTTTCGTTATTGTATATTTGGATTGCAGAAATGTTTATCCTTGATAGTATTTGGATGCTAATGTTAACAGGGTGATCTAGTTTTGTCAGAATCTGTTTGCCAAGGTTATAAATTTATTCAATATTCTCTTGCTGACGTTAATACGATTATTTTTACTAGTATTTATTTGTATTATTGCTAAGGGTACGGATTTACTTTTTTTTTTTTTACTCGTTTTAATGCAGATCATTACTAGGATGTCAGCAGTAGTAAGGTTTGCTTATAATTCTGAAGGTACGAAAGTGTTTATTAATATTTGTATCGTTAGGTAAAATAAAGCTCATTTAATATTAATGTCCTGAGATTACAAAATGCCCATGTTCATTAACTTTGTATCCTCAGGTGAAAAGATTAAAAAAAAAAATAATGTTACTTTTCCTACCTGCTCCTTTCAACATCTTTCCTTCCTCCTTTCTCCATCTTCTTTCTTTTCGCTCTTCTTATCCCATCTTGTTTGTCTTCACCTTCTTCTCTCGCTCTTCTTCCTCTTGATTCTTTCGTATCACACTGTTCCTCGTCATCCCTTCCTCTTTTCCTTCCTTTCTTCCTCTCTTCCGTACTTCCTGATTATTTTCTCCGCTTCTCACCCGTAATTTTTCCTTTTCATCTTCCATTTCTAATCCTTTGTTCCTCCTCTCATTCGTCCTTAATTCCCCACTTCCTCATTCCATCTTGATTCTTTCCTCCTAGCTTCTCTCGTTATATTTTCCTGTCCTCTCTTTTTTCCTTTATTCCTGTATTCCCCACTTCCTTATTTCTTTCTTTCTCATATTATTTCCAGTCAGTCATTTTCTTTTCCTCCCACTCTTTCATCTTTCTCCGTTACCACCTCTTAGGTCTTGTCCGTCACTTTTCTCCCTGCTTTCCTTTCCTTTTCATTCCCCCGTCTTCCATCTTCCTCGTCTTTCTTTATTCATCTTCCTCTCTCACCTCCTCCTCCATTCCTCTCTTCCTATTTCTTCCTTCTTTCTTCCTATTTCTTCTTCCTTTTTTCACTCATCTTTTTATTTTCTTACATCCTCTTTCGTTTACTCCTCTCCATCTCTCTCCACCACTTCCTCTTTTCCTTCTCCTCCTTCCAGCTCCTCATCCCTATTCCTCCTCTTTATTCTTCATCTCATTCTTTCCTCGCGCCCTTTTTCCTCTACTGTCTTTCCTGTACTCTCCACTTTCTTTCTCCTTATTCCTTCATCTTCCTTTTCACATTTTCCACCTCGGCCTCCATCCTCCTTCATTTCTTCCTTATGTTGCTCCAGATTCATCTTCACTTCCTCCTCCTCCTCCTCCTCATTTCTTCCCTCCCATTTATTTTTTTCCTCCGCCCTCTTCCTCCGTCTTCGAGCGTGTTGGTGACGTTATTATGGAATTATTCATGTAATAAGAAGGGGAAGGGGGAAGAGTGCAAGGGGACGGGGAAGTAGGGATGGGGAAAGGGAATGGAATAAGGAGTGAAAGTGGGGGAGAGGGAAAGGTAGGGAGTGGGGGATAGGGAATAGGGGAAGGGGATGGGAAAGGAAAGGAATGGTGGAGATTGAGGCAAAGGGAGGAAGATGGAGAGTGAGAAAAATATGGGAGGGGGAGAAGAAGGGGAAGGGACAGGGACAGAATGATGGGATTGAGGGAGAAAAAAGGACCAGGGGAAATAGAGTGAGAGGAATAGAGGGAAAGAGGAATTGACGAGAGAAGGATAAGGTAGGAAGGGAAAGGGGAGAGAAAAGGGTGGGAGGGGGTAGAGAGGGAAGGAAGAATGAGGGGGAAGGGGGAGAGGAAGGGAGGGGAGAGGAGGGGTTCTAGACAGCCTCCACCACCACATTAAAACTTTACAAACTCATGATGTCTCCCTTCCCCCCGCCTCCGCCCCCACCCCCCCTCATCATCTCTCTCTCTCTCTCTCTCTCTCTCTGCCCTTCTCCTCCCTATCCCCCCCCCACCCTTGATTCCTTTCCTCCCTTCTCTTCCCACATCCCTTTGTTTCTGCTTCCTCCTCTCGTCTTTGTCTCTGCTCCCCTCCCTTGTCCTGTGCCCCCTCTTTCGTCTCTCCCCTTGCCCTTATTCTCCTGCCTTCACCCCCCACCATCTCTCTCTCTCTCTCTCTCTCTCTCTCTCTCTCATATCTAACCTAACCTAGCCTAGACTAACTAAACTAACAATCACCATGCTTATAATAACCCAGTCGAAACCACAGCATACCATGCCATACCATTCCCCAAATAACCCAGTCGAAACCACGCCTCGCCCTATCAGATCCATCCAACCCAAACCAAACTAAACAGAATTAAACTAAACATACCCTACCTGACCAAACCTAGCCTTACCCGTGCTGCTCCCGTATCCATCTGTAACTTAATGTATGTACCCCACCAGGTTGAGTTGTAGCCTACCTGTAACTTATTTCTGAACCCTCCTTTTCACCAGGTTGAATTGTACCTGGGTGAGGAGCCTGACCTACAATCGCCGTGCCCTAATGACTGCAGTGGCCACGGATCCTGCGCACTGGGACGATGCAAGTGTCTGCCCAGTTGGATTGGCGAGGACTGCTCCAAAAGTGAGTTGGATTCCCATTTTGTATTCCCCATTCCCCTTTTAAGGAGTTGTATTGTTGGAATCTTTCTTTTTATTTTTCCATGGGAGTTATGTTCTGAGTTTTCGTCATTTGATGCAAGTGCTGTCCAGTTCAGTCAGCGGAAACTGCCCCAAGAGTGAGTTGAATTCTCGTTTTGTATTCCCCTTTCCATTTTGTGAGTTGTATTCTTTCTTTTGTTATTGTTTTCCAAGAGCTGCATTCTGAGATTTCTGCTTTTGCTTTTGTTAGTTATATTCTTGTTTTCAGCTTTAGATTTTCGTTTTTTTTTTAGTCATGTTCCCTCTTTCCGTTTTTTTCGTTTTATGTTGTTTACCGAGAGTAAGTTTTTGTTTTAAGTGCTTGTGTTTACTGTGATGTAACTCTGGTCGACGGAAGCTCACGATCTGAATCTAATTGGTGGCTGTATTAGAGAGTGTGAGAGAGAGAGAGAGAGAGAGAGCTAACGGAATGACAAATTATGAGACAAATAGACTGGAGAAAGTAGGTAATTTATATGAACTGCCTTTTATGTATGTATGTATATATATATATATATATATATATATATATATAATTTACAGTATATACTGTAGAGACAGACAGGCAGACAGAGCCACAAGAAAGCACCCCAGGTACCACTAAGGGTTGAGAGAAGTTAAGGGAGCCTCATTGTTGTCCAGTTTAGGTCCCTTCAGTACCTTGAAGAGAGAGAGAGAGAGGAACAAACAAAACAAGACGGAAGTAGTATGCAGACTGCCTGGACGGAAATATACAAACGAAGAGTTATTGAAAGAGAGAGAGAGGGGAATGGGGGAGGATATGATAGACAAAAAAGGGAAGGGAGGACAGGGTGGATTTATTAGAGGAACAAAGGTAAAGGAAAAAGGGATGGCAGAAAAAAAAAAAAAGTTTCCTCCCTGACCTGTGGCCTATGCTGTCCCTTGAGTGGCATAGAGAGAGGCGAGGTGGGACCGCCATGCCTGGGAATGAGACCAAGACAATACCACTCGCTGATCTGAATGTGGAGGAGAGAGGCAGGTAGGCAGGGAAGGAGGGAGGCAGAGATGGAGGGAAGGAGGGAGGGAGAGATAGAGGGAAGGAGGAAATGGAATGAGACCTAGACAACAACAGCGACATTACCACTCCCTGATCTGAATATGGAGGGAGGGAAGCAGGTAGGCGGAGAAGGAGGAAAGGGAGAGGCTCGTAGGTAGGAGAGAGAGAGAGAGAGATTTACCACTACACAAGATGCCTTATATATACCCCTTCTCAGTATCGAGTAAAGAAAGAACACATATTCTTAAAGAAAGGTTGTGTTAAACTCTGCGGAAGCTGTACACCAGATTTCAGTTACACAGCCGGCAGAAAATTGCGAGGAAAATGAGCTGTCAAAAACATCCACGCTGTTATGCTGATAAGGTGCACCCCCCTTCTCCCTCCAGGTTCTCTCTCTCTCTCTCTCTCTCTCTCTACGTATGTATGCATATAAATAATCTATCTCTGGATCTATCTATCTGTCTGTCTGTATACAGTATTTACATATATAACGCATATCTCTACCTCTCCTTCCATCTGAACTTGCTGCTTCCTTTCTCCAAACTTTCATCTTTCCTTCTCCTCCCCTCCCTTTGTCTCTCCCTCTCATTCTCCCAGCCTCCCTCCCTCCGTCGTCATCTCTCCTTCCCTCCCTTCCTCTCCTTTCTTCCAGCCTCCCTCTCTTCCTCGCCCCTCTCCTCCCGCCCTCCCTCCGTCCTTGCCGCTTTCACCTCATTCCATCATATTTCTTGCTTTTATTGCCTCATCTCCTTTGACTCACTTCTCAGCGTCCCGCAAATATCCTCCTCCATCTTTACTTATTTTTATTATTTTTACGTGTTTCAGAGTTTAATATATATTTTTTCTCCCCATGTTTTGCCTGAAACTCCCAATAACTTTAATGTTTTTTTACATCATTTGATTACAGTATTATTATTATTTTTATCTCCATCTCTGTGAGTTTAGTAAAAAATATCACCATGTTTTCAAACCTTTTCAAAATATTTTCTGCATGTGTTTTTTATACTTTTATTAATCATATTTCATAATTTCTTAAACATATATCTTCCTTGCTCATGACGTTTTTTCGATTCCCTCTTCCTATGATGCTGTATTTATAGTTTGATTTCCCTTTTTTCGTTTGTAATTTTTCCTTTTCTTGTCCCTGTGTTTGTCCATATTTTCATCATCTTATTTTTCTCCTTGTTTTTTTTTCCTCCATCTTTCTTCGTATTCCTAGTTATTTTTCTTTTTTTCATTTTTTTCATTTTTTCATTTTTTTTTTTCCTCACTTATAGGTCAGTTTTCCTCACTTCTTCAAAGTCTCCTCATTTTCTTTGTTTTTCGCCTCAGTTCTTCCACCATTCTTTTCCTCTTCCCCCTCGTCTTTTTTCCCGTGGCCTGCCCCTTATTTTCTGATGACACATCACCTCACCTCTTTGGGTACGCCTGCCTACTTGTTCCCCTCACCTTTTTCCCCCTTGCTCTTTCCCCTCACCTCTCCCTATCCTCCACATTTCTCCCTTTCCCCTTCCCATTCACCTCTCGCCACCCCTTCCCCTCCCCCACTTTCGTTCCACCTCAGTCTTTCTCTCCATCTCTCCCCACATTTTCTAAAGTCCTTCCTTCCCCCCCCCTTTTTTTTTTTTTTTTAGTCTACTATATTTCCTGCGTCTTGTTTTGTTTTTCTCAGTTTTTTCGTTTTTTCAGCTTTTCGCTTTTATATAATGCTTCATTTTGAAGGGGAACATTTGGATTTTTTTCTTTGCCTTCAGTGTTCTACCTTTTACTTAGAATGTCAAGTAGTAATAGTAGTTGTTGTAATTCAAGGTTCATCTAAAACGTAAACCCAGTGGGCTACAGGCTGAGATTGCCCTCTTTCAGTCCACCATCCTCTTTTCAGGGAATAGGGAGTGAGTTAAAGGACGTTTGTATAACCGGGCAGTGGAACCGTATGGTTATATCTGTGCCATCATGTGAAGGCGTCCCTTTCCAGCACCTTGGTGTGTGAAAATGCTGAGTTGGGTGGATAAGTGTGTGTGTGTGTGTGTGTGTGTGTGTGTGTGTGTGTGTGTGTGTGTGTGTGAGTAGGGTGCGTGAAGGTGTGTGTGGTGAGGGTAAGTGTGAGCGAGTAAACAGTGTGGCTTTCATCACTCACACCGCCCGCCTGTTTGCAGTCACACGGGTGTAAACTGCTGGCAAACACATACACGCATTACTGGGAATAAGTACACACAGTCTCCCGCACACACGCTCATGCTCATAACCACTCACACACAGGCGCACACGGGTAGAGCCTACTTAAGTATATATATATATATATATATATATATATATATATATATATATATATATATATATATATATATATAATACGATATACACATAATGTGTGTGTATACTTAAACAAACATACGCGTGCAGAAAAAATGCTCATACAAGCACATACGTATACAGAGAGAGAGAGAGAGCAGAACCTGTAAAATGCCAAAATCCCCACACAATCCCACAACAGTTTTTCTTGCCGCCTCCTACGTGACTGTGTTCTAGCCTCTCTGATTTTGCCACCCCGAGAAGGCAGACGCCACACTATACATACATACAGTAAATACACCCAGCCCATATAGCCAGTGGAAAACTTATGCATGTTGAGGGAAACATTGTACATCATGTATACGTGCATGCATTTATACATACAGAAATACATACCCACATTCCAGTTATCCCGCCCATCCAGTCAGTAGAGTACTTGTGCATGTTAAAGGAAACATACAAAACGTACATTCATGTATATATGCATACATATTTACACACACACACACACTCGCGCACGCGCGCGCACTTTCAGTAACCTAGAAATAAGTGAATACCAGACAGGTGGACAAGTATATCTCTTTATCTATCGGCTTTTGGCATGCAACTCGTTAGATCAATTAACTTCCTAATGAGGCACTTCTGGCCGTCAAAACAAGCTATATTTGCAACCCTTGGGGCACAAACACCGATGCTTCAGATGGCTGCTTGTAGGTCGCTCAATTAGGCTTGGAAAATCTCGCAGCACCTCTTCCTTGGCGATTAATTTTGTATATTTTCGAGCCCCAGTGACGCAAACATCGATTCTCTAGTTGGCTGCTTGTAGATCGCTGTTAGGTTTAGGATATGACTTAACACCTCTTCCCTAGCGATTTATTTTATATCCCCCCCTTTTTTTTTTTTTTAGTCTGATGACAGACATGTGTGGTGTATTTAGCAGCGTTCCAATCCTTGAGAGACCGTAACACCAAATCCTGTGTGAATTTTTCTGCTTGTCTCATCATTTTCGTACGTGTAGATGATTATGGAAAAGGAGGAGGAGGAGGCAGAAGAGAGGTAAGAAGATAAAGAAGTAGAGGAGAAGGAGGGAGGAGGAGGAATAGCAACCAAGGAGTCGGTGCTCACTCTGGCGACCACTCAAGCCGTGTTAATGGTCTGACGCGAACCCGGGACCACTGTAATGAGAGTCCTTTTGAGGGAGAACTTACATAGGCAGCACTACACACACACACACACACACACACACACACACACACACACACACACACACACACACACACACACACACACACACACACACACACACACACACACACACACACACACACACACACACACACACACACACACACACACACACACACACACACACACACACACACACACACACACACACACACACACACACACACACACACACACACACACACACACACACACACACACACACACACACACACACACACACACACACACACACACACACACACACACACACACACAGTCTCTCTCTCTCTCTCTCTCTCTCTCACACACACACACACACACACAGTCTCTCTCTCTCTCTCTCTCTCTCTCTCTCTCTCTCTCTCTCTCTCTCTCTCTCACACACACACACACACACACACACACACACACACACAGTTTCTCTCTCTCTCTCTCTCTCACTCTCTCTCAGTTTTCTAGGGATTTGGTTTTCCTTTATGACCCAAAAGTCTCGGAATTCTTAGATGGCGATGATAAGGCTGTGTGTGTGTGTGTGTGTGTGTGTGTACCCCAGCTCTGGTGCCTGCGTCTGTATTTGCTAGCCTTATCATATTTTTCAGGGGATACTTTTTTTTTTTTTTTTTTTTTTTTCCCCCCTACTACCCGAGGGCTTGGTTTCCGCTCTTGCCATACTAATGCAACACTGCACCCACAGCTACTGAAGGGGAGGGGGGATCAAAGGGGGAAGGGAGAGGGGGAATGGGAGATGAAGGGACGGAGGAAAAGGAGGAAGATGAGGAAAGTCGGGGTGGTGCGAGAAAGAAAAGTCATGAAAATGGAACGGGAGGGAAGGGGAGAGGGTGAGAGAGAGGAAGGGAATAGGGGAGAGTTAAAAGCAGTGGAAGGAAAAGAAAATAGAATGAGAAAGGAAGGAATGGAAGGAGAACAGGGAGTGGAACTGGAGAGAGAGAGAGAGAGAGAGAGAGACCCATGGTGCACACTCTTATCCTCCTCGCTTTGCCATTTTCACACGATCTGATTTTTGCTTGTCTCGTATTTTTCTGTTTATTTTCTGTTTTCGTTTTTTCTTATCCTAATCTCCAAATTCGGAATCGATATGATGTCGCGCAGATTTTTACCCTGCCGAAACGCTGGGACTTTTTCTGCAGTTGCGAACTCTGCATTTTGTGTGTGTGTGTGTGTGTGTGTGTGTGTGTGTGTGTGTTTCAATTTTATATACACGTACCGTATTTTGAAACGTTGATGCCCAGTTGTGGCCATATTGGAGAGGTGATTGGGTCAGTAACCAAGGAGACTCAGTGTCAACCGTATTTCTTCACAAACTAAATTATCTCCGTCTCTTTCCCCAGGTGTGTGTCCAGTCCTGTGCAGCAACCACGGTACATACGGCGGCGGACTGTGTCACTGTGAGGTTGGGTGGAAGGGCCGTGAGTGTGACATCCCAGACTCTGACTGTGAGGTGCCGGACTGTGGCGGTCACGGGTCCTGTGTGGCGGGACGATGTGTGTGTCAGCCAGGGTGGAAGGGCGACCATTGTCAGACAGGTATGTCCACGCTGTATGGTTTTTATGAAAATTATATTGTTTCCTTTACTAAATAGAAGGTACTTGACGGACCTCCCTTCGCTCACTCGTTCAGTCACCTTGCAATGATCCACAGCGGGGTTCAATACATCACTTAGGAAAATACCCACACACCATCCTTTGAGAACACTAGGCAATAAAGTGTGGAGTGAAAGGTATTTGCATCGGATAGGACATAGCACTGATAATAGCACTAATGACGTCCTAATTAACGATATACTTTTATTGTAATTAGCATCTCGTGGAATTCTGTTATTCCTGAGCGGATTGGTGTAATGCCCCTTTTGATAGTGGGGAATAAGTTTAACCGTGGAATATTTATGGATTTTGTAGAACTGCCATTGTTTATGTTGATAAGGGGAAGAATGAATTTTTATGATTTCTCTCTCTCTCTCTCTCTCTCTCTCTCTCTCCGTTATTGTCTTCAGTCTTCCCTCTGCTCTATTCGTCTTCATTCATTATTCCTTCCTTAGCCTTTCATTCTTTCTTCTTTCATTCCCCTTTCCTCTCCTCCCTTTCCCTCTCCCTTCTTCCTTTTCTTTCATTCCCCTTTTCTCTCCTCCCTTTCCCTGTCCCTTCTTCCTCTCCATTCATTCCCCTTTTCTCTCCTTTCTTTCCCTCTCCCTTCTTGCCCTCATCTTCCCCCCATATCTGTTCATTCTGTTTCATCTTATCCACTTCATTTTGCATTTCATTTCTTTTTTATCTTTATCAGTTTCTCCTTCATTTCGTTGCCTTCCCTCTCATTCTTCTTCCTTTTTCCATATGCAAAATCAGTACCATATCCTTCTCCCATCTCTCCGAAATTTCATCGCTCTCTTACCCTGTCTCATTCTCTTATCTTCTCACACTCCTTCCTTCATCCTCTCTCCCATCACCGCGATCTTCTTCCCAATTCCTTCCATTCGTAGTGTTTCTTCCATTTTTTTCTTGTTCATTTCCGCCTGTCCCAGCTTGTTCCATTTCCCCCCGAATTTCCTTCCTTTCTACATTCACTCTTTCATTCTTCCAACTTCCCTTCTTCCTCCTCCTCTTTCATTCCCTTCTCCATTGATCTCCATTCTCCCTCTCCACCTTTCTCCATTCTCCTTCTCCACCTTTCTCCATTCGCCCTCTCACCTTTCTCCATTCGCCCTCTTCACCTTTCTCCATCCTCCCTCTCCACCTTTCTCCATCCTCCCTCTCCACCATTCTCCATCCTCCCTCTCCACCATTCTCCATCCCCCCTCTCCACCATTCTCCATCCCCCCTCTTCACCATTCTCCATCCTCCCTCTTCACCTTTCTCCATCCTCCCTCTCCACCTTTCTCCATCCTCCCTCTCCACCTTTCTCCATCCTCCCTCTCCACCATTCTCCATCCTCCCTCACCACCATTCTCCATCCTCCCTCTCCACCTTTCTCCATTCTCCCTCTCCACCTTTCTCCATCCTCCCTCTCCACCTTTCTCCATCCTCCCTCTCCACCATTCTCCATCCTCCCTCTCCACCATTCTCCATCCCCCCTCTCCACCTTTCTCCATCCTCCCTCTCCACCTTTCTCCATTCTCCCTCTTCACTATTCTCCATCTTCCCTCTCCACCTTTCTCTATTCTCCCTCTCCACCTTTCTCCATTCTCCCTCGTACTTCTTTTTCCTTCCTCCCTCTTCCTCCTCCATTCTCCAGTATCCCTTTCTCCTTCATTCTCCATTCTCCCTCTTCTCTCTCCATTCTCCCTTCCTTCTTCTCCATTCACCCGCTTTCAATTTCATTCTCCATTCCCTCTCCCTGCTTCAGTCTCCCATCTCCCTCACCTTCATTCTCCATTCTCCCATCTTCGCCTTCCCCTCATCCCAAAACGCAATGCGATTACGTCTGGCCCAGTTAACCTGCTCGTAACTGCACGCAAACGCACGCAAATGCACGCAAGAGCAACACTTACTTCAGGTTATGTGGCCCTCTCTCTCCTTGCTCCCTTGTCACTCTAACACGACGGAGAAGAGAGGAGGAAGATGAAAGAATAGATAGATAGATAGACAGACAGAGAGGGAGGGATGGAAAGACAAAGGTTTATGATAGAAACTGGAAGGAAATCTGAGATGATACGTGAGAGAAAGAATAGATTAGTTAGGAGAGAGAGAGAGAGAGAGAGAGAGAGAGAGAAAGAGACACACACACACACACACACACACACACACACACACACACACACACACACACACACACACAAAACGAGGCAATGAGTGTGGTACAGATTAAGACAGAGAAAAGTCAACATTGGAGGTATTGACTGGGAGAGGAGGGAAAGAGAGAGAGGAGCAGCCCAGTTAAGCACAATATTTGCCTTCCTCGTTTAAGACGTTTCAACAGACTTCTTTGTACCTCATTCCTGGTGTATTTGAGGAAGGATTGATTGATGGTGTGTGTGTGTAGTTCATCATTATTTTGTATTTTTTTCCCCACAACAGCACACATGGTCTTTATCATTTCTAACACCGAATGATTGAGTAAACTGAAATTTACGTTTTGTTTATCACCGTTTAACATTATTATTTTTGATTATTTATTTTTCTATTTTCAAGCACGATGCCATCATTTGGGGACTTTATCGTAACTAACACCGAATAAATATTTGAACTGAAATATAATCCTAAGTGAGTTCATTTTTCTGGTATTATGTTAACTCTTGAAATACGAATATGACTTGAAGGTTTTATTTAACGCCAACAGTAATATTCAGATATAAATGTAGTAAAGGACGTTAAGTGATATTTCCTTTGTGATTTGTTCGGGTTTAAAGTATTTTATTTGTTTTTTCTGTATAGCCTTTGAGATTAACTTTACAAACTTATTCCCTGGTCTTGTGTCCGATTTGTACTCATTAAAACTATGTGCTAATTATGTTTGTGTTTTTTAACCTGCAAAGACGCTGGATACGAGTCGGAAGAGTTAATGGCAGAAGGTTTGTTTTGTAGAGTAAATCCCTCAGTACATTTGAAAAGAAGAAATACAGTATATACGCCCTAGCTTTGTATTCAGGTGACTGCATACCCGTTGCTTATACAAAACTTTAGTTGATAAGTGTAGACCTTGTTCAGTATCTTAATGTACAGTACAGCTGGCAGCGTGAACCTGGGACAGTATTAATGTGTAGTTAAGGTTTAGCATTTGACACACTAGCCACCCTTGACAATCACATGCTTGTTGGTGGCACTGACATGAATGAACGGAAGTGTTAAATATCAGTTACAGTGACCAAGTAACTGTGATGCACGAATGTCTGATATTGTGGCTAGACCTCCGCTTCACACACTGTCCCAGGCTCATGCGTGGCCAACTGGACAAAATTACATACTGTTTAGACACCCGCTTAAGAGATAAGTATACCGGTATATAAATTATTTGTATGACTGCCTTTTCTTAATACCAAGTCTTTTTACTTAACTGGCATTTGTATATAAGCTACATTTCTAACCGTATAAACATTTCTCATTTACATAACTGCGTACTTTCTATTTATATCAGAGTTATTTTTTGAGGTATGTAGTTAAAGTTGATGATGTAGCTTTCAAGGCGTATTACGTACTGTACTACTTGGCCTGTAATTTGAGGAAGCTTTTAAAACTTTGTAGAAATATGAAGATTGTAGGTAGTGTTCTGAAGATGCATTTCGTGGGGTGTAAAGGATGATAATTGGTGTGTATTTCAGTGTTTGGGGAATCCCCCCCCCCCCCGTTCTCTCTCTCTCTCTCTCTCTCTCTCATACTTTCCCTTTTTTCCTTTTCCGCCTTCGCCTTAGAGGTTCCACAGAGGGCCAAAGGGTGCCAAATATTTACTAACCCCTTGAGACCCTGGCCTTGGGGAGTGCCAGTGCCATTCAGAGAGAGAGAGAGAGAGAGGGTGAGAGAGACGCGTTTGGAATGTTGACGATATATAAATGACAGAGTGGGACTGAAATGTTGGGATGATTGGTATACTCAATGTTTTAGTGTTTTCTGATGGAGAGGGAGCTAAACAGGTCACACAGACCTTGCATTTCATAAGACGTGTGTGTGTGTGTGTGTGTGTGTGTGTGTGTGTGTGTGTGTGTGTGTGTGCGTGCGTGCGTGCGCGCGACAATTCTGGCCATATTTTTCTTAGTACGTAGATTCTTTTTATTTTTGCTTTTCTTCTGGCTTTTTCCTGTCAAAAAAATGTTCCAAAATTTGTGTTGTTTCTTATAGTTTTTTCTTTTTCAAAAAGTTTGATCTCCACTTCCTTGTGCACAGAATTCTGTACAGCTTGGTGATTACTTGTACACCTCCCGCCTCACTCTTTCTCTCTTTCTTTTCTACCCCTCTCTCTGCGTTTCACTCAACCCTTCTCCCTCACTCACTGTCCCCCTTCCCCGTCTCTTTCTCTTTTACTTTCACTCACTCCCTTCATACCGTCCTCCTCCAAATCCCCTTTCTATCCTCTTACTAACTCACTCACACGCTCGCTCACCCATTCACTCACTCACTCACTCATTTCACATACTTTTCTCGTTCTTCTCCTTCACGGTAACTCTCCTTCCCGCTAATTGTTATACCATCACTCCCCAAGTATGACTTGCTGCTGCTCTCCCCAAACCCTTTTTCCCTCTTCGTCACTCAGTCATTAATTAATTCATCCATTTCACATGCATTTCTCCTCCTATTCCCTCACTTCCTTTAACTCTCCATCGCACCTTCACATACTAATTTTCCACCTCTCACCCATTCACTTCACATCCCTCTCGTCTTGCATTCTCTACCTTCTCCCACTCCATTCCTCTCACCTACTCATTTCTCACGTGCCCGACCCACTCCCCTACTGGATTGGCTGGCCTTGCTGTGTGAATGAAAGAGGAAGTGAAAGGTATACGTGCATATAAAAACGAGAGGGGAAGGAGAGGAAAGAGTTTATTCTCTGACGGGCCAGTGGTATACGAGAAAACTGTTGGTATATACGCCCTGTATGACCAGACGTGTGTGTGTGTGTGTGTTTGTGTGTGTGTGTGTGTCTTGCCTAGTTAAATTTTAATTGTATGCAGATTTTGAGCCAAGGTCGTGCTGTCCTGTCTCCATATGTACTTAAATTCATGTTCGTTTGTTGGTAGCTGTTAAACGCTTGGTCATCAATACTAGATCATGGTCAGTATCGTGAAAAAGTGACCCAATTCTCGCAGTTGGCCCAAACCCAACATACCCAGTCTAACAACCTTACATACCTGTCTTGCCCAATCTTACATTCACCTTTCCAATCTAACCAAACCTGACTGGAAGCGTTATACTAAATGTGGGAAAAAAGGGTCTCAATGGTGATGGTAACAGTTTTGGCCTGACCTGGACGTCCTAATCTAGCCTATTTTCCCTAGTGGACTGTGAGGACGTCTAACTTAACCTAACCTAGCATACTTATTTTCCCCAGTGGACTGTGTGGACCCCACGTGCGGTGGCCGGGGTTGGTGCGTGGACGGGGAGTGTGTGTGCCGTGCTGGGTGGACCGGTAACAACTGCTCCACTGTGGATCACCAGGTGTTCACTTGCCTCCCGGACTGTTCTGGTCACGGCCACTACGACCTCCACACCTCCGCCTGTGTCTGTGATACTTACTGGACTGGACAAGACTGCTCAGAAGGTAAGTTTTGGAGTATTTTTTCCTTTTTGGGGGGTGGAGTGGGGCGGGAAGCTTGGAGGAAAAAGGTCGGGGGTGAAGGTGTTTGTGTGCGTGTGTGTGCGCGCGCGCTCGATTATGTAGGTGGTTTTTAATTTATATAGAGATGAATGAAAAGTAAATGGATGAAGAAAAATGAGTAGACGTTAATACGATATACCTAATGCAATTCGAAATCAAACCAAAAAGATAATTAGGCAGATAGACGAGCAACAGGGAAAAAAAAAAATCTGTATATACGACGACAAATGTACCCAATTAAAATTCTCCCCCCAAAAGTCCAGAAACTAACAAGAGTCCTATTAATATTAAGCTCTTGGTAAAAAAAAAAAATACAGAAAAATGAAAAAGAAAAAACAAGTCAAAAAGGAAATATGCATGCGTGTTTTTATTGAAGTTTTCAGAGCAGCGAGGCGGTTTGGTAGGTAAAGAGGGAGGTTGGTAGGTAAGTTGGTGGGCAGGTTGGTAGGTAGGCAGGTAAAAAGGAACGTAGTGGGAGTGTGGATGAGATGATTGGTTGGTGGGTCGGTCGGTATATGATATAGAAGCAGGTAGGATTGTTAGGAAAAGAGGGAGGTTGGTAGGTAGGCAAGCAGGAATGGACTTAGGTAGGTGGATGAATAGGTATGTGGTTGAGATGATTGGTTGGTGGGTTGGTAGGGAGCTGGTCAGAGAAGCAGGTAGGATTGGTTGGAAATTGGGAAGTAGGTAGGTCGGTTGTTTGATTGATTGATTGGTAGGGAGGTACCTCCCCTTCCTTCCTTCCCCTCCCCTTCTTCTTTCCTTCCCCTCCCCTCCCCTTCTTCCTTCCTTCCCCTCCCCTCCCCTTCTTCCTTCCCCTCCCCTCCCCTCCCCTTCTTCCTGCCCCTCCCCTCCCCTCCCCTTCTTCTTCCTGCCCCTCCCCTCCCCTCCTCTCCTTCTTCCTGCCCCTCCCCTCCCCTCCTCTCCTTCTTCCTGCCCCTCCCCTCCCCTCCTCTCCTTCTTCCTGCCCCTCCCCTCTCCTTCTTCTTTCCCCTCTCCCTCCCAGCCTGGTATCCGACCTTTGATTAATATTCTCAAAATTGCGAAGTTCAAAGGTATGTCAATACTCTCTCTCTCTCTCTCTCCCCCCCCCACTTTCCCAGCCTCTCCACGGCCCTTATCGCCGCCCTGCCTCATATCCCCCAATACTCAGTACGGACGAGGCGACAACACCCACTTGATATCCGATCCAGGCCCTGCACACCCCGAGAGAGAGAGAGAGAGTACCTACCTACCCCTCCCCTGTGTGTGTGTGTGTGTGTGTGTGTGTGTGTGTGTGTGTGTTCCGTTCTGTTTTTCCTGCAGATCATTCCCGTTTCATATACAAAACCCATTCCGTTCCACGTTCCTCTGTTCCGTTCCGTCGTTCCGCGTGTCTGCCTTCGTTTGGACTGGAATGCGGGTAATTTTCTCTTTTCGTCTCCGGAGCTGTTTACATGCGGGCCGGCTGTCTCGCTACCTTGTTTACTGTTTGCACTTTAGTTAATGTTTTTCTTTAATTTTTGGAGCATTTTCTTTGTCCATTTTCTGTTGTTTACGCTTAATTTGGTCTTTATTTTTGGGGTGTATTTTTTTTTTTTTTTTTTTTTCAGGAATTTGGTCTTTTTTGCGGTATTTTCCCCTTTTTTTTATAAGTATTGTTGAGTAATTTGGTTTCATCTTTTGCTTTCGTTTATTTTTACAGACGGTCCCTTTTTCATTGTATTTTATTTTTTACCCACGGTCTGTGATACTACGCTGGGTGGTAGAAGTACCAGGAATAGAATGTAAAGTAAGAGAAAGATGGCAGAGAGAGGAGGGGGGGGAGGGAGAGGAAGTATCTGGAATAAATGCAAAGAATGTCATTGGATGGGACAAAATTTCTTAATCGCTTCGGTTTCTACTCTCTTTTATTCAGTTACACTATCCATCTGTTTTCCTGGCTGTTTATTTGCACGTGAATACTTTCTCCTGTTTGCTTCCTCCCCCTGTTACTTGCCTCCGTTACCCTGTTTTTTTTCTCTCCCGTTTGCCTCGCCCTTTGATTGTTACTCTGCCCTTCTGTTTCCCTCCCCGTTTATTGTCCCCGTTTGTTTCCTCTCTACTGTTGTTTGCCTCCGTTACCCCGTTGTCTCCCTCCCTTTGCCTCTGTCGCCCTTTCATTGTTACTCTACCATCTGTTTTCCTCCCCGTTTATGACCCTGTTTACTTTCTCCTGTTTGCTTCCCCTTCCCTGTTGTGTGCCTCTGTTAGCCTGTTGTTTCCCTCCCTCTGCCTCTGTCGCCCCGTGAAAGTTGCTATAATCAAAAGTTTGCATATTAAAAAGTTTGTTCCTCGTTGACCAAGCGCTCTGTTCACTGTTTTCTCTCTCTCTCTCTCTCTCTCTCACCGCGTTCTTTCACTTTCCGTGTCTTACCAAACACTTGTCTTTCAACCATCTTCCTCCTCCTCTCTCTCTCTCTCTCTCTCTCTCTCTCTCTCTCTCTCATTTTCAGCGATATAAAAGTTTTCCCCCATTTTCTATTGTTCGCTGGGTGACTCAAGGAAGTTGCAAGGCTCGACTTTCAATTTTCTTTTAGTTTATATTTTTGGCTGGATGGAGTTTGCAATGGTCTCAGTTTGTGTGTATGAGAGAGAGAGAGAGAGAGAGAGAGAGAGAGAGAGAGAGAGAGAGAGAGAGAGACATTTTGCTAATAAGATAGAAATGCAGTATTTTTGTATTGTCTTTCGTTTCGTCCACCTCTGTTTGGTATCCACTTTATATTTTAGGTAGGAGAAAGTATAAACCAATACAGAGATGTAATTATTATTATTATTATTATTATTATCATTATTATTGCTGCTGCGTCTTTATATGCAGAAATAATCGCCAAAAAAGAGATGGTACAGTATTTCCTGAAGCATCTTAAAATACTACCGTAATACTTTCATTGTAAACTCGTCTGCAGTTATTAGGAACGAAAGAGCTTCTGTCTGAGTGTGAAGGTAAACACGGCTGAATATTGCAGTAGCCAGAGGGGGGGAGGGGGTTACTGCGCTGCTGGTCAGAAAAGTTACAGCTTGATTGTGCGTTTGAGTGACAAGGTGTAAACAGGTAAATGTTGTGTGTGTGTGTGTGTGTGTGTGTGTGTGTGTGTGTGTGTGTGTGTGTGTGTGTGGAGTTGTGCTGTGATTGTCTTTAACTTGCAGAGAGAAGGTAATGGACGGTGAGTGCCTGAGGATGATGTGACTTGTATCTGTCTTTTCATTCCATCTTTATCAGGTTATGTCTGTCTATATCGGTCCGTCTGTCTGTCCGTCTCAGTACATGTCTCAATATCCGTCCATTTGTTTATCATGTCAGTCTGTCTGTCTGCCTGTTTTCCTGTGTATATTTGTGTATGTGTATTTATAAAATGTAGAAAGTAAAAGGAAGGAAAGGGAAAGTAGAATGAAAGTGAAGAAATAAAAGAGGAAAAAATAAAAGTAAAATTGAAAGCAGGAGGAAAAAAAGAATGGGAAAAGGTAAAGTGAAAACAGGAAAAAATAAGACGAAAAAGGAACGAAAGTGAAAACAAGAAAGTACAAGAAAGGAAAATCAGCTGTTGAAAAAAGAGTTAAAATAAAGTGGTGAAGAGAGAACATAAGATGGAGAAAACAGGAGAGAGAGAGAGAGAGAGAGAGAGGCGTAGCAAGATCATCCGGCAGAAGAACTTTAGAGTGGGAGTGAAACTTTGGCTGGAAAAACACGCTCCCCTCTCCTCTCGTCTCTCTCTCTCTCTCTCTCTCTCCCTCTCTCTCCCTCTCCCTCTCCCTCCCTCCCTCCCTCCCTCCCTCCCTCCCTCCCTCCCTCCCTCCCTCCCTCCTCCTCCTCCTCCTCCTCCTCCTCCTCCTCCTCCTCCTCCTCCTCCTCCTCCTCCTCCTCCTCCTCCTCCTCAAGACTGTTTTCACTAAAGTTTTCCTCATTATATCAACTTCTTATTAATTCTTTCGAACAAGGACCATCTTTCGTCCCCACCCCTCTATCTATTATTCTATCTATCTGCATTGTTGTATCTATCGTCGTTTTATCTGTTCGTTTCATATCTTTTTTCTCCTCCTGAATGCCTGTCGGTTATATATTTTCGTTTATCTGTCAGTATGTATCGTTATTTTATCATTATCTGTGTTATTATCATTGGGTCTATCGCCGTTCATTATGTCTACATTTTTCAGTTTATCGTCAGCGAGGTCCACGATAATCAGCGTTTTTTCCAAGGTTCCATTTTAGACTTCCTTTGCTCTCTCTCTCTCTCTCTCTCTCTGTCTACTATTTCCTTTAATTTCCTTTCTGCCTTCCTCCCTCCTCTTTTTCCTCCTTAATCATCTATCCGTCCTTCCCATTTTCTCTTCTCTACTCCTCTCTCTTTTCGTCTCTTCCCCCTCTCTCCTCACCTCACCCAGCCATCCTCTCCCCTCTTCCTCTTTCGTATCTCATCTCTTCCTTCCCTCTTTGTCTCTTCTTCCCTCCCTCTCTCAATCCCCCCTTTATTTTTTTCCTCAGACTCTCCTTGCCTCTCCCACTTTTTGTTTTTTTCCTCCCCCTCAGACTCTCCCCCCCCCCCCCCTTCCTCTTCCCTCCTCTCTCCTCCCTCCAGCCAGGCGTTTTGTTGGAGGGCCATCCGACTCTGTTTGTTGTCCTTCTCGAAAAACTGGAGTGAGCCTCGAGATGCAGGGGGTCACTTGGCCCTCCTTCAGGTTGTTGAGGCCCTTAGCAAGACTCGCTTTGGTGAGAGAGAGAGAGAGAGAGAGAGAGAGAGAGAGAGAGAGACCTTAGCGCCCTGGAAGAAAATGCAGCATAGGTTGTCCTGCAGTGGTTAATGTACACCTCTGTACTTGTGTGAACTTTTATTAAGTGAACTGCATACAGAATAAAAACAAATAAAAAGGAAAACAAAAGCAAAAGAGAAAAAAGTTAGAATACTAGGAATAGTGCACTCAGTTCTTCCCATACAGCTGAAACTTAGTCTACTGGGTTATGCGTGCTTGGCGAGTGCAACATGGTTTAAATCTCAAAGTTAACCACTGAAGTCTTCTCTCTACACCAAATGCACTCAATTCCGCTTTCTCCACTCTCCAAACTAACGCACTCAATTTTCCCCTACAGCTCAGTGCAGCCTGGATTGCGTGCATGGTCAGTGTGACAAGGGGGGTTGCGTTTGCGAGGCAGGGTGGACGGGACCCAGGTGTGACCAGAGGGCCTGTGACTCAAGGTAAGCCTTCCATAAACTACAGACCTACGGTGGTTGTGTATAGAATTATTTGTATAAGATTATTTATATTCTTAGCTTGATTGATACATTTCCTTTCCTGTTTTCGTAAGTCCACCCCCTCCTCTCTGCTCATTCCTCCCTCCGTTACACATTCGTCTCCCTTCCTCTGCCCTACCTCCACCTGTCTCCCTCCTCTTCCTTCTCCTTCTCCCATCCTCTCCTTTTACTCTGACTTGGCCAAAAATTGCCATCCCCATCGTGATTGCTGAGTTGTGAAAATAAGTCATCTTTAATATTGGTCACGAAGGAATGCTTTGGAATGGATATAGAGTCGTGGTCTCCTCCGATGACCTGCGTGAAATAAACTGCAAAAGGACGAAATTCTGGGCCAGGTTAAGGTAAATGGAGTATTGATCCTGTACAGTGCTTTCATTCTTGTCTTGACTTCTACAGCTACAAGCCAAATAACATCTACATTGAAGTAAATACCAGTAATAAAGTAGGAAACTGTGACCAAATAGATTTTTTTTTTAATCACTTCAGTTGAAAGTTCCGTTTAGTACTGCTTATTTTGGTAGTATTTTCAGCTTCATTCCTACAGCTTCCATACACTTTATAACCGAAATAGAATGGATAGTAAGAAAATGAAAGCTTAAAGTTATTTACAGTAATTTAATATCAGGGACACTCTTTAGGGAAGGTGAATCCGGTGATGTGTATACACTATTCTTGCTACTTCCGGACGATTATATTTAGCTGTGGAAAGACTTTTACAATGGGGGGGAGATAGGTATAGCCATCATCAACCCCTTCATTAAAAGTATGCTGTCCTAAGCTGAATATATCGTATGGTAAGAGCAAGAGTTAACCAAAAACAAGGTGATAGCGATTTGTGGAGATTTAAATTGAAAAAATACAGCTAAACAAATATTTCGTATTTTTATTTATCTACTTATGTATTTATTTGTTTCTCTTAACAGGTGTTCACTTCATGGGCAGTGTCACAACGGTACTTGCGTTTGTGTACAAGGCTGGAATGGCAGGCACTGTACTATCCGTGAGTATCTACGTGTGTGTGTGTGTGTGTGTGTGTGTGTGTGTGTGTGAGTATTGATTTTGGTTGTTTTTTCAGAGCATAGTGCTGATAAGTCATGAAATGTGATGTCATGAAAATCAGGTCTTGAAGTGTATTGTTGCTTTTAAACGAAATTCGCTGTTTACTGATGCTTCAGATAGACAAATTTGTTTAGCACTTAATCGTTCACCCAGCCACTAACACGGCCTGTCCCTCTCACTCTCTTCCCTGAACACGTAGGTCATTCATTGCTTAAACCTCTCGAGATTCAGGTATTCAGGTCTTGTTACGAGTATATGGTGGGTGGTGGAGGGACGTAAACATAATTTTTAAATGACACCAAATCGCCTTCAATCCCCCCCCCACACACACACACACGCCCATCTCACTAACACACTTTCTGTCCCGGTCCAGCTGGGTGCGTGAACGGGTGCTCCGGTCACGGGATGTGTACCACGGTGGCCCGACAGTACCAGTGCCAGTGCTCGCAAGGATGGACCGGGCCTGACTGCTCGGTTCAGCTGGAGACGAGGTGTAATGACGAGCTTGATAACGATGGAGGTGAGTACTGTAGGTTTTGGTTTTCTCCTCTCCCTTTTCCCTACGTTATTTATCAGTCTCTCTATCTGTACTTCATTTTCTCTCTCTATCTATCATCTGTTAATAGCTTGACAGGAAGAGATTAGGATTTATGATTTTTTTCTTTACATTGTTGGATGTGGGTTTATTTGTAATTTTTTTTTCTGCCTTAGTCGATCCTTTTGTGTTGGTGTATAATACAGGTATTAGAGGTGATTGAGCGCCTTTTTTTTTTTTTTTTTTTTTTTTTTCTTCCAAGGAGGTAAGTGCTTTAGTATACCATTATTGCCATTATTATTTGTGTTAATTATTTTTAAAACTTATTTTTATTGCTGTTACTAGAATTATTATCACTGGAGACGAGTGTTTTAGTTTCATATACCATACATGAATATGTTGTATATATGTATGACAAATGAAAGTTACAGTATTTATGTATTCTTTTTATTATGACATGGAAGAATTTTAGTATCCAATTTCGTTACGTTTAGAGAGGTAAGTATAGAGTGGTAGCAGAGCTGACTGCTGAGTAAAAATCGCGAGGTCGGTTCCAACATAGGCAGTGGCATATTAGGAGAGAGAGAGGGAGAGATACGCTTCAAATTTTCTTTCCTTCTTTGTTTTCTTAAGTTCACCCCCTCCTCCCTGCTCTCCCTCCCTCCCTCACCCACTCCCTTCTCTCTCCCTCCCTCCCTCACCCACTCCCTTCTCCCTCCCTCCCTCCCTCACCCACTCCCTTCTCCCTCCCTCTCCTTACCTCCACCACCCGTTTCCCTCCCCACTCCTCTGTCCCACTTCCTCTCTCTCCCTCTCCTTTCTCTCTCCTTCCACCCCCTCCCCCCCTCTTGTCAGCCGGGCGATAACGAGCTGTCGAGTGGTTCTTCATTAACTACCCGTCGATAATCCAGGTAGGGGAGAGGTGTGAGGCAGGGAGGAAGGGAAGTGTGAAGAGTGAGGTAGGAGGGAGGGAAGTGAGAGAGAGAGATGTGAGGTAGGTAGGGAAGGAGGAAGGGAGGTAAAGCTTGAGATGAGGTGTAGGTAGGTAGGGAGGGAGGTAAGTTCGAATTCTGAAGTATGAGGTAGGGAGGGAAATAGAAGTGTGAAGTAGTAGTAGTAGGAAGGGAGGGAAGTGGAGAAGTGTGAGGTAGATGGCAAGGAAGGAAGTGTGAGATTTAAAGAGGAGGGTAGAAGGTAGAGGTTGTGGATGTAGGAATGTGTGAGGTGGGAGGCAGGAAGGAGGAAGAGGTAGAGATCGTAGAAGGAGGAAGGGGACTTTGAAGTAGGGAGGAATGAGGTATGGGGGAGGAAGGGAAAAGGAGTGAGGTGTAAGGGAGGGATTAGGGAGGAAGGAGTAAGTGAAATGAGAGGAATGGGAGAGAGATTTGAGGAGGTGGGAGGGAGGGATGAAGAGGGAGGGGGGGCTTGCAGTGATGGGAAGGGAGGTATGGTATATGGAGGAATGGTATGGTAGGAAAGTTGAGAAAAGGATGAGGAGTAGGGAGATAAGTAGAAGGGGAGGAAATATGAAGGGTAGTGAAATATGGGGTAAGGAATGGGATTGGAGAGGGAGGTGTGGAGGAAAGGAGATGGTGTGTGTGTGTGTGTGTGAAGTAGATTGAGCTAGAAAGGACAGCGAAATAGAGATAATTTAAGATAGATAGAGGAGGAGTAATAGATAGATAGAGGGCGGGGAGGTCATGAGAACAGCTAGGACTCATTACACCAGATGGTCTCCTTGGCCGGGAGAGAGAGAGAGAGAGAGAGAGAAGAAAAGGGATGACACCAAGAAAAAGTGAATAAGGAGCATCAGAGAGGGGGGGAGGAAGGCTGTCAAAATGAACGAAGGAAGGAAGGATGTAGATAGACACAGGCCGATAGATAGATAGATAGATAGAGAGAGAGAGAGGAGTCATTACATCAGATGGTCTCCTTGCCCAGGTCTTGGCCGAGATGAGATGAGCTCGCATGTCGTCTGCAGAAGAGGGGGGGGGAGAATTAGGAAATGAGAGAGAGAGAGAGAGAGAGAGAGAGGGAGGGAGGGGGATTAGAGAGAGGAGTGGTTGGAGGGTGAGAAAAAGAGGGGTAGGGGAGGGTGGGGGGAGGGAATTAGGAAATGGGTAGGTCGTGGGAGGAGAGGTAAGAGAGGGGGATAATTCTCTCTCTCTCTCTCTCTCTCTCTGATCTTCCCACACAGTTCCTTTATAGCCTACGCCTCTCCTCTCCTCCTCCTGCTTTTTCTGTTTCTCGTCTTCCTTTTTCAGTGTTTACTTTTTCTAATTTATTTTATGATTATTCACATTTCGTCAGCATTTCTTATTTTGTTTTAGTCTCCCCATCATTTTTACTATTTCTTATTCTCTGCATTTTTCTCCTCTTTCCCTTTGTCTTCTCTTATTTCCCCTTTTATCTCCTTTTCTTCGTATTCTTATGGATTAATTGATTTTCTGCTCACATCTTCTCGACCCCTACTCGTTATCGTCTTTTGTTTCGTTCCTTCATTGATGTTAGGCGTCTATTTTTTACGTTATTGTTTCACTGCGTACAGTACTTCTTTCAGAGTGATGTGCATATTTTTACCATGGACATCGCTTAACCTTGAGAGAGAGAGAGAGAGAAAGGAAGGAGAGAGAGAGAGAGTGATATTTAGAGATTGGCTTTAATAATACGGTAGAGATGCATCAGCAGCTCTGAGATCAGTATGAAGGTCTTTCTCGGGCGATGCTTTTTCGTGGCAAAGTATTCCTTCTAGAGTTAAAAGAATGAAGAGTGAAACTGTGTGTGTGTGTGTGTGTGTGTGTGTGTGTGTGTGTTTCTTCTGTTAAATGTTTTTTGGGGGTAAACTTTGTTGTTTTTTTCGTGTTTATATAAATTTAATCTTTTTTTTATAAGTTAATATATTTGTGTTCTCTGTTGAGCTCTGTTAGTTACTTTAATATTCTTCTGACATTTTTGGAGTTGTCTGTATTCATACGCATCCTCGCTCTCTCTCTCTCTCTCTCTAATCGATGCATCTACTCTCAACCCCTGCCCAAGTAAATAATATACTCAAGTACATAAAAAAAAAAAAAAATCGCCACACCCTTGCCCTCCTTGACCAGCCAGCCAATCAAAACCCTGCATTCCCAGGCCCACTCAGAAAGGAGGGTTCTGATTGGATGAGAGCGGAGGATGGAGTGAGGGACGGGATAGTTTGGGTAGGGGAGGGGTAGGATGGGGGATTAGGTGGGGGGAGAGGGGGAGAGGTCGATCTTGGGAGAGAAGAAAAGAAATCACACCAAGAAAATAGAATAAAGGGCATTGATTGTGTGTGTGTGTGTGTGTGAAGGGGGGGGGACCATAGGTAGAAAATAGAGTAAGAGCATTAGTGAGAGAGGGGAGGGGGGGGGATTGCCAGTAAGCTTCAGAAACAGATGTAAAGAAAAAAAACCTTTAATAAGAAAGAAAAAAGAATGAGAGGAACTTCCGGGTGTGAGGTAGGCTAAGAGAGAGGGGAGGGAGGGCAGCTTGTTGTTAAAAGATAGGACGGTGGACGTGATAAGGGAGAGAAAACAGGACTGGAGTTCAATGATACAATGAGGAAGGAGGAAAAGGTTCGTGGGAGAGAGAGGGAGAGTTTTGGATGTGGTTATGTTCGTGTGTGTGTGTTTGTGTGTGTCAAAAAATGTAAAATATACAAATACAATATTTCACTTTTTACATAATAACTTCTATATGTAAGAACTGTCATTTTTTTCCTCTTTTTTTTCTGGCAGACTTTTTCGTATCTAATTTTGCTATACAATATATATTTTTTTGCTTGAAGATAATTAAAATTTTTCTGGTGTTGAAGGTTACTGTAATTTTTGTGCACTTGTGAAGTTGTCTGACTTTTAGCAGCATCCTTTTATCTTGGTTATTACTCTTTGATGTTGCTGTCTCAATCACTTTTTTTCTGGTCTCTCTCTCTCTCTCTCTCTCTTTCGTTTTTATATTCCTTTTTTGTTTTATAATTATTTTCTCTTCCTCCTTTGCCGTCCCTCTACCTTTCTTCCTTATCTCCCTTTCCCTCCTCCTCTCGTTCTCTTGTTTCCCCTCTCATCCAAATCATATCTTATCGTTCCTTTTCTTACTGCCTTTCCTCGTCTCTTATTCCATAATCTTTGTCCCCATCTCTCTTTCTCACTCTTTGTTTTTCCCCCTGCCTACTCCTTTTTCTTTTTTCCTCATCCCATCTCTTCATGTCTTTTTCCTTCCTCGCCCCTTTCTGTACCTCCTTTTCTCATTCTTTTTCACTCTCCTTTCCTTCCTTCCTCCCTCTCCTCTCCCGCCACATATCCTCCCTCCTCCCCTTTCCATTTCCTCCCTCCTCCCCTTTCCCATTTCCTCCTCTCCATTTCCCTCCTTCCCTTCCTCTCTCCCCTCTTCCCTCTCCTCACCTACCCCCGTATCTCCGTAACCATTTTTACCTTTCTTCTTCCATTTCTCACCCATTTTCATCATCATAATCTTCCCTCACCTCACTTTTCACTTCCTCTCAATTTATCTGAACACCGCCACTCCTCTTCCTTCTCCTTTCTTTTCCCCTCCTTCCTCCTCCCTTCTATTTCTCCTCCTTCTCCTTTCCTACTCACCCACCCTCGTATAATCTTCACATTCCCGCCATTCTTACTCTTCACATGTCCTGTCTCCCCTTTTATGACGGTCTTCTTTCACTTTCTCTCTCTCTCTCTACTCAGCCTTCCCCCCTCCCCCTTCTCCCGTCTCTCCCCCCTTTCCCTGCCCACCCCATTTATAATCATATTTATTTTTCCTTCCCTTTCACCCCATTAAATCCTCTTTGCAATCATCCCCTCCATCTATCACCTCGCTTTTCACATCCTCTCAATTTATAAGTCCACCGATCCTCCTCTTCCTCCTCCTTTTCCCTCCTTCCTCTCTCCCTAATACGTTCTTCCTTCCTCCCACCCTCACCCAGTCCATAAACCCCCCTCCGCCACCGCCACCCAAAAAATGTGTTCTTTGGGATTCGTCGTAAAAAAACGCTGACTCAAATTCCATTCAGATCGAGTTGTAAAGAATTTTGGAGGCGAAGGACACAACTTTTACCGCGATTAAGCATTTTTCTCCATCTGTGGCCGATCTTTTTGAGGGAGAGGGAGAATGAGGGGTTAGTGGGGGTGGGGGAAGGGGGAGGGGGGTTGGAATTTTTAGGGCTGAAATGGGGTGGAAAGAGGTTAGGAATGGTTGGATTGGGTTAGGTTGGGTCAGGCCAGTCCGGTTGGTTTAGATTTGTGTGTGTGTGTGGTTGGGTGCGTGAGGGGTAGGAGGAAGGAATTTAAAGGTTGAAGAGGGTAAAAAGAAATTTGACAGGTTAGTTTTGGATAGAAATAATAATAATAATAATAATAATACCGTATTGAATGGATTATCGAAATTTGTATGCTAACAGATATATAATTCCACATCTCGAGTGCTAAGAGTGTGGGTGTGGATGAGGTGGCTAGGAGGGAAACTGGGTTAGTAATGAGTTTAGTGTATAATGGAGAGGTTTGCCGTGTAGCGCAGTGTCTTCCTGGATTAGTGACGAGGGTACTGGCTTATTTAACATATGCTGGGAGAGGTGGGAGTGGATTTTGTTTATTGAGAAATATGGGGTAGATTTGGAAGTTAGTTGAAGGGAAATTGTTAGGTCGAGAAATTGGGCTTTGGCTGAGGAATAGAGTGTTGATTTGCAGGTTGGTTGAGTCACTTGGAGAAATAGTTGGGCTGAAAATTTGAACTTTAATTGAAGGAGATAATGTAGGGTTCAAGGCAGTTTGAGAAAGGGAATTGTAAGGTTGAAAAAGCTGACTAGTTGAGGATTATTATGTAGTAAAAGTTAGTTGAATCAGGTAGATAAATTGGTTAGTTGAATTTTATTGAGAAATATAGTTTAGGTTTGGAAGTTGGTTGAGTCAACTAGGAGTATTTTTGAGTTTATGCAAAAGTTTGGTAAATAAGATTACTGTGTTAAAAGCTTGTGTGTGTGTGTGTGTGTGTGTGTGTGTGTGTGTGTGTGTGTGTTTAAGGGCGCCGTTTGGTAGCGTAAAAGTTATATGTAGTTGAATTTGGGTTGAATAAGGAAAATGTTTTGTGGTGGCGGAAATGATTTGGGGACTGGAGGACTCTTGAGGTAAAAGCTCTTGCTCCCGGAAAAGGTGAGAGAGAGAGAGAGAGAGAGAGAGAGAGAGAAAATGTAGCGCACGATATATCAGGGACAAAGAAAAGGAAGGAAAGTAGGATGAAAGAAAATGAAGAGAAGGAGGAGAGGTTAAAAAGATGGTAGATGTTAATGAATAGAAAAAAAAAAATACTGGAAGCGGAAAAGGGCGAAAGGGAGTGACAGGAAGGGAAAATGTCCAGAAAACCGATAAGGTATGGGAAAGAAATGATAATGTTAGGGTATAACGAAGGGAGGAGGAGAAAGAAATGGATGGAGTGGAGAGGGGAAATGTCGAAGGTTTGGAGAAAGAGAGAAGGGGGGGGGGTACTTGGGTGAATATGAGGTAATGTGATGTGTGTACCTGTAAGTAGAGAGAGAGAGCTGTGAAAGTGAGGTCTGTAGTCTTTCCCAACTGTAGGTCTTCGGGGCCACAAAAACTTCATGAATATTACCTGACCTGCCCACCTTTGACCTTCGGGGCGGGGCGGGGCTGAGGAGAAATGGGGTGGGATTTGGTGGGGAGTGTCAAGATGGAGTGAGGTGAGGTGGATTTGTGGTGGGGTGGCATTGGGTGGGGGTGGGGTGGAGCTGGGCTGGGTAAGGTGATGTTAAAATATGGCTGTTGAGTTTTGATGGGATGGGGTGAAGTAGAATTGAAATGGAAGGGACGAGGCTGAATTGGGTTATGTGGTAATGCGAAAGTTTTATTATTATTATCATCATCATCATCATCATCATCATCATCATTTTCATTATTATATTTTGGTTTACGTTGTGGACAGACTAGAATGGACAGGAGAGCGGGGGAGCGGGCAGGGAGAAGTAGGGTAAAGTGGAGAGGGTTAAGGAAAGGCAGGACGGTAGGGTGGGGTAGGATGAGGCAGAGAGGTATGAGAATGAGTGACAGGTAGGGTTGGATGAGGCATAGAGAGGAAGGGAAGGTGTGAGAGGGAAGTAGAGATAGGAGAGGCAGGGCAAGTGTGAGAATTCAGAGGAATAGTTTGGTTTGAGAGAGAGAATTTTTAAGCTAGGGATGACCAACCAATTATAAAACTAATTTGAACTTTAATTAAAGATATTGGATCAGACGGAAAAATTGTGTATTCTGAAGATTATTAGGGCACACACACACACACACACACACACACACACACACACACACACACACACACACACACACACACACACACACACACACACACACACACACACACACACACACACACACACACACACACACACACACACACACACACACACACACACACACACACACACACACACACACACACACAGGGAAATTGAGTATTTTTGAGGTAATTATGCATAATTCTGTGGCTAAACAATACAGACCTTGCTGTTCTTGCGAGTAGTCTGGTCTAAATACATAACAAACTGATAGGTAGTAGAAGGCTCTCCCCAACCCTCCACACCCTCCTGTGATCAGTTGTACTGGGATTAAACTTAGAAACAGTGCCTAAAATAAAGAATAACGAACTCTGAAAAGCGTAATGGGTAACGGTTATTTTTTTATATATCTTCATGTCATAAAAGTAGAGCAACAACAAAAAAAGTGCAATGACGTATGTAGGAGGGATTGTACAAGATTGTGTAGTACGAGATACAAATTGGAATGGTAGATACATGGATAAATTGGAAGGGAGAGAGACGGAGAGAAGGATGATAAGTTGGAGTTGATAGAATAGAGAGGGTTTAAGCAGGTTGAGTTATGGTGGATAGGTAGTTAGGTAGATAGGTAAAAGGGAGGGGGTTTAAGGGGGCTGAGGTGGGGTGGTGGCTAGATAGATAGAGGGAGGGAGGGGGTTTAAGGGGGTTGATTGGGAGATAGATAATTAGAGGGAGGGAGGGGGTTTAAGGGGGTTGAGCTGATATGTGGGATGGATAGATAGATAAATAGAGGGGGTTTTAGGAGGTTGATGGAGGGGTTGAGGGATAGATAGACAGGGGGGGTTGATTGGGGGTTGGGGGTTTAATTAATTAGGGAATCGTCACGGTGGAACAGTTCAGATAATTGATAATCGTCATGAGATATCCCAGGCTGGATATAATTGGCATTCGTCCTGGAGAGAGCGAATGTGTGTGTCAGTCTGCCTAGAAATGAAACAGCTACACATTGAAAATTATGGTAAATTGCACATCATATATATGGAGAGTGACTGTATTCCCTCCCTGCCTTTCTTTCTCATATTTCTCCCCAAGCCTTGTTGACCTTGTGCCAGTCCTTTATTTCTTCACTAATTCACTTAAGCTTAGTACTGTTGTTCCCTCAGTCATTGCTTCCAAATACCTTTTGTCTTTTTTTTTTTTTTATGGTGTTTATGCATTCAAACGTCAAACTACATAATCACAAATTCTGGGAACCTTGCTGTTAAATACCCTGTCCTGCCCTATCCTACCGTGCCTTACCTTACATTACCCTACCCTACCCAGCCCTTCCTAACAATACATTACCCTTCCTAACCTTACTTATTCTGCCTTACACTACCCTAACCAACATTTTTCCTTCTCCATCAGACGGGCTGGTGGATTGCTCAGACTCCGAGTGCTGCTCCAAGCCCGCTTGCGAGGAACACGTCATGTGTATGGTTTCCAGTGATCCCGTCGAGGTGCTACTCCGAAAACAGCCACCCGCAGTCACCGCCTCCTTCTACCAGCGGGTCAAATTTATCATCGAAGACTCCAGTGTCCAGAGTTTCGCGCAGAAGGATGAGTTCAGCGAGAGGTAATGTGGGAATTGCCGTTCTGTTCAGTCTTCGTTCCCCCTTCCCTGTACTACTTTGATAGCCTTTTTAGATGCCCCTCCCTCCCGTACCCCTATGCCCATCCCATCCCCCTACAATTCCCTTTTGATCAAGTCACAATGGGTAAAGTTGTGGTGAAAGAATGTGTGTTTGGGTGTATGGATCATTTTGAAAGCTCTGTTTGGATGTGTGATTGTGTTTTTTTTCCTTGGCTAGTACTCTTGCAGGCTTAGGAGACACTAGCAGCTCTTCCTTAGTGATTAATTTTGCTTTTTCCACCATAATATCATCCTGTGTGTTACTGTTGCTTATCTGTAATAGAAAACATTTAAGTTACACACAGGAGAATGAGATGTAATATGTAGAATTAATTGCCAAGGAGCAAGTGTTACACAGTCTGCTGTGCTACCAAGAATATGGCCATTTGTGTGTGTGTGTGTTGTGTTCGTATGCATGAATGCAATACATTGGTCAAGCCTAAAACTACATGGCTGATCACAGTTGAACTATTTAAATAACTGTCATTCCTTTCCCCGTATTAACTCATAAATGTTATATAGTACTAATAGGAGAACCTTATCCCCTGACTATAACACATTCTCTGATTCCAGTGAACAGAGTATGAGATTGGAAAAAAAAAAATGAGAACTCAAAACGTTTAGGAACAAATTCTCATCTTTAACTAACCTTAGCATTGTTTCTTTCTTCCCAGTGAACAAGGTTTGACCCCATCAGTTTAGGAACAAACTCTCCCTTGAAGTAACCCTAAGCATTTTCTTTCTTCTGTTATAAAAAACTTCAGGATATAATTCTTGAACTAACTTAACATCTTCAAAGTTTCACAGTGGACATGCTTTGGTTTTTAGGGATAAATTACCTTCTGATTAATTAACTGGAACATTTCCCTTTTTCCCTTTGTTAAAAAAAAATTCTTCCTCCATAAAATAATGTAATAAAAAAATATTAAGCATTCTTCCGGGTGTGTCCTAATAAAACTCCTCGCTTTAGCTCTCCTGGGCAGTGCTTTGTTATGTATTTATCTTCCCAAAACAATAGTCTAAGTAAATAATAGAGTGTCAGTAAATTTTCTTTAATTAAATGCAGTAATTCGATGTCTCCCCCTCCCCTGTTAAGCTCTAAACCTCAACTCTGTTTTCTTTAATTGCCTTTAATTTTCTGTGATGCATTTCTGTACTTATTTTTTTATTTATTTATTTATTTTTTTATGCCTGTACTTCATTGTGTTTAGTTACTTGTTCATACCCCAGTCTGTTTTCTTTGTCAGTTGTCTTTTGTTTCTCAGCAACCTTCCGCTTTTGGTTACCTAGTTTTCTTCCATCAGGGATGACGGATTAGGATTTATTTGTTCAGCGTCTTCTCTTAAACGAAATCCCACAAAAATAATGTGTTCAGGCGTCTGTTTCGTTGCTTACCATCCCCCTCATTTAGTCAGTCCTCCAAATCCCATGTCTTCCTGATATATAACCCAGTTTTCTATTGGTATGTTTTGTTTTTCATTTCATCATTCATTTTGTTTTAAATATTTTTGCCACATTTTTCATTCTCATATAATAATCATTCACCGTTTTAAGGATTTAATATTGCTTTCACTTGCTTTAGTTTTTGCGTATTTATTCATTTATTTTTACTTTGAGAAAATATGAAGTATTAATGGTTATGAGTATCCACTTTTTTCATACACTGTATAAACCTTCAGTTTAACATGCATGTCCATCAAAACTGAAAGAGAAATGGTGTTGCGCTTTTTTTTTTGAAGGGCAGTATACAAATTTACTTTCATATTAAGTTTTTTTGATAGTTTACCATGCCTTTTTATAATTCCTTGTTTTAGGTGGTATAATTTTATCTTCATTGCACATTCTTGGTTGAAATGGAATATGAATTGGGTGCATTTTTAATTCCTGGTTTTTTGTCGTGTAATCTTTGTTTGGAAAAAGTTTGCCTAGAAGAAATCGCATATTCAGGTATAGATTTTTTTTTTTCCCTCAAAGAAGAGGGTTTTTGACATTGATTTTTTTTTTTTTTTTTACATTGCTGTATATCGTTTCTTGATCACTAGTTTTTCGTTTTAGATTTATTTCATTACATACTGTACAGTACACATATTTACATTGTCAGCCGAAAAAAAAAATTTTGTCAAAAAATGTTTAGGTGTTTTCGGGTAGCTGTTGTTGTTTTTTATTTGCTGTATATCGTTTCTTGGTCACCAGTTGTTCTTTTTGGGTTTATTTATACATTTTATCAATTTTTAGTACCCAGGAGAGCCAGCGACTTCCCTCACCCCGTGCTCTCAGTTCTTCATTTTTTCTCCTTTTCTACTCTCCCCTCCCCCATCCCTTCCCCCTCCCCTTCCCCTCTCCTAAAGATATCTGTTGCTTTCCCTACCTCTCTAAGATTGTAACTATGGAGAGGCTGAACAGTTGATTTATTAAAGACTGATAATTTGAGTACTAAATAAGTTTCCCTTAATTTTGTACGTCATCATTGGTTGTTGCATTTTGTTGTATTATTAATTTGGGATCAGTTCATGACACTAGCTACCCGGACTGATTAAAAAATATATAAAAAGAAATTGCTGTCAGTGTGAACCCCTGTTGTTCAAGCAAAAGTGGATCTTCCCTTCCCCTTTCGTAAAGACGATAGTATAATTATTAAAAGTTTGTTGCCATGCCTGTTCCCTTTCAGCAAATTAAACTTGGATGGTCACTGAAGAGTATAATTATTAAAAAGTCATAATTAACAATTTGATGGTAATAATTAGTTATATATGTTTGGTGATCACAGTGTCTATTGTAGCGTTACTGTTATGAGACTTAGTTTGTGTTACGTCACGCCTTCTTTTTCGCACCCTCCTCGACCCAGCTCATCTGTTGCCTTCAAAATTGCATCCAAAATTCACCCCTTCAGTATGGTGAGGTCATATTTTATTATTGTTGTTAAAACCAACATCTTGAAAGGAGTCCAAAAGTCTTCATTGTACCATTCCCTACAGTGAGTCATATTGAATTTTTGTTCTTCCTACTCCAAGATGATTTTATTCAGCTTAGGAGAGCCCCCAGTTAGTATGGAGTTAGTGAAGGCTGTGTCCTACTCCTCCATGCCAGAAATCTCCTAATAAGAAAAAAATACATACATATATATATCCTTGGAGATTGCAAGAAAAACTTGGAAAACCCCATTGTATCATACTAACCTCAAATTTCATTATTTCGCATCAGTGCTAAATAGAAAGAAATTAATAAATAAGCGACAATGATACACCAACAGAGGAAGACTAGACCTGTGGATAGTTTTTTTTATATTTATATAATTTATTTACCCCAGCATCAAAATCATTCACGTTTTTAAGAGGACATAATTGAACTTTCTCCAGCGATTCTTATTTACAGTCATTTATATCTTCTTGTTTGTCATTTAGCTGTTAAAAATATGGATTCAGAGACAAAACCGAATCTTTGGAAACTTTCTCACACCTCTTGTTCTTTTACTAGCATCAGTATTATTTATACCAAACAATATTGACAAAAAAAAAAAAAAAAATCTGTCTGCAAGTATGTATGGTACTATTTTTTTTTTTTTATGGTGCCTGAAGTGTCGAATACTGAAATTATATGGTACTTATGATAAATGTAATATAAGTTATATGGTACTTAGGATAAATGTAGTGTAAGTTATATGGTACACAAGCTATAAAACAATAAGTCCTCTTTATAAATTCTTCTTTGACATTGAAAAAAAAATTTACTCTGAAGTATATAGTTAATTATAAAAATATTGTCTGTATACTTGACTGCTACCTAGCTTACCAGTTTCCCTAAGTTTACCAGTTCCGTGAAATTTTGTAACACATCCGTAGTGTATAATGAAGACTACATGTATCTGACTTCAGTGGTACTTAATCTACATCTAACACTCCATGAAGGCACAGGGGAGGCTGGAGGGTTGGGGTGGGTGCTAGGAAGGCCAGTAGTTTGGGCTACAGATCTGCACTAAGGCCTCTTGTGTCATTTGGGGTTGGGGGGATCGAGTAGAGGGAGAATATTGGATCCTTTTGTACAGTTCAGGGCAATAATTCTGGGATACTTATTCAAAGCTTACCTAATTTGATCATGCATAATTTTTTGTCTGGTCTAAATACAGAACATGATGATTTGGCACAAGTATGATGACATTTTATTTTGTTTTTATTTTTTGTAGTTGAAATAGATAGTTGATGATGAACCCTCTAGATGATTTTAGTCAGTGTGGGAAATACCTTCCATATTCAGATTAAAGAACAAAATACCCATCATATATAGTTATATCTTTTCATATTATCTTTTATTCAGTTTGAAACCTTTTTTATTGAAGGCAGTTTGTCAGTACTTACCTAATATAATCCATATTTCCCTGCTAAAATCCTGATATCATCATCATACTTTAGTTGTACAGACATTCTCTGTCTTTCAACCAAACTAGAAGGTATAAGCTTTTTTTTTTTTTTTTTTTTTTTTTTTTTTTTTTTTTTTTTTTTTTTTTTTTTTTACAGTCGTATAATTCTCACAAATAAATATTATCAAGATTTTTACTAGATTAATTGCAACAGAGGAAAGTAAATTGGTAGGTTTTCCACAGTATAGTTACGTTACAGAAATTAAGTGAAGATATTCACTAGCTTATAAGAATTGTGCATCACAGGGGTAGTAGTACTAGTTAGTCAGTTTAAATCCCAGAATATGAAGAGGAGCAGACTATTGCACCTAACTGTACATTAGCTCCACTTTCCAACCCTTGCGATGGAACGAAGGGGTGTTTTAAGGGGTTGTGGGAGGGGGTTGGGTTTGTGTGTTGGCTGATCCTGTGACTTGCAGCTGTGAGGGTAAATGAGCTTGTTATGCAGAGAGGTTGAGGTTATGTTAGTCACACCGATCTTGCGTATCTCACCCTTGGATCTCTAGGCTCCAGGTCAGCTTAATTTCTAACTCGTACATGAAGGTAGATAGACCTGTTTTAACTGGATAGATTTAATATATAATTGCAAAGTTGAATATCCTTGGGTTAGTGTCGAGATCAGTTTGTGAAGGTAGTTTTTTTTTTTTTTTTTTTTTTCCAGTCGACTTAATCGCGAATTTGATCATATTTGAGTTAGAGTCATCTGGGCCCACGATAATACGGCCCCAAGAGACAAGGTAGTTCAATTTCCATTACATGCTGCAGGGTTAGGCTATTTATAAGTTAATTAATCTGATGTGAGATATCAAAGGTAGTCATGGGGTCATTTAATTGTTCTGACAGTGAGTTTGGTAATTGCTCTGATGATCATTAGGTGAACCAGACTGCAATGATGATCAGATATTGGTTTTGCCCAGTAAGAGTCTCTTCTGAATAAAATCTCCTGGTGGTAACTAGACTATAATTCCTAAGTAACAGCTTGTAAAGGATTAATCAGGATAGTTTTATAGCCCTTTGTGATAGTTCTATAAACATTTGTGATAGTTTTATAACCCTTTGTTGAGCAGGGATCTCATTAAGCAGAGGAAAAATAATGCTGTTGGTAGTCACTTGAAGATACATAAGTTACGTTGTATCATAAAAAAGATCAATGATAAAGGTTGATAAATGGCAGTCTTGATTGTGGTAACTAGAACAAATGTTCATTAACTTTTCCAACATTAAAATACCATTACTAATCATAATGAAATAGGCTGAGTATTTTAGAATATCTTGTTAATTTTTCTAACATAAGACTGCAAATAACAATCACAGTGACGAAGGCTGACTAGAAGCATACATTTTCTGTTAACTTTTGTAACGCAAAATTACATATATTAATCACAGCGATATAGGCCGACAAAACCAGAACCTTAAATTATTCCAGCATCACATTTCGATTTCCTCTCATTTCCCGTCCCGTGACACACACTGATCAAGGTAACATGGATTACCTACAGCGCTGGAAGTAATCATTGACAATTATTTTCAGGCATCACAGACTCCACTTTCATAATCTGTGTCGCTGAATGATTAAAGACCCCGAGTCGTGTGTCAGCCAGAAAGTCAAGGCCATTTCTGTTTCCTTTGGGTTAAAAATGCAGCATTGCCTTGTGCAGTGGAGATTTAGGGTATGCACGCTTTGTTTTTTATTTACCGATATTATTATTATTATTTTTTGGGTAAGAAGTACAGGTGAAAAAAAAATGTAGTAGAAAAGACCTTAGAAGCAGGTGGTATGGATGCATTTAGGGGCTTTATTCCAGGTAACACCAGGTGATTTATTTCAGCTGAGAGTAAGCCTATGGCCCATTTAATTTCATCTGCTAGGTGTAGTCAGACTGGAGTATGAAATTGGCTAGTATCCAAGGAGACTCATTTCTACCTCATAACCAAATCACCGAATGTCGCATTCAAGCTGTTGGAGCGGCCCAGTTTTCTCATATGAAAATTAACCAACTATTGTCAGGATTAATCTTTGCAGTCTGGGGACAGTGTTTATTCTAGTTTAAATTAGGGACAGGGTTTGTTCTAGTTTAAAGTAATGGCTGTTTATTCTAGTTTAAATTAGGGACAGGGTTTGTTCTAGTTTAAAGTAATGGCTGTTTATTCTAGTTTAAATTAGGGACAGGGTTTGTTCTAGTTTAAAGTAATGGCTGTTTATTCTAGTTTAAATTAGGGACAGGGTTTGTTCTAGTTTAAAGTAATGGCTGTTTATTCTAGTTTAAATTAGGGACAGGGTTTGTTCTAGTTTAGAGGAATGGCTGTCAGTTTTATTCAGCCTCAAAAGACACGTTGGAAAGCTAAAAAAGTTACTTAACTATCCTTTAGGTATGTCACTCGGATAAATTCGAGGCGATTTTTAGTTATATTAGAAGTTCAAAGGGTTAAGATTAATCCGACCTGTAAGCATGAAGGGATTTAACAACAACCGTGGGGGATTTATTGTTGTAGTTGGAAGTAGCCTGTTTGTGTGAATGCCCAAAAATCACACTTGTAGCCACTTGACGTAGAGTTGATAACTGTGTATGTAGCGGCTTGGACCTTCGGGTGTTAAGTCGTATTCGAAGTGGCTTCGGAGATTTCCTAACATCTGTTCCGTAGCGATTTATTTTCCATGTTACACCCTAATATCCCTTTGTGTGTTATTGATGGAGCCTAAGTCGGTATTAAGATGAGGTAAATAGCATGGAAGAGAATGTTAAGGTGTAAAATGGAAGACAGGTTGCTATGAAAGAGGTGCCATGAAGCCTCTTTTGCCACGTAGGATACTGGCCTAGTCTCGTGGGGTTAGGAGGCTCCCAAGTACTTTTTCCCTGCCAGATAATTTCACCATATGACTTGTTACTATTTACCTGTATTATTTAATCATGTCAGTATTGAAGGTATTTAAATGGCACACGGGACATTTACCTCTTTACATTTTATTTTTTGCATTTATCTGTATTGCATTTATCTTTTATTCGGTGTGAAGATGTGGTTTGTTTATTCTTGCATCCTCCAGATGATTTTGTTCAACGTAAAGATAGCCTGTCAGTGAAGGGATTAGAATCAGTGTTTGTTAAATCCCTCCACAATTAAAAGTGTCCTCAAAGATGAATAAAATCGTCAAGGTTTAGCAAGAATAGAGTAATTGGCATCTTAGGCTGAATGGGTAATGGTGTAATATGCTGAGTAAGTCGCTAAGGAAAAGGTGCTGGGGAGCCATCTTACCCTACGGGGATACGACCCCCATGCTGGCCAGCCGATGTGTGTCTGTGTGTGTTTGTGTGTCTGTCTGTCTGTGTGTCCTGCATCTATGTTAGCCCCCTCACCACAGGAATGGCTTTATAAATTATCCTTCCTGCATCCAGACGATTACGTACAGCATAGAAAGAGACCGAACTGGAGGGGTTAAATCACTGGTTAACCCCCTGAGCTGGAGGGATTGGAAAATTAGCTAACCCCTGAATTGGAGGGGTTAGGAATAGTCTGGTAACCTTTTCACCACTAAGTCTTTCCAAGCTAAGTAAAATTGTCTGAAAATAGTAAGATTGAAGTAAAGACGTCCTGTGACTGAGAGGGTTAAAGCTGCGCTAGTAAGTACACGTAATGGGTCCTCGTAGTGAAAAGGGACCTCTTGTAGCGCCTCTTGGTCCGTGTCTGGTAAATAGATTGGTACCACACTGCCTCTTACTTTTCCTATGCCTCTTCTTTCCTTGCTGTTTTTTTCCCCAATTTTCTCTTCCATCTTTCTGTGATACCTTGTCTCTCTTTAATGTTTCTGCTTCCACGTCCTCTTGTCTGTTTCATCCTCTCTTCGCTTCCTCCGTTTTTACACTTCATCTTTTATCAGCCCCACTTCTCTGCATTGTCTTCTTTCCACTTCTCACCCTTCGTCTCATGCCTAATCTTTTGTTTCCCGACTTCGCCTAACCTTTTTTACACTTCATCTTCTATCAACTCCACCTTCTCTCTGCATTGTCTTTTCTCCACTTCTGGCTTCCACTCTCTCTGCTTCCCTTGTGTCCGCTTCCTTCTACCCTGTTGTAGCGCCTGTGCTGAGTCTGTAGTCTTAGGGTACGTGAGAGATACAAGGAGAACATTTCAAGCAGCTGTTTGTGTGAGAGGGTTGCACAGGTCTTCATCCCCTTCATCCCTCGGCTCAAGGTTGTCTGGACCTCTAGCTGGAGACTGCCAAGGTATATACCTCCACTCTTACTAAGTATTCCTCTTGGCTCACTAAACTTTCCTCTTGGCTTACTAAAGATTCCTCTCAGCTCACCAGATATTCCTCTCAGCTCACTAAATATTCCTCTCAGCTCACTAAATAATCCTCTCTGCTCACTAAAGACTCCTCTCAGCTTCAACACCGGAAAGTGGGGCTGAAATCTTCTCTGCTTAGGACAACGATGTCATGGTTTGCATTTCTCTCTGCTTAAGACGGCGATCTCTTGGTCTGCATTGCTCCGTGCTGAAGAGAGGGCTTTGTATTCTTTGTATTCCCTGTGGCGTTGTATTCCTTGGTGTTCAGGACAGGTGGCTTGGTCTTATCTTCATCCATTATAGTCAGTTACCATTTCCTTCACACCTGCATTTTTATATGACGTATCTGGAAGGACCTTTCTTATCCACTTTTGAGACGAAGTATATTCTTCTACGCTTAAGACAGTGGTGTGATATGTATTAATCTGTTATAGTTAGCTAGTTATTGTTTTTCCACACACCTGAATTGAAAGATAAACATGTTTCAGGAAGGATTTCCCCCCCTCCCCCCCCCTGCTTTTAAGGTATTCAGAGTATAATCACCTTTGTCTTCAAGTCATTGGGTTCGGTCTTCTTGTTTTGGTTTGGTTAGTTATTGCTTTTCCTTACTCTTGTACTGACCCGTGACTTATTTCTGACGGGATTAAGTAATTTTAGGTTTTAAGACGAAGTATTTTACCTTTACTCAAAACAGTTCGTTGGGTCTCTGCTTACCTCCTGTGATAGTGTCCCTCTTCTTGCCTACCTTTATATATATATATATATATATAGCTTGGGTTAAGATTTTATGAGTAGAATAATTCAGTTGGGTTTGAGAGCCATTATATATAAACCTGTGTTATTACAAAGCCCCCCCCCCACCTTTTTTTTTTGGGGGGGGGGGGTATCGGGTGTTGTCCCTCAGAACCAGCGTCAATTACCCGCCAGTCCCCTTTTTTCTTTGATAGTACTTTACGTCTGCAGTCAGTTCCTTAACATGCAGCCATAATCCGTATATTCACGGTTATATTTCTTTGATCCATAAATTGTCGAGTATGTATGTGTAATCCCTAATTTTATAGCTTATTCCTGTAATTCATAAATCTTGAATGTATTCCCCAAGTGACAGTTTCTGGAGTGTATTCCCATGATTTGTAAATGTCTAAATCTGTAATGTATTCCTCTAGGCTATAATTTCTGGAGTATATTCCCACAATATGCAAATTCCTGAACAAATTTCTCTGATCCCATGTATTCACCGCCAGTGCAGACGCTGCAAAACATAAGCATGCACACTGTCTTAACCTTTCACTGCTTTGAAAACTCGTGAATAATTAACAAGCTCCAGTGCAGATTTCTGTCTTCCCTCTTTTTTATTATTATGAAACACACTCGGTGACCTTTTCCTAAAGCTTTGAAGGCTCAACTTTGGAAATTGAAATGTGTGACTGAATGATACAAATAAGACTTCATGGCATGTTTTCTTTAATGACAAACTGATAAATGGATGCACCACACATTGAGACACGCTAAAAATATAAAAAGCTTTAGTGCTTATTGTGAAATCTGTCATACCACATTGTTTGAGAATTTGTTTATTGATTATATGCCAAGCAAAAGTTTTGTGCCATTAATGCTGAGAGGTGGGATTCGAAAACTGATGATAAGATGCCTGATGCCATTTATTGTATAGTCACGGATATTACTTGAGGAATATGATTTAAGTGCTATGAAGAAGTAGAAGAGATATATGTCCTTTACGCGAATTGTATGTGAGTCTGTAGCTTTGGTTGTATAGGAGAAGGGAAGTGTATGAGTAATGGAGTGGTTGACAATCCGGGTCTTGTATTGTCTTGTACTTCTGTGGTTTGCTAGTCTGTCTTCCAGTTTAGTTTGTAATGTGGTATGTCATGTACAGTATTATGTTTATGTCTTTAGCGCTGGTTTTCGAAGGTGAGGAAAGAGGGTATGGGTGATGGATTGGTTGAGAATCTGGGGCTTTATTCTCTTGTACTGTATTTAGGAGGAGCACCAAAACCTCTTCCTCTTTTTTTTTTTTTTTTTTTTTTTTTTAAGTTAATATTCTAACAATGTTATCTACACATTGTCGCCTTTAGAAAATACGTATTAAGAATAATGTACAAGAGGAAGGAAGTTAACCATTTATTGTTAGGGAAATAATTGGAGTACATTATAGTACTTTTGTGCTGGGAAGAACACTTTTGTAAATGGATATGGTTGGTACATGTTCACTGATTTTGAACTTGTGGAGGTGATTAATGGGACAAAGTCATGCAGTGCCTGACCCAGTGGCAAGCATCTCTTAAACTAAACTGTCAGGCAAACTTCAAACTAATTAGTGGCTGTGCTGGAATGCTATCTGATGTGTGCCAATTTTCATTAAGGTCTTACCAGTGGATGCAAATGGCTAATGGATTAGAGCTTATTATGCAGACCATATACTGGATCCATAATATACGTGTAAAATAAATCTGTTCCCGGACTCGGTTATTGGAATGAAATTCGGTGGAAAAAGCCTACCAGACTGCGATAGAGTCAGCAGGCCAAGTCCCAACTTTTTTTTCTGGCAAGTAATTATTTTCAGTTGACTGCCCTTCTGTTCCCTTTCCAAAACTAAAATCAGAACCTGACCAAATATTGCAGGAATAAGCCTTGTAGTTCAGATTATTGGAGGGCAGGTATACCAGAATTAGCCCATAGAGCCAAACCATGGCAAAGATTATGATAGCTTGGGTTTGATTAGATTTCCCTTGAAAGATGAACCGGGTTAAAACTTGGGTTTGATTAGATTTCCCTTGAAAGATGAACCGGGTTAAAACTTGGGTTTGATTAGATTTCCCTTGAAAGATGAACCGGGTTACTAGAACCGTATGTGATCACAGCACTAATGTAAAAATAGTAACAACGTTGCACAGAATACGTAGTTGTTATATGCCAGCTGAATAGCCAGGAAATGCCAGGGAATCTTTTAAGCCCATGAGAATATGGTCCCATCTTTTTATGTAAAGGGTTCCCTATGGCATTTCAGCAAACAAAGTGATGTGGAAGTAACCATTGAAATTTAGCTGGTGACAGTTATGTGGATCTCTAAACTTGTGGGTTACTTTTTGTAGGTTTTGATCTTGTTTCTTTCGGTTCAGAACTCCGGAATCCCCCTACTGGTTGTAATAGTATTCATTACTTCATTAGACCTTTTTAATATTTTCTACCAGTTCTCTGACTCCTGAAAACCTCGCTAAACTCCCAAGCTTGTCTCCTCTGCTGACTCAAATTCTTAGCAGTTTTTGCGTGTCAGTCATTAATTCCTTCAGTATGGTGCAATGTTTTACTCAATTTCTACTACGGTTTGTCTAGTGGGTTAAGGCACTCAGCAGGAAGGGACCCACAAAGGTATACATCCAGGGGAGGTGGAGTTTATCACTAAAATAATGCCACTGAGGTGCAAGTAAGGCTGGTCACCTTTGCATTCTAAGTCAGGACTTAGTAGCCTAGCCCTGGGTACTGACACTCCTAGTAGGGAAAAAATGGATGATAGACAAAGACTTTGTTTCTCTGCTTAAGTAATTATCAGTGTTCTGGAAGATAATGTGTATGGTAGCAAGGTTCGTTAGCGACAGATTTTTGAAGTCCCATCCGCCATATTTATGTCATACCTAAAGTAATATTATGTGGAAGTTGTTTTTCTGTTTTATGGCAAAGAATCGGACACGTGTAAGGTTCATTAGTAATAGCAAGGTATACGAATTCCTTCGTATCCTGATTAAATTTATCACTACAGTAATGGAGTGCACGTTTGTATTTTCCTCAGCCTGGTGCACATAATTCCCGGATGCTCCACCATCTTTCTTCCCAGGCCCCCATCATCCCTCACGCTTAATCATGGTGGTTCATGGGGAGTATTCTCAAGTCGAGCCTCTCATTCTTTCCCCCCATGAAATTAGAGATCAGAGCAGAATTTATTACCCGGAGTCAAAGCACTTTAATGAGAACTGTGCAATGCTGACTTGCCACAGTTTTCTGACTCAGTGGCCGATCCACATGGGCTAAAGGAATTCCCCCACCCCCCCTTTTTTTTTTTTTTTTTTTCTCTCCAGCAACAAATATACAGGAATATGAACTGAAAAATAGTATTACGTGGGTGAATCAGAATTCCCCATCAGAATAATTTAACCCCATTGATGAAGTTTTGTAATTTATTGAAAAATAAATCGGTATAATGTATACCAGTATATATTTATTGATTAATGTATACTGTTACAAATTCATTTATGACAGTTGTACAGTTATTGTCTCTACACGCTCCTTTGAACAACGCTGGATGTGCCCTTGTTACTGGGCTTTCAGGGGGTGGGGTGGGGGGACTTCAGCCAGCCTTGTGTTTACAGAAATTTACCTGGATTCTCTTTACCTGAGTTCTTATCTGGGCCGGAGTTTCTTTTCAGAGTGGTGGAAGTTTTATGTGGTGTGTGGGAGATAAGGCTGTGTTGCTACTGTATACTTGCCACTACGGATGGAAATATAAACTGTGGTACATTTGCGGGACTGGCACTTGATTTTGTAAAATGTCGTTTTGAATATACAGTACTTGAATTTTGGTAAGATGTCCATGCAGGAAATTCATTGAATACATGCAGTCAGTTGGTCGGTTTCTTACCCTGTCTTCTCATAACTCATTGTATATAATGATGGCATTTTTTTATTTTCATCTTTTTCTTCAGCATAGGAGAGATGCTTTCTAGTGAAGGGGTTAATAGGGTCAGCTTTAATCTCATGTTGTTCTTCCTGGCTCATCCGAGTTTTTTAAATATTCAGTTTTCTCCCCAACTAAATCCGTGGCTTGCCAATAATCTGTTTTTATCATTTGACAGCATTTTAGTGTGTCTGCCTCACTTTATCAGCTCATTTGATTGATTACCTTTCCCTCCTCTCTCTTCTCCTTCCGTGCTGCTTTCCTCGTCCTTTATAAATCAGTCAGTTGCTATATATCTTTATAATTGAAGCCGTTTTAAACACTCACCCATACCCGGACCAGATGTGTATGTACATGTGAGTGTGTGGATGTATGTGTGGGTGTGTATGTGTGTGTGTAGGTGGCGTGGGGTGAGGAAGGCATGGGAGGTTTAGGGTGGGGGTGGCAAAGGGAGTGAGGTGAGGTGGGGGGGAAGTTTGGGAGGGGGATGGGGGTAGGGTAGGGTGGGGACAACTTGGGAGAAATAAAGAAAAGTAGAAAAAGAGAGAGACCAAAAAAGGTGGCCAAAAAGAAGCAATTATCTTTTTTTTATTTTGCATTTTTTTTTTATTACTGTTCTAAATAAGCTCCCCCAACTGTACCCCTCCATGTCTGTCCCTCTGTGGCGTCCTGTACGTGTGGTGTACGCGTTCTGCATCTGTTGCGCTATCCGTAACTCTACTACCGACTCTGTGCAACGACCATCCAACCCACCACCAACCCACTGTATTGTATCATGTCCAATATTGTAGTCAGTTTTGGAGCTCCTACAATCCCCGGTAAGTAGACTCGTTTCGAAAAAAAAAAAAAAAAAAATACACCACCACCAACCAACCACAACCATCACGGATTTGTTTTTATTGATTTTATTATTAGTATTATCCACATGGTTAAATTTGCTTTATTATATTTATCTTTTTTTTTTTTTTTCTTCGAACTTTTTTTTTTTATTCCAATCGTTCCCTGCTCCTCCTTTGAAATTTGGCTGATCCTTAGTTGAAATTATTAATCCCCCTCCCAGAAAAAAAAAAAAATATCCTGCCCCATGAAAAGTTTATATGTTTATCATATTTTCAATTTATTGTTCTCATATTTTAGCTACTTAATTTCCCTTCCCCTGTTTCTTATTTAATGTTTGTGGTACATGGCCAGTTTTTAAATCTCTTTACATTTACTATTTTTTTGTAATTCCTAAATTCATATAAAATATTCTCTTCACAATAATGGCCGTTTTACCAGTCTACATATTGTGTGACTTTTTTATTACAACTTTATTCAGCTTATTGTTTTTTATGTACTCGTTAAAAATTTCTTTGATTCCCCCATCCTACCTTTTATTTTTTTGTTTTATTTACTCAAAAATTTGGTTCCCCCACTCCGCCCACATTTATATACTGTGTATATATATATATATATATATATATATATATATATATATATATATATATATATTTTAAATTCAGTTTGTAGAAAATAGTAATTTTTCCATCTTCAGTTTTATTATATTTATTTTTTGTTTTATTTCTTTATTTTACTGGTTATCCTACCAATTTTTCCATGTTCAGTTATTTATATTTTTATTTTGCATTTTCTTTCTTTTTTTTCATTGCTTATCCCACCTGTTTTCCATTTCCAGTTATTTATATTTATTTTTGCTTAGCGATTTCTTTATTATTCATTTATTTTATTGTTTATCTAACCAATTTTTCCATTTTTCAGTTTATTTTTTCTTTAGTGATCACATTACTTTTTATTGGGGCATATTCTTCATTGTTTTTTTATCTTGTTTATCCTACCCCTCGCCCCTCCAACCCACCACCTCGTTCTGTCATTTCCTGGTTATTCCGTTTGTGGATCACGTTTTTTCCATTTCGCTTGCTGTCTGTTTTTTGTCCAATCTCTATTATTGGTTTCCTAGCCGCTTGGTTGTGTTATACGCTGGTTGCCGCTTGACGGATGCTGCTTTTCATGAATGTTTGATACGGCGAGAAAAACATTTAGGTATCAGCATTTTCCCCTCTGATTACATTTCTCTTGGTGTGAATATTATAGTTTTTTATTATTTTTCCATACCAGTTTTGTTCTTTTTTTTTTTTTTACATAATTTTTTATTTTTTTTTATTTTTAATATTTTTGTTATTGCTGTTAGTGTTATTTTTTTTCAAAGATTTTTTTTTCTGTTAGCTTTCGTTCCAGTACCGATATTCAGTATCTTCATGATTACTATTGTTGTATTATTATTATTATCATGTGTTTACATAGTTTCATTTTTCTTCATTTTTAGTATCTTTCATTACTTAGACTTTGTTGCAGTAAAGATGGGTTATTAGTTTGAAAGATTGCAATTGATTCTGAACATTGGTTTCTTGATTTGTGATCCGAAGCTGTTGGTTTGTTTAAGTCTCGTAGCAAAATTGGTTTTCAATTTGAAATTGGAATTATTTTCATTTGTTTTTGTTATCAGCATCTTAGAATGGATGAGATTCGTTTTTTAGGTTATTTCATGTTCATTTTTTGTGCCATGGATTTTATTTTCTCTCAAGCTCGTCAAAGTAAAAATTTAAATGAGTATGGTATATTTTTTCGCTTATTTTTCAGTAATGTTCACTATAATTTTGTGGTCATTTAAGTAACAATTTATCATTTTATTTAATTATTTCATATTTTTGAGCTCTGACATTTCACTCTCCTAAAAAGAAGAAAATCCTGGTTCCTCACATAATATATTTTTATCCTTTTTATTATGCATGGTGAGTTGGTTTTTCCCCATTTGTACCTTCCATTTACATTTCTTGCATATTTTTCCAAGCTTTTGATTGACACAGCTCACAATCGACCTAATTTGTGATTCGGTGGATTAAAAAAAAAAGATTGGGTTTATTCTGCTCTTTGTGTGTGATATCTGCCTGGGATTGATTGGGAAGTTCATGTGATACTGGGGAAAAAAAACCGAGGAAAAGATTTGTATTTTTTTAAAAAGTATAATGGGAAAAAGTAAGGAAGAAAAGAATACATAGTTGATTGGATATGAGATTTTATTTTTTACTTAGATGTTGAAGAAATAAGGATGACGTTTTGATGGTAAAAATAAGGATGACATATTGATTAGTAAAAGTAAGTGATTTTTGCTGTTTTTTTTTTTTTTTTAATAGGTATACTTACATGAGATTTTATAAAAACCGGGGTTTTGCTCCTATGGTGGAAAAACGAAGGACTCGATGAATTGCTGTTGTAATTAGGGAAAGAAATGACGAGGAAAGTATTTGATGTCTTCGTGTGATTATAAATCATAATTATGGTATATAGTGTCATGATTGGATGTATAACGACTGGGGTGTAAGCTAATATGAATCGAATTGGGGGTATATCTCATTTGTTTGGGAATATATGGGATCGAGTTTTATTTTTGAGTGCCAGTAGGAAGGATGGAGAGACTGCTTATGTTCCTGGAAATATAAAAAGTATCTGGCAACATACATTTAGCTGTTTGTTATATTGATTGAAAATATAAGTATTGCTTGTCGATATTGAATGAGAGTAGGAAGGAGTCAGTTTCTCTCATGGCTAGAAATAGATTGCTCGTGTGATTGAAAATAGGAAGCATTTTGGATATTTTTAAAAGCGATTGTGAAATTAGGACTGCACATAATGATTTTTAGAATAATAGTGATTAAGTAAATACGAAAACTGACCATGTGATCGTAGAAATAGAAAATGATCAAATATTTTCGTGGATCGTAATGTAAATATTTTCATGGATTGTAAAGCGGGGATTTAGGATGATGGATGATTGGCAAGATTAGGCCCACTTGTCCAAATCACCCGCACCCAATCCCTAGGTTTATTGAAGGACTGCTCATTACTTAACCACTCATTCGTGCTAGCTACCTAACCAATCATTCATCCCTCTTCAGTCATGTATCTTTATTTAACTGTTCCCTTTATCTCATTTTCATATCTTTATCCTTTTCACATGAACCTTTGTTTCTCATCCCCATCCTCACATAAATGCATTCGAAGTTTTTTCATTTCGTCTTTCATCATTATCCCATCTATAATTTTTCCCCTCTTCATTTTTCCATTTCGTCGTGTGTCCTTACATTTTTCCAATTTTTCTCACCCCATCTTTACATCTCCATCATTTTCCTTTTCCCTTCCCGTCATCTTTCTCTCTTCTCCTCTCCATCTCCACTTTTCCTCACTTTGGGGCCCCTTTATTGGGTGGTGAGGGAATTTGTTTGTGTTCTGATGGTAAGGGAGGGAATTTAATGTTTTAGTGAAGAGAAATTTATTCATTTATGGTCGTACAAACAGTAAAAATATCGTATAACTTTGTATTACCCATGTATTTATTTTAATCTAAGGTGTGATGCGTTTGTGTGTGTGTGTGTGTGTGTGTGTGTGTGTGTGTGTGTGTGAGAGAGAGAGAGAGAGAGAGAGAACAGTAATCCACACAATATTTTAATGTCCAAATGTTCAGTGTCCTCAGCCACCTCGTACCTATTGCCAAAGCACCTCTGTTCTTTCACCCCCCTCACTTTCCATACCTATATTCCCTCCCTTTATACCCAACGATTTGTTCCCCTTCCTTGGCATGTTCCTTTGTCTCCTTTTCCATATCAAAATCCATCTACCTTACCCTCAATAATACCACTTCTTCCTCCACAGTTTCATCTTTATTTCTATTTCTACTCACTTTTCTTTTTTTATCTACTTCCCTTTCCATCTTAATATTCCTCAGCCATAGTCTCAGTAGTACCCATTCTTCCTCCACAAATTCTTCATCATCATTTCTGTCTCTGTATCCATTTCTCTCTCTTCCCCTCCACCTTTCATAACCATCTCAGTGTCCACTCTCCTTCTCCACCTTCATTTCCCAGCGCTGGAGATATTTCCCCTGCCACCCACAAGTACCACACATGACTCTTCCCTCTACCCCTTCCACCTCCACTTTCATTTTCATTTCCGTATCTACTCTTTCCTCTCCCCCTCCACCTTACATTTCCATCCCTGTGTCCACTCTCCCCCTTCCACCTTTATTTCCTAGCGCTGGAGATATTTCCCCTGCCTCCCACAAGTGCCACACATCTCGCTAAGCACCCCATTCGTACCGGGGACTTAGAAAATTACATCGCAGTCCGTACCCCTGTGGAGTTTATGCATACCTAATGAGAAACTTCCACCCCAGTGTTGTGTCCTACATTCCTTACCTAAATTAATAGAAGAGGCTTTTATATTAATAGAAGGGTTTATTCTTTATTGGTCCCTTCATCTCTTCCTTTATTGATCCTTATATTAAAGCTTTTTGTTAACTTTGCCCATACCTAATGAGAATCTTTCGCATTTTTGTTTTGACTTCCTTACTTAAGCTGATAGAAGAGCCTTTTCGTTTGCCAAAATCCTCAGCATTTAGTCCTGTTAGTTTGTTGTATTCTTCATATCTAAGCTAATGTAACATATTTTCTTTATTAGTTTTGTCAGGACAGTGTTGAATGGGAAAGTTGGATTCCTGTTTATGTTCTACGTTTCCTAAAATATATAACGTCATTTTTTAAATAATCTCTCTTCAGTTCTGTTCTCCAGGCTGTTATGTCTTACACTGTATTTTTGAAGCTAACCTGTTTTTCATATATCAGGTGCATTAATCTATTACATTTTATATATTCATTTCAGTGCCAGGTTTTTTTTTCCAATGAACCTTTCTGTATCCTGTTATACATTAAGCTGATCTTATATTGCTTTATTTTTATTTTTTTATTTTTTTCGTGCTGTGACGTCTTTTAATCCTTCATATTCTTGCTCTTGTTGATTATTCATCTGAGAGACGCCTGGTGTGGAAAGTTTGATGTTCTGTAGGCCCCTCTTGTCTGTCATCCAGTTACTTGTCCGAGTAATCCTCTTTCAGTCAACCCAACCCACATCAAACCAACCCAAGTAATATCAAGCCCAAACATATACAACCCATCCCACATAAGTCAACCCAACCCAACCCAAGTAATATCAAACACAATCATACCCAACCCACATTAAATCAGTCCACTGCAACTCAAATAGTATCAAGCCCAAACATATTCAATCCAACCCAGACAAATCCAACCTAACCCACGCTATCCCAGACAAATCTAACCAAGCCAGCTAAATAATATCAAACCCAAACATGCCCAAATCCAGCCCAAACAAAATCAGGCCCAAAGATACCCAACCCATACCATTTTAATTATATCAAACCCAAACATTCAACCCAACCCAACCCAACCCAACCTAACTCAACCCAAGCCCGCTACCGCCTACCAGCCAAGCCTAGAGATTCCGGCACCCTTCCTAAAATGCATAGTTCAATTAATTAACAGAAACGTACAAGAGTGGGTGAAGGGGGTGGCAGGGAGCTAGTGGGGGAATTGAGAGGGGGAGAACTGAACAAGAGGAGTGGAGAGAGAGAGAGAGAGAGAGAGTTGAGGGACTAGAAGGAGAAGGAAAGTGTAGGGAGGGAGAGTGCCTAAGAGAGTGGGGGCGAAAAGGGGTGTGTGGGGAGAAAAGAAAAAGGGGGATAGGAAGAGGGCAGAACTGTAGGAGAGAGGAGAGGGTAAGTGGAGTGAGGAAGGGAAGAGACAGCCCAAGAGAGAGCTGGGGGGAGGAGGGGGAGAACCCAAGAAAGGGGTGGAGGTGAGAAAGAGGGGCGGAGGTGGGGGGGGAGGTTTGTAAGATGGCCTGGGTGTGTGTAAAGTTTCTGGTGAGAGGGTTCTCCGCCCCCGAAGTTTAATGACTTGACTTATGGTTATTATGGAGTTACTTGAAGGGGAAGAATTGGCAGAGAGAAAGAGAGAGGAGATGGAAGTTTTGTGTGTGTGTGTGTGTGTGAGAGAGAGAGAGAGAGAGAGGGGAGTTGTTTGTGTATGTGTAAGGAGAAAAGTAGTTGGCCTTGTGTCTTTTTGTGTATTATGTGTGTGGTGGAGGAGGAAGTTCCTGTGTGTGTGGGAGGAGGGGTAAGAGAGTTAGTGTGAGTTCTAATTACATTAATGGAATATTTCCTGTGGTTGAAAGTTTCTGTGTAAGATTTTTTTTTTTTTTTATCCGGCCCATTCATATCTTTGTGGGATATAGGGTCATGATGTTTTTGCTACTGATGATAATGATGATGAGTGTGATGATGGTAATGGTAGAGATGGTGATGATAATACTAATGGTGATGATGTCGATGGTGGTAGTTTATGTTGCGTTCGGTTTTCCATTTCTTGATTAAGTCATCTGTTGTAATCGTGGAAAGTAGAATGATGATGATGATGATGATGTATTTCGTTTTATTGTTCGTTAATTTTTCTAGGAAGAGGTGGAGAACTAGAAATTATCAAAGTCATGAATGGTGAGTGAGTGTGTGTGTGTCCCGTTTTGTCTGGGCATTGTGATGGCGATTCTTCCATTTTCCTCTTTGTGTATACCACCCAACCCATATATAATAGTCGTAGTAGTGGTAGCAGTAGTAGTCGTCGTCATTGTAGCGGTATTAAAATAGCGGTAGGCTAATATTTACGATCATATAACATTATTATTATTATTATTACTGTCTAGAATTTATCCCACATGTGAAGAAGGGAACGTGGTTAGAATGATGATGACATTGTATTTCACTATTGGGTTAGCTATTGACAAGAACGCAGTCCCCTTGTTTGGAAAGATGAGTGTTTGGGTGATCGATCCTGTGTCTTGCATTTTTCCTGTTTCTCTCATTGACGATACTGAAAAAGATTATTATATGATTACATTGACGATAATGCTGTTTATGGTGATAATGACAGTGATTATGTTTGTGATAACTGTTTACGCACATGATAGTGATGATGAGGATGGTTACGATTATGAAGGAAGGGAGAAACGTGGGCACAATTCGACTCGATCTCACCACACATTTTTTGATGATGATGATAGTGATTAAGAAAAGAATTTAGCCAGCCATTGCAAACAACCCCCCTTTTTTTTTTGTAACTGCACTTTCTTACTTATTTTTTTTCACTACTACGCCTTTTTTTCATCCTCTTTTGCCTTCCTCGGTACCAACAGGCTGGAAAATGGCCCTCGACTGCCCTGTTCCCGTGGGCCTCAGAGTCACTTGTCCTGAGAGGCTGAAATGCTGGCTAATTTAACTTTAACATGAGCCTTGCGAGCAGCCGCATTTGCTGAGGAAAAAAAAAATAAAGGAAAATTCGAGAGAAAAGTTAAATGGCACCGTCAGCCTTTTAAATGAAACTTATGACTTTGAAATAGAAGTATTAGGTGGGTTAAACTATAGACGCAAAAATGCTGGCCTATTTAATAACCTTAACATGACTCGACCAGCATCCACAATTGGAGGAAAAAAGGGGGAGGGGTAAATTCTGGAGATGAGTTAAATGTATTGCCTTTTAAATGAAAATAAGTAACTAGAAGAACTGTGTAGAGGCTAAAAGCAGGAGTGATATAACTGTAGCGTTGGCTGTATGAGGGGGAAAAAAGATGAAATCGGGAGATGACGTTAAATAGCGCTGTGAGTCTTTAAATAGAACTAAAGGCTTTTAAATTTAGATGCTGGGGGATTGTATCAAGATGTATGGTTAAAATGAACTATATTAAGCAAGCTGCACAATACAGGATTAAGGTATACTAAATTTTCAAATAGAAGTAATCTTAAGCCTATCATGAAATTAAACTCAAACGGAGCCGAGTCTAGTAAATTTTACTAAGCCATTACAGTTAATCTAACCAAAAAAAGATACCTAAAATATTCCATTTAGCTTCTCCTTCCCCCTCACTTGTGCGTCTGGGGATAGTCTCTTATCAGGCTGACATGTGGCCGCGTTGTTAAGAGTTTTATTGTGTTAAAGACGCCTAAAAATGCCCTTTTAGTTTAAAGAGAAATAGGAAAAGTAGCTATAGATGATCCTTGTTTTAAAAGAGGTTAGAGAGGTATACAAAACGAAATGCCCTTGAAAAAGAAAAATATAACCAAAAAAAAATATCCAAAAGGCCAGGAAAAGATATATAAAAAAATCTAACCATTCCCCCCCTCCCTCCCCTTGTGCGTCTGGGGATAGTCTCTCATCAGGCAGACATTTGGCCGCGTTGTTAAGAGTTTTATTGTGTAATCAAGTAAGTTATGACTCCCCCGGGATTCATATTCAAATGAAACTGGGAGATCCTCTGTGTGGGGAGAGGGGGTTGGGGAGGGGAAAGAGGAGGGGGTTGGCGAGGGGAAAGAGGAGGGGGTCGGGGAGGGGAAAGAGGAGGGGGTCGGGGAGGTGGAGGAGAAGAGGAAGAGGGAACAATTAGTGAGGGAGGGAGTGGAAGAAGTTGGAGATGAAGTTAGGAAAGGAAGAGTAAAAAGACGAAAAAGGAGAGGAGGAGACAAAAGAGGCGGGGTTGAGGAGAGGGGAGGGAGTGGGAGAAATGGGGAAATGAATGAAGACGAGTGGAGGAGGAGGAGACCAAGAAAGAGAATTAGGAAGGAGAGCAGGGGAGATTGTTCAGGAGGAGGAGGAAGAGGACAGGAAGAATTAACAGGAGGAAGAGGAGGTGGAGGATGACAAGGAGGTATTGGAGGAGAAGTAGGGCAAGGCCGAGGAAATTTAAGCCTTAGCGAAATTAGCATAGAGGTTATTTTCGGAAGACTTCAGAATTTATGGTAGGAGATAGGGGCAGGGGAGAGAGATGAGGTAAAAGTTACGAATCTAGCACTTAATAACTCCTAACACAAGGGTAATTTTCCGGCCTTTAAAATTCGACGTAGAGGAGGAAGGAAGACCAGCGAAGGAAAGAGAGAAGGAAGAAGAAAGGTTGGAGGGAAGGAAGGAAGGAGGGAAAGAAAGGCAGGAAGGCAGAAACGAAGGGAGGGTGAGAGGGAGTAAGGGAGGAAAGGAAGGAAGAAAGCCAAAGACCAGGGGGGGAGGGGGAGAAAAAGGGGAGATAAAAACTGAGGAAATCTGGCCCTTAGTAACACCCAACTTAGAACTCACTTTCCAGATCTTAAAGTTTCCCGGCGTGATTTGATTATTGTGTAAGGCTGGTATCTTTCTTCCTGTTGTCCGTATTTTCGTCAGTTAAGGTTCCCTAGTACCTCTTCCTTAGCGATTTATTTTTTGAAATGGCTGGTTAATATCCATTTGTACGTTATCAGTGCAGTGTGTGGCGATATTAGAAGGATTCGTGTAATACGGAGATAAGCAATAAGATGTAATAATGAAAATAGACCGCTTAGAGAAAGGTGTTAGGGAGCTCTCTCAGCCGACGGGAATATGGGCTTTCCTCATGGTAACGCCGAATAAACCCATTGTCTCTTTATCAGTGCCGTGGGGAACCCTCACAGGGGGAGTGGGTAGTGAGGCGACGGGAAGCGACGTTAAGGTGTAATGCTGTTGGTGTTGCCGATTTCTTAGCACCTGTTTCTTAGCGATTTATTCTGCGTGTTAGAGGTCATTGTGCTGGTAGTAGACTTCGGTGATGAATTTTGCTACAGAGCCATATTCTCACTGTGATATGGCACTTCTAAGCATTTCTACCTTAATAATGATGATAATAATAATAATAATAATAATGGTAATCATCATCATCATCATCATCACAAAGTACGTGCTGAAATAACATACTGGAAGGGTTAATTTCTGCCATTTTACTATCGTTAAACTTGGCATTAGTATGATACGTGAGGATGTGAGTGGAATATGCAAAATGAATCGCTGAGGAAGAAGTGTTACGACATCAAAGCCAACGAGAATAGGGCCTGTTCCTTCGTTATCTTGGCCCTCGGGATCTGAATCGTGGTGCGTGAGGCGACTCGAGGAAATACAGTTGTGTTTGTGAGAGATTTATTTATTTTTGTGGGAGGTGGCAGAAGGGGAGGGAGGAGGGGTCTTAAATGAATCGCAAAATTCTCTGCTTGTAACAGAGAGAGAGAGAGAGAAAGAGAGAGAGAGAGTATTGGCATGAAGGGGGTTGTGTGTGAAAGAGAGGGATCGTTAGCAAGCTGGGGACGAGTAAGCAAGCCTGAGAGAGAGAGAGAGAGTATACAGTACGTTCTTGTGTGTGTGTGTGTGTGTGTGTGTGTGTGATTTAACATAGTTGAAAAAACAGTTTGGCTTGCAGTAGACTAACGTAAACTGGTGATGATGAATGTATGGTGTATTTTTCCCGACCCAGTCTCTCAAACTTTTTACTCTCAGGCCAAGACAGGAATTGGGATAATAAAGATAAACACGTCGTAACAAAGAAACATGGGCGTTGTGTGTGTGTGTGTGTGTGAGAGAGAGAGAGAGAGAGAGAGGGGGGGGGGTAATGGATGTTTGAGATTAGTATAGAAGAGATGTACTTGAGAGGGGGGATCTTTGAGATGTGTGTGTGTGTAAGTATATGTGGGTGTGCGAATGATATGTGTACGAATAACAAGGCCACCAAATTGATGGGCAGTGAGTTAATCCCGGAGCCTCCACCATGTCGACACGTTCCCCTCCCCGGCATTAGTCTTAAAATTCATAGGACGATTCAAACCCACCGCTGTCCGTCCTGGATTTCAGACGATTTGGATCGACGATTTGGCCAAGCGGGACCAATTCCTACCCTGTCAGTGTTTGGACGATATATTTTGAAAGTATATGTGTGTGTGTGTGTGTGTGTGTAAGTCGAGCACAGTGAAAATTGCGTATTTGTTTGTCGTTTGTCGTTTTAAATCTTTATGAATAGAGATCATATAATTTCTGGAAGTTTGTAGGAACTTAGTGGTTATTTTTTTTTTTTTCAAGTTTCGTGTTGTTCTTTTATAGTCGAGCTAGTGATTCTTACGCACGCGCTGCTGAAAATTAGTCATTCAAAGCAACCATCATCACCATTATAAGACAAAAAAACGAAAATCTTAATCATCATCATCGTCGTCGTCGTCATCTTAATTTTCCCAATCTGAAGATATTGCAGGTGTAATAAATAAATAAACAAAAAATCCATACTCCTAAACGACACTCCACTCTGTTCCTTTATGGTGTTGGGAACGTGAATCAGAGGAGGGATTTTTAGGGGCGGGTGTCAGTCATTGCCTTCTGATATGTAAACTCAACGTATATCTGTAGGTAGGGTTCTGCGCCCCCCCCCCCACCTCATTGTACCCCTTCTCGTCCTCTTCGTACTTATTAATTTCATCTTTTTCTCACTTTGTTTCTTCTCTCCCTCATATTTCCTCTCTTGTCTTCCTCTTCTCTCCTTCCGTGCCTCATCCTCTTCTCGTCATCTCCGGTCCCCATTCTCTTCCCCTCCCCCACACCCCATTCTCTCCTCCCTCACCCTCATTCTTTTCACCTGGATAAAAGGGTCGATCCTGGGAAGCCCAGCCACATGGGGTTTCTATGGATTTTACCCCTCACCCTCACCCGCCTTTTTTTTTTTGGGGGGGGGGGTGCCATTGGACGTACATTTCTTTTTTTGGACTATTATTTTTCATTTATGGGTTTTTCTTGGAGATGGTATTGGGAGGAAATTTGTTGTGGTTGTAGCGAAGTTTAGAAAATACCTTTGTGTGTGTGTGTCCGTCCATATTAATTTTGTATCTGCGTGTGTCTGCATCATTACGTGTCTGTGCATGCCTGTGTGCGGGTGTGTATGTGTGACTGTGTGTGTATACGGTATGTCTGTCTGTGTGCGTGTATTTTTTCATTTCCCGAAGACCAGGAGCGATATCGGACAGCTTTTCAGGTCAGTAGGTAGCTTTTTTTTTTTTTTTTTTTTCCCGTCAGTGAGGAGGAGCCCTGGTGAGCATTGTCAACTCCTGAAGGCCCCTGGAGCGTGGCGGTGAAAATAACGACGAAAACGGGGTATGAAAAATGAGGATGGTAAAAATTGAGGAGTCGGGGCTGAGAATGGAGGATAGAAAATGGAAAAGTGGTGAATATGTAAACAGAGAATGAGGGAATGGTGAATGAAAAGGATGGAAATAGAAGAATGGAGGTGAAAACGGTAATGGATAAGATGGGGTGAAAATGATGTGGGGTAAAATCATCATCATTATTAATAGTTTTCTTGTGAATTAAACGGACAGTATCCAGAAACAGGAAAGAAGGAAAATGAGTGGTGGGAGAGAGAGAGAGAGAGAGTATTAAAGGAAGAGGGGGGACATAGGGAGCATTATAATGTGTAAGATGGGCTGAGGGGACAGTGTAAGGGAGTGGAGGGTGGTATAAGGAAGGGGGGGAATTATAAGAGGTGGAAGCGTGATAGAATGCAGCATAAGTGTGGAATACAGTATGGCATGATGTCAAGTATAAGGGGATGGAGTGCAACATAAGGGAGAAGGGAAGTATGAGGGAGATGGGTAGAGAGGGATGGTAGGGGGGGGAGTGTCTTGGTTCGCCTTCCAGGCACTGCATTTATTATGAGTGACAGGGGGGACTCTCAAGGTGTTCCCAATTTCCTACCAAGGGATGCACCTGCCACAGCAAGATACACAACACCCACACCTCCTCACACCTTAGTATTCCTTCACATCCATCTTGTCTTCTCATTGTCTTTACTTTTCATTGTTTCTTCTCTGTGTTCTTTTCCTCATCCCTCGTATCTTCCCATTCTTCTTGTCTCCACTTTCATTCTGTTACTCATCTCTCCCCTGCTTGTCTTCTCGTTCTTCATTTTACTACTTTTATTCTTTTGCTCTTCTTTCCTTTCCGCTTTCATGCTCACGTTTGCATAGCTGTGACAAGGATGGAAAAGCAGGAAGGAGTAGGTTGTCCCCCTCACACACTAGCATTCCTTCTTTCCCTTTTCTCATTTTTTCCTCACCCACCTCCCTGTCCTGTCGTCTTCCCCTTTCACCGTTTTCTCCCCACCTTTTTTACCTTTCACCTCCATCCCTCCATTTCTTCCCCTTTTCCTGTTTCACCTTCCTTGCTCTCTGCTCTGCTTCCTTCCTCCACTCACTTTACACCACTATCTCTCCACTTTCCACTCCTCTGCCACTCTTTCCATTCCACATCTTATCTCGTTCTCCTCACTCCTGTCTCACCCCTCAGCATTTCCATCCCCACCCATCCTTTTATCCTCTCGCCCATTTTTTGCCCATTAAATAAATATTCATCCCCACTCCTCAGGGAATTGCACCCAGATCCACACCTATCCCATCCCCACTCACCTTCCTTCTGTTTCTTTCACCCATTTTCCCACTCTCTATTTCCCTCCTCCTCATCTTTGCAGTCCTACACTCTTCCGCACCTCCCCACTCTCCTCCCAGCCTTTCTTTCCCACCTCTCATTCTCTTTTCCCTCTTTAATCTCATCCATCCTGACCCTCTTCTCACCACCTCATCCCTCACCAAACTCATCTCCCACTCATTTTTACCCATCGTATCAGTTTTAATCCCCACTCCTCGGGAACACTCAACCCCAATCCACATCATTTCCTCTTCATTTCCTCACCCACTGAAAGACCCCGTTGCTAATACCACTCGGACAGAATTAATCACCACAAATGTTCTGAATTATTGGATTATGGTAATGACAGGACGGGAATTAATTAAGGTGGTGATTTGAAAGTATTGGTGAATTGTTTTTATTAGAGTTTGTCTTTATTAAGGCCATTGGCTGTGGGTTTCTCTCTCTCTCTCTCTCTCTCTCTTATTATTTGACCCAAGTGTAAGTGATGTAAAACTAAATATAAACACAGTACTGAACAAAGACTGTATAGGCCAGTGACAAGGGCTACATCATCCAGAATGCAAAGATTGTGGGCTGCCTAGTCCTTTCTCCTCTTTCTTTTCCTCTCCTCCATCTAACCACTCCTCCTCTTCCTCTTTTCCCTTCCCTTCCCTCGTCTCTTGTCCTCTTTTTCTCTTCTCTCTCCATCTAATGACTTCCTCTCTTCCTCTTCTCTTCCCTCCCCTCGTCTCTTGTCGTCTCCTCTTCTCTCTCCTCGTCTCTTGTCCTCTCTTTCTCTTCCATCTTCTCTCCCCTTCTCTCTCTCCTCTCCCCACACCCCTGGCCTCACTCCCCTCTCGGCCTCAGCTCAATAATTCACACCTACACCGGGCTCGCCTCTCTCTACTTTTGTTTCTCTGACAGTCACCTAGCCGCACCTGGCTTCACCTGGCTTCACTTTACTTCACTTGGCTTTTCTGTTTTCCTTTTCCTCTGTTCCCTCTTGTTTCTCTCTTATCGACCTTCCTCTCCTGTTCTCTCCTTAACTCTGTTCACTACCTCATTTCTTTCCTATTCCTTCTCCTTCCCTGTCTATCAGGATGTGGATATATAAACTCCTCGACCCTGTCCCATTCTCTCTCTCTCTCTCTCTCTCTCTCTCTCTCTCTCTCTCTCTCTCTCAGTTCATTTCCTTACATCACACTTTTCCTCCTCCCCTCCTGTCTTTTCCCTCACTCCCCGTCTATCCTTCGTCCCTCCCCTCCCCTCACCGGCCTCACTCCCACGATTACTATTCACCTCAGTCTTCAATATTTTGCTGTTTTCTTTCTGGGACTCTCTCCTCCCCTCACCCCGCCCCGCTGCTTCCCTTCTTTTCCTCTCTTCCCTCCTCTCCCTCCTCTTTCTTTCCTTTCCTCTTCCATTATTCTTCCCTGCCCCTTTGTGTTCTTTCCTTCTCTGTCCTTCTCCTTGTTCTCTCCCTCTCCCTCAACTTTAACTTCGCCTTCCCTCCCCCTCTGATTTCCTTACTTCTCTCTCTTTCTCTTCACTCCCTTTCTGCCCTACCTGCTGTCGCCCCCCTCCTTCCCCCCTACTCTCATCCAAACTTCCTCCTCACAAGCGTCCACAATAACCTACTTCCTCCTCCCTCTCGGTGACTTCCAACTCATTCACTACACTCTTCCTTCCGCCTTCCTTCCCTCTGCTGTCTTTTCACTTTCCTTTCCACCTCGTTTATCTCCTTCCTTTCCCACGTTTTTCTTTTCTCTTTCCTTCCTTCCTTTCACTTCCCATTTCCCTCCCTTGCCTTCGCCACTCCTTTGCTTTCCTCTTTACTTCCCGTACACCTTTTCCTTTCATCCCTCGTCCCATTCCATTCCTTTCCTTTCCTTCATTTAACTACTTTTCCCCTACCCTATCTCCCCTTTCCCTTCACTTTTCTTCATGTAATCCCTCGTCCATTTACTCTTCATTGGTCTCCCTTTCTTCCCTGTACGCTTTCCTTTCTCTCGTCTTCCTCCTGTTGCCCCTCTCCTTTCTCCTCTTCCTCCTGTTGCCCCTCTCCTTTCTCCTCTTCCTCCTGTTGCCCCTCTCCTTTCTCCTCTTCCTCCTGTTGCCCCTCTCCTTTCTCCTCTTCCTCCTGTTGCCCCTCTCCTTTCTCCTCTTCCTCCTGTTGCCCCTCTCCTTTCTCCTCTTCCTCCTGTTGCCCCTCTCCTTTCTCCTCTTCCTCCTGTTGCCCCTCTCCTTTCTCCTCTTCCTCCCGTTGCCCCTCTCCTTTCTCCTCTTCCTCCCGTTGCCCCTCTCCTTTCTCCTCTTCCTCCTCTCCTTTCTTCTCTTCCTCCCCTGCCCCCTCTCCTTTCTCTCCTCTTCCTCCCCTTTCCCCTCTCCTTTCTTCTCTTCCTCCCCTTCCCCCTCTCCTTTCTCTCCTCTTCCTCCCCTTCTCCCCCTCCTTTCTCTCCTCTTCCTCCCCTTCCCCCTCTCCTTTCTCTCCTTTTCCTCCCCTTTACCTCTCTTTTCCCTCCCCTTCTGCCTACCGTTCCCCACCTCTGCTCCTCCTTATTGTGTATGGGCGTGGTGAGTTGAGGAAGGTGTATGTTATCATCGCTCTATACAAGGCCAAGATCACAGAGTCGTCCCTATTGTGTGGCTGGGAGAGAGGGAGAGGAGGAGGAGGGAGGAAGGACGAGGGTAGGAGATGTATAGGGGAGGTGATTGAGGAGGAGAGAGTGGAAGGGAGAGTGGTAGGAGATGTACAGGGGAGGTGATAGAGGAGGAGAGAGTGGGAGGAGGAGAGGAGGTACGGAGAGAGAGGAAAATAATGTTAGAGACGGGGGAAGGAAAAAGAGAGAGAAGGAGGAAATGAGAGAGGGAAGAGGAGTAGGAGAGAGGCTATGTAGGGAAAAAATCAGTGAAAAATTATAGCTATATGTGTGTGCCTCATTTCGAGATACCGTCATAAAATGTTACAGCAATGCGTGTATAGATCACTTTGGGGTGAAATAGTGAAGGGGAAAAAACAAATTTGCTTATAAATCATTTTGGAGTAAAGCAGTACTGTGTATGTGTATCATTTCGAGGTAGTAAAACCTGAAGGAAAAAGAAAAAAAGACTAAATGCAAACTAGTAAACGAGGTGGAGCACGTGATGTAAATGACGCGTTGGCTTCGGGTTTATGTGAAGGTAAAGTGTAAGAGTAGAGGCGACACAAAGGGTTATTAGGGAAAATAGCACTGTGGGGTTTTATGGGCCAAGTGAATGGTGATTTGACACAGATTTTTTTACTTTATTTTTGGAGGGGGGTGTGGATGATTATGACAAAGGTGCGGTGAAGAACTGACTGCACCTCAGACTTCAAAGAGAGAGAGAGAGAAAGCTGGCAAAACTCATTCCTTTCCAAGAAAATGAATGTAATAGCAATAATAATGATACAGATGACTGATAATAATAATAACAACAGCCAAATTCAAGGTCCGGTCATCTCATCCTCCCCTTCACATATTCTAATCCCTTCAAGTATTATGTAGTTTATATGACTGTAATTCGACTCAAGCAACCCATAGACGATTTTGGTCAGCTTATACGAGTTTGGCCTCTGAGAGACGAGCGGTAGTCGAAAAGCCCCCGAAGAACAGCGATTTTTTTCATGCGACCGAGACGCTTTTCTTACAACCCTGACTTTTTTTTGTAGCAATATATGATTTTTTTTATTGTATACAACCTCATGACAATTTTTCTTCACCCCAGACGATTTTCCATGCAGCACTGACTATTTTTCTTGCAACCCATGCGGTGAATTACTTCAGTTCACAGACGATTTTTTTTAACCCAGTTTTTTTCTGAACCTACGGACGATTTTACATGGCCGGCGGGGGGGAGTTTGTAGTGTGATGGACTGTGGGGTAATTGAAAAACCGGGTGAAGAATGCGTGGTATGATTATAGTGGGATTAGATTGTGCGTGGGGTGGGGTGGATGCCAGCCTGATGGAGTCTAAATATTTAAGGTGGGAAAAGAATGGCAAGAGTTCGAAGCACCAAGAGGCGAAAGGCGATTTTTTTTTTTTTTTTTTTTTTTTTTTTTTACCTCTACTTCTGTGTTGGTGTGGGAAGAGGTGGTGAATTTTATTATCTCTTCCTCTATATATATATAACATCAACTTTCCCTAACTACCCATGTCTTTATCAAATCTGTCTTCTGTTTACCTACCTATCCATCAGTCTATATCCATCTATATATCTAATGTCTGTCAGTTGCTTTACCCATTTATCTAGATTTGTATCTTTCTGTATATCTGTATTCTAGTAATGTCTATATCTATCTATCATCTCTCTATATATATACTGGTATGTCTGTCTATATCTATCCATCTATCAGTCCATGGATTATTGGATGTAATATATGCTTCGATGGATGGCGTGTGCTTTCTTTAGTTGGTTCTTCCCTCATCTTGTGTTCTCGAGTAGTAATTTTATGAGAGAGAGAGAGAGAGAGAGAGAGAGAGAGAGAGAGAGAATTTTTATCCAAATTGATAATTACGTTTACATGTTGGTGCTACTCATACACGAGTATCCTGATGATGATGATGGTAATGAGATGATGGTGATGATTTTTTTGTTACGTCATTTTCTTAATGATGATTTTTTGTGGCTTATGTTTTTCTTCCATTATCTCTGTGGTAATACTGAGGATGATTATTTTTCAGGCCTTTTTTTTTTTTTTTTTTTTTTTTTTTTTTTTTTTTACCTTGTCTTAGTGTGATGCGTTACGGGGACGTCAGAGGTCTCTGCTCCTTCAGACTCAAGGCCGTAAAAGACAGACATAAAATCAAGCCCTGTAAATTGCTAGTTGGGGGGAGGGGGGTCATTTTTTTGCAAGGAAGGGGTATTCCCCCCCCCTCTCTCTCTCTCTCTCTCTCTCTCCACTTTTACGAAACCCACACCACCATGCCTTCTTCTCCCTCCCTCCCTACTCTCCCCATCATTCTATCTTCCATTCACCCCTCTACTCCTTCTCCCTTATGCCGTTGTTCTTATTCGTACCCTTCCCTTGTCTTCCTGATCTCTCTCTCTCTCTCTGTCTCAGTGTCTGTCTTTATCATTAGTTTTCTTTATGTACCATCTTTCTACTTCTATACCTCTCCTTCCCCTTCCTTCATTTCTTCTCTATCAACCACTCTCCTCTGTGTAACCTGTCTACACTACTACTCTCCTCTCCTCTCCTCTGTTTTCTTCCCTCCCCTCCCTCTCCCTTTTCTCCTCTACCCCCCTTTTTCTACCCTCCTCTCCTCACTCCATTATCTCCCCACAGAAGGACCCAATGAGGTAGAAAATTAAACATTCCCATAATTTTACGTCAAAAAAAAGTGGAAATTGTTGAGGTGATGGGAACTACCTTATCTCTCTCTCTCCCCTTTTTTCCTCCAAACTTTCCCTTCTTCCCACGTAACTCATTTCCACATTATCCTCTCCTTTCCTCCACCCCCGCCTCCCTCCACACACAATAGGTGGACTAGGACACACAGAGACATTGTTTGAGTAGGTGGATGTAGGAAAGGTAGGCGGAGAGGGAAGAAGAGATGGAGGGCTGGGACGAGGGTGGGAGGGGTTGGGAGGATAGGTGGGAGGTGGAGGAGAAATGAAGATAGTGGTGTGTGAGAGGAGAGGGAAGGGTTGATGATGATGAGGTGACGAGAAGTGATGTGGGATGGGTGGAGGAGAAGGTGGATGTTGGGTGGAAGGGTGGGGGACAGGTGGAGGTGGTGTATGTGGAGGGTGTCTGATGAGAAAGAACGTAGAGATGAGGGGAGGATTTAGAGCATAGACAGAGGGAAATGGGAAAGTAGGATTTGGAGATGGAAGAAGTGAGATAGAAGAAACGGGGGAGGATGGAACGAGTTGGTAAAGAAAAAGTGAGAGAGTGGAAGGTGGAGAATGGGTGAGGACAAAGGTGGAGGAAGCAGTGGGCGTGAGGTGGTAAGTGGAGAAAAGGATGGGGGAGGGGGAGAAGTGGGAGGATGGTAGAGAAGGGACAAAGGAGAGAAGCAAGAGAGAGAATGTGGGAGAGGAAGTAGGGAAACTAGTTGGAGGGGGGGGATGAGAGGAGGGGATATGGAAAACATCTGAGCAGTGAAGAGAAGTGGAGTATGGGTGAGGTAGAAGATGGAGGGTAGTTGAGAAGGTTGGGTTTGGGTAGGGGAGAACTGTAGGCAGCTTGGGGAGTAGGGATTTAGGCAGTGGAGGGGGGATTGTAGGCAACTGGAGAGTAGGGGGAGGGGGGATTGTAGACAGCTGGTGAAGGAGGGGGGATTGTTGACAGCTGGGGAAGGGGGGGGGATTGTAGTCAGCTGGGGAAGGAGGGGGGGATTGTAGACAGCTGCGGAAGGAGGGGGGGATTGTAGACAGCTGCGGAAGGAGGGGGGGAGTGTAGACAGCTGGGGAAGGGGGGGGATTGTAGACAGCTGGGGAAGAAGGGGGGGATTGTAGTCAGCTGGGGAAGGAGGGGGGGATTGTAGACAGCTGCGGAAGGAGGGGGGGATTGTAGACAGCTGGGGAAGGGGGGGGATTGTAGATAGCTGGGGAAGGGGGGGGATTGTAGACAGCTGGGGAAGGGGGGGGATTGTAGACAGCTGGGGAAGGAGGGGGGATTGTAGACAGCTGGGGAAGGGGTGGGGGGATTATAGGCGTTTGATGCAATTTCCATGGATTATAAAAGTTGGTATGCAAATAGGCAGTTAATTATTCATTAGAGCGCTCAAGTCAACACTGTTCCTCCTCCATATTGCCAGCCCCAGACTTAACATACTTACTGTGCAGCTCCTCAGTACGGGCTTTATTCTCTCTCTCTCTCTCTCTCTCTCTTTCTCTCATCTTTTTCTTCCCCTCCTTTCTCCAGGTTTCCTCCTTTCATTCTCCTCCTCCCTCTCACCAGTCTTGCTGCTTTCTTCTCATGTCTCCATTCTTCCTCATTTCTCCTCCTCCTCTCTCTCCAGTCTTCCTTTCTTTCTCCCCCTCCTCTCTCCATTCGGTCTCCTCTTCCTCCTCCTCCATATCCCACCATCCATTTCTCCTCACTACCTCGGATCCGCACCTTCAGCCACAAATCTTAGTGCAAGGACCGTCGTAAAAATCCCACCCTTACGTTCACAGTCGCTTTGTATGTATGAGAGAACGGCCAGCGTCGATCATGTTTACCTAACCCAAGAAAAAAGGGGAAAAAATAGGGAAAAGGGTGTAGGGAAAAATGGGGGTTACAGAAGAGGAAAATATTGAGGGAAAAAAGTTGCGTCGATCATGTTTACCTAACCCAAGGAAAAAAAGGAGGTAAATAGGGGAAAAAATGGTGCTTAAGGAAGAGGAAAATATTGAGGGGAAAAAAAGTCCTGTTTACTGGATAGGAAAACGTGGATGGATTTTATGTTTGTGTGTGTGATTTTTTGGTACTGTTGATATGTTTTTGCTTTTCTCTCTCTCTCTCTCTCTCTCTAAGAATAACAAAACTCAAGATATTTTTCCTATTAGTATTTTATCTGCGATTTTTTTTTTTTATACCATTTAGTAATTATCATGTAAATTTAACCTTTCATTAGGTGTTACTTTTCATTTATCGTTGAAAATTACCTGCTTTGTATTCGTTATTAATCACTTTCTACCTACCCGTTATCAGGTACTTTTGTCACACTGCCTGTACTTTATTTTCTGTACTCTGGTGACTTTGATATTTACTGTTACGTGCCTAATCTTCTGTCCAGTAGTCTATTCATCCTTCAGTTATTCAGTCAGTCCTACCACTAATTCATCCACCGATCTGTCTGTCCATCTTTCCACCCATCCGTCAGTCAATCCATCCATCAATCCATTCACCCATCCATCTATACATCCGCCTATCCAACTATGAGTCAGTCTGTGTATTCATCATTCAGGCAGTTAATCTGTCACTCTTCATCCACTATATAGTCTGTCCATCAGTTTAATTAATTTATTCATCAATTTATTCACAAGTCTTCTTCACGAATTCTTTTTCCACGTACATTCAGATTCGTGGAGGAAGGAAAGTACTTAGTTGTTAAGAATGTAAAGAAAAATGGTACTTGTGATTGGATCCTTTTGAATTCTCTCTTGGTTGGGTAAGTTGGTGGGTGTAATGGTTCTGTCTTGACTTGAACTATTTATTATGTTTGTGTTATATCTCTGGGTTAGAATTATTTGTTGGTGTGTGGGGAAGCGTATGAGCAGTCCTTCAACCTTGGTAAAATGTAGGTTTAGAAATGGGTAAAGATAATTGAAGATTGAAAAAGGTAATGAAAAAAAAAAGTATGGTCCTTCATCCTTTCGTAAAATGTAGGTTCAGAAAAGTATAAAAATGTTTGAAGATTGAAAAGGGTAAATAAAAAAAAGTATGGTAGGTGAAATAAAACGTACGGGTTAAGAAGTGTAGGCCCAGAATAGAAACAAATGTATTAAGAAAAATGCAGCTTAAAAAAAAAAAAGGAAACTTCATAATATTTTTCTCTGCGATACTTGAGATATGTAGGTAAAAGAAAAGACAGGAAAATGACACTTTAAAATATTTCCTCGTCAAAGTTTATAAAGGACAAAAAATGTAGCGTGAGTAAAACATATAAATCTTTGTTGATCATAACTTTTTTTCCAAGTTTTCTTAACAGTGGGTGTCGACAGAGAAAAGCAACCAGGCAGATATCACAACCACACAGAGCAAGAAGAAAAATTGTTGTAAAATGAATTAGTACAAAGAGCACTGGATTTCATCGTTAAGCAGCGACTGTAAAAAGAAAGAAAAAAATTAAAACGAAACAAGAGAGTTCATTCCATTTTTTTCTGTAGATTCTATAAACACAGATGCATATGTTGAACTTTCTTTTTATATATATATTTAATACTTCACTCTCCCCGCTTCTGCTTGTTGTCCTTGTCTTTGTGTCCATGTGCCAACCCTCCCCCTTCCCCCCCAAATCCCCTCCCCACACAGCCCCCACCACCCCCTCCTACTCCTTCCTGCATGTGTATGATTTCCCCATGCCCCCCTGTGCTTCCCCTACCCCACCCCTTCTCACCTCCCCTCCGTGTCAACCCCCCACCCCCACCACCCCCCATACCTGTGTCACGTCCCTCCAGGCCACCAGTGTCAAATATGTGTGTGTGTGTCAAAATAAAAAAGAAGAAACAAAAAAGCAAAGCAAGATACAGAAGGAAGTTATGTGTATTTTTTGGTATCTCAGACGATGGTGCTTAAGGACCCCAATATTACACCCCGTTACACCTCGAATCTTGAGTTTTTGTAAGGTTTGTGGGATTTTTTTCTTTGTGTATTTTGGCAGTATTACATTTACTCTCTGGGGGCCATTGTGTGTGTGTGTGTGTGTGTGTGTGTGTGTGTGTGTGTGTGTGTGTGTGTGTGTCCCAGCCACCCTTGTCTCCGTCAGTACGTGAGAGGATTTTCGATTGTGTACTGAGATGGCTAGACATGGAAGGCGGGACGGGGGAAAAAAAAAATAAGTGAGAGAGGGAGAGAGAGAGAGGAAAAGAAAAAAAGACAAGCTGGAGAGACCGGGCAGAAAAGACAAGAGGAAAATGTACGGAAGAACATTTTGTCCAGGCCATATGAACTTTTCACAAATGAAAATGGGGACACAGTCATCTCATATTCACTCACTCACATTCTCTCCCACACGCACAAACGCACTCACATACCCACAGCACACGCAATCACCCCCCCCCCCCCCCAAGGCTTCTTCAGGAGGTTGGAGATGCCCTTTGGAAGGCCCCCAGAGAGATAGGTACTGACTTTGAAGGGGTCGATTTAGAGGGGACTTCGAGGATGTGACGGGGTAAGGGCCCTTAGGATAGCTCGGTAGTGAGAGGTTCTCGGGCACTTTTGACTTTTTTTTATTTTTTTACTACGCCTGTTGGTTCAATTTTCACACATCAGGAGGAAGAACTTGAAAGTGATAGAGATAATCGTAGAAAGAAAAAAAAAATAGAGAGAGAAAGTAGTTTCTCACCTCGGTTTGCTGTGGTGATATATTTCTGATGATTATTATTAGTATGACTCCCGGATTTGATTGTATTTCAGCATTTGTACCCTCTTTTTGATACAGGTGGCTTTCTGATACAGGACATTTCCCAAACTCCATGCATTGTAGCTTTAGAACTGTAGCCGGTTAACCCTTTCACCCGATGACGTCTGTTTTTTGCTTTATCGACGCCCGTGTCATCAGATTTCATTCAGCGTGGGAGAGTAACGCTAGTAGTGAAGGGGTTAATGAAGGCTATAAATAACCCCTCCAGTTCAGTAAGTCTCTCTCTCGGTGAATTAAAATCATCCAGAAATGGCAGGAAATAAAGCGAAATGAAAGGCGTCATCGTATTCAAGGGGTTAAGACAAAGTTTATTTTTTCCAATGTCCCAATTCGCAACACTGTGACCTTGATTGATGTCATTTAACATTTTTTTTATTAACTGTTGAGCTTTTGCACCGTGAGAGGACAGCAAGCTTGAGTGTTCAGTCTGTTTGTGACGCTAGCCAGGTGACTTTAATTTTTTTTATGATTGGCCTTATAATGTCGCCAAGATGATTTTAAGTGTCACAAAAATTTAAATAAGCATTAGAAAAGTGTTTTAAGTTATTTTTGTCATTGGCAATTTTATGTCGCCAATATATGTTCTATGAAAATTTAATGAAGTCGAGGTCAGAGCCGTGCGAGGCTGTGAGGACGCGGGACATCAGTAGACACTGTGTTTATCCCCAACCTCGGAACAGACCCGATTGACTTAAATGTGGAAGCGTAACGCTGCCTCTTCCCCGTGGGTGAAACTGGAGATAGGCAGATATTTTGTAACGTGAGGAAATAGTGATGTGGCGGTTAAAGTGAGTTTGAATGGGATTAGATCAGTTACGTTGCTTCACTGTTGGGTTTGGTGTGTTGCGTTGGGTATGAGTGGCCTAACTCTTTACATTTTGGAAATGATCATAGTGCTAAATCTGTGGATTTCCAAAACAAAGAGAGGTTACCCAAATTCAACCCACTGGGGTGATGTAGCTGTCCAATCCAGCTGAGACCAATAATATCAAACCTGTCAGTTTCTCTGTTTTGGAAGGTCCACAGAAAAATTTTATTCATATGGTTATGTTCTTCCTTGCTTGATTGTAAAAAATTGTAAAAATGTTGTGGCACATCGTCTTCAGAATTTCCAGGATATGAGAAAAGAACTTGCCATGGCGCTAAATGTTGGTTTCCCTAGATTTAGGTCACATGTCCATATCCTCATTGACTTGGAGATTTCGCAGTACTTTTATGTTTGCATTCCATATTAAACTTTATAATACTTTTGTTTGACATTTGTTTACAATATCAGCATAGTCGCCATGAGGATCTTGCATGAGGATGTTAAGATGCTTTGGGCAAATAATGACTGAGAAGATGCTGCAAAAGCTCATCAGCCAACACGAATGTGACCCCAAGTTACAACACCTGGTTAGGAAGTCCAAAAGGTTGGGCTTGGGTAGCCTTCTTATTCACACCTTGAAGACTTGCAGATTCAGATTTAGTGCTTTGTCCACAAATCTCCAATTCAAGAAGAGATTAGCCATTCAGACTCTATTGGACCTAACTTAGCTACAAAGAAGTACATTAAAAAATAACTGCAGTGTGTCTCAGTTAAAACCTGCGTTAAGCGCCATGTCACATTCCCTCACATTAACCCCTTGAATCTGGTGATACATTGTTTATTCTTGATATTTCCTGATGAAATTATTCAACTTAGGGGAGACTTTGTAAATGGGAGGGGATAGTTATAGCCTTAACCCCTTCACTACAACAGATCAGTCCTGAATTGAAGTAGTCTGGTAGCAGCAAGAATAAACTGATAATTATGTCACCCGGATTGTAGGGTTTTAGGCAGGTCTGTGGATCGTCATCTTCGTCCGTGGAGAGGTGGCAGCGTTATGCTTACATTCTTTTATACTGTCAGTTTTGCGACATCCATGCGCAGTTGTATTATTATTATTTTTTTAATCAAAAGGTTTTTCAACAAGACTTTTTTAGATCCTTATCTTTGCCACAATCTGTTTTTTCAAAATTTTTACTCCTCCTTTTCTCTCTGTCTCTCTTGCCCTCTTTTCTGATACATCTCAGGACTGCAGTGGACTTGCACAAGAAACCAAGATTCTGCACTTTTATTATATGATATTTATGCATTTACCCCATGCATGGACCATTTTATTACGACTAATTTGATAATGCATTATTAAAAGTACCGTACTGCTCACGTTCCTTGGGTTTGATTAGGCTATAGCATGATACCAGTGATTGTTGTTCAGTATACACAAGTTTGTCTTTGTATATATACGTAGGTGCCAAGTCTTATCCTATCCAGTCGGCTTAGTTAGTCAGTCAGGCAGAGAATTAATCACATTTAACCCCTGGAGTACAGTAACATCTTTTTTAGTTTACTTGAGGCACCCCCAGGTCATTTTCTGTAGCTTTCAGAAGGCTTCTCGTAGTGAACGGAGAAAGGTGATTGTTCCTCTCCGTTTTACTCCCAAAAGTCTTCCCTCTAAGCTGCATAAAATAGTCTGCCGGTTGCAAGAATGAAGAAAAAGTGTGTTGATGCCTGAGGGGTTAATGAGTGATGAAATTAGGAAGGCTGTGGTCTCCTTTAGGTTCACCCAGTTATTTATCCCCCTTTCCTACAGTGATAAGGAGACCAAGATAGGAAATATATATAACCCTTTTCCATGTCCCATTTTGCACACACAGCCCCCTTTCTCCTCGTCCTCCTTGGTATTCCCCGTTTTAGTACAATGACTCCTTTTATTCCAGTTACCGCCAGACTGTTTTATTATTCAGATTAAGGGCAAGGACAGACGGAATAGAAAGGGGGAATGGTGAAAGTTTTTTTTTCTAACCTCCCCCCTTTTTCCAGTGTGTCTTTCGTAAGCTGAATAATGAATAAATATATCGTCTGGAGGTATCAAGAGAGGGTCATCATACTTAAAGGGCCAACATCTCTAGGAGGGGTATAATTTTGCTCAGTTAGTTGATGAAGCAGTAAGTCATTCAGATCAGTAGGTCCCTTTTCCCTCAGTCAGGAAAAAGTTAGTCAGGTCCCCAATGCCACACCTTTTTCCCCATGGCCCCATCACTCTCCCCTTTTTCTCCCAACGCCCCTTTCCCCCCTTCGCCTCCCTCATCTACCCCCACGCCCGCCCTGCCATACTAACACGCCCTCCATGCCCCATTGAGCAGGCGAGTGGCGGTGATACGCGGCAGGGTGGTGACTGCTCAGGGCCAGGGCATCGCCGGCGTGAGAACCAGCGTGGATAAGGAGTCGCGATTCGGGCTGACTGCCACCAGGAAAGAGGGATGGTGAGTACTAAATGTATTTTATTTATTATTATTATTTTTATTATTATTGTTGTTATTATTCAAGAGTACTCGATTTGTTTGGTAATATTTTCTTGGCATTGCGAGTACTCAGTGTTGTTCGAGCAGTAATTTTCAACATTAAAAATACTCATTTTTATGTTCTAAGTACTGTATTTGGCATTGAGATACAGTTTATGACTTACTGTCCCAAACTTACTGTGGTTATACAAAGATTTACCAAAGCCTGGTGGAATATTTCTGAATTTGATTTTTTTTTTATATATAATTATATACATACATGCCATGTGTTCTTTGGATTTATATCAGTAGTTGTATATATGTGAATTTTTATGCATCTAAGTTTGAAATGATACATAATCTTTCAGAAAACACTTTGTTCCCATCAAACCGTGTATCTGTTGTATCTCTATACTCGTGCCGTATGAATTATTTGCATTATGATTGTGAAAACCATGCGTAGCTTCTTTGTAGAGACCATCTGTACCTGTCTGTTTGCTCAGTAGTTTGAGTTTGGTGATGAGAGGGTGGCCATTGTTTAGCTCTTATCGAGGCAAATTAGGAAATGATCTGTATGTTCATTCCAGTTACAACTTAGACCTATATAACACGTAGAGGGAGAACTAAGCGATATTTCATGGTGATATAACACTGAAATCACACAACTTTATAACACGAAGAGGGAGGATTGGGTAATAGTTCCTCGTGAAATTACACCCAGCATTCACACTCAAGAGCTTTACGACAGGAAGATTGGGGAACAGATGATATACTGTGGTGATACAACAACGAAATCACACACAGTGCTTTATAACACAAAGTGGGGGGATAGATGATATTTAATAGTAATATCGCACTCAGAAGTCACGCGTAGAGCTTTATAACACTGTGGGTAGATTAGGTATATTTCTTTAGACCGTATTTAAAGGAAAAAAAATCTTATAGTGGAAAAATACTTCGGTTCTGTATCCTTTTCATAGCAATTCTTTGTGACTAGCATCAAGATTAGCTTTAATGTTACAACTAGGGACTTTTTTTTTTTTTTTCCCAAGTTAAAATGAGTAGATTATATGCAGGATGATTAGGTAATATTCCATGATTTTAGTTCATTTGTTCACCTGACAAAAGTTTATGGCTATCAAGCTTAATTAATGGCCAAGTGTATTTACAGTGGAGGGCAAATTTGACTAGTAACCAAGGAGACTCATTCATGCCATAATTAGGGTTAATGAAATATCACAACCGCGACTGAGTTTTTACAGTTAGTGTGGCCCAGTTAAGCCAGAATTTGACTAGTAACCAAGGAGACTCAATCCGTACCTCATAACGGGTTCATTCCGTCTTCTGATTACGAGTAGGCCAGTTCTGTCAGATGAAAACAAGACTAGACAAAGGAACGAATGTGGAGGATTGGTGGGGCTGGATTTTGATTGGTTAAACATTCAGGCTTTAAAGTGGAGGCGTTAGCTCTCTCTCTCTCTCTCTCTCTCTCTCTCTCTCTCTCTCTCTCTCTCTCTCTCAGTTTGTCATTATTCATCAGTCTACTCGTATATGAAAATGGCTGTCAATTTGTACGTTTCTGTCTGTCCATTTGTCTATCTCTATTCATCCATCTGTCTGTCTGTCTTTCTCTAACCATCTATCCATGTGTAATTCCTGTTTCCCTCTCAGTCGCTCTCTCCCTCTTCCTCCTTCCTCTCTTTGACTTCGCCTCTTTCGTCTTCCCCTCACCCTTCCTCTCATGTTTATTCCTCATCCTCTCTCATTTGCTTGTTTCATCCTTCTCCATGTCTTTCCCCGTCTTTTAAATCAATCTCTCTCTCTCTCTCTCTCTCTCTCTCTCTCTCTCTCTCTCTCAAGGAAGAAGCAGCCAGATGCTAGAAGCCAACTTGTTCCCTCCAAGAAAAAACTAAAGGAAAAGAGTAGAATTCAAGATAACTTCATTTCGAGATGCCTGGACATATTGCGTTTTAATAAACTAGAGGTCTTAGGCGAAAGGAAATACAGACCCGAGGACGACATTTTCAGATTTGACTTGTAGCATGCATGAAGGGCTGGGAATATGCGTTAAATTTTGCTTTTGGGAGTTGGACAGAAAAGAGGTGAGAGTGCTGCCCGCCGTAATGGAGAGAGGATGCAGGCGTACATTTAAGAGGAGCAGAGACCATTGAAGTAGCGATAGAGAAGAGAAGGATGCATCATTGCGGCAAAGAGATAGATTGAAGGGAGTCAGCAAGCGGAGTAGAGTTAATGAGACGAAAAGCATTTGATTGCACCATATTGAGTAGAGCTTTATCTGTCAGTCCATCCGTCATCACCATCTCTCTCCTCAATCCATCCCCTCCCTCCTAATACCACCTCTCTTTCCCATCCCCACTCATTTCTTCTCCCTTTCCCCTTCCCCTCAGCCTCCAACCTCTTTCCTTTACCCTCAACCCAGCCCCTTTTTCTGTACCCTCCTCCTCCCTTATCCCTTTCGTCTACTCTCCTCCCCCTATTATCCCTTTCTTCTACCCTTCTCCCCCGTAACCCAGTTCCCTTCCCTCTTCCCGTACACTTTTTCTCTAATTTCCACCATGAACCCCCCGTCAGTTTCCTCTCTCCCCTCCTCAGCTCCTCCTCCCCATCTCAACCCCTTCTCTCCCCTCCTCTTTCCTCACCCTCATCTCACTCGTTCTCCCTTCCCTTCAACCCCTACTTTCAGCTCTTCACCCCGTCCTTCTCCCCTCCCCAGTCCCCCACTCCCCCAAGGCGTGAGGTCACACGGAAATCCCCCGTGGGAATTATTGAGGCGTTCCCCAGCTTCCCACGTGTGCCCAACATGTCCGCTACGTGTCGCCCCGTGTCCCCGGCCCAGCTGATCACGCCAAAAGATTTTCCAACTCTTTATTTTTCTCTCGTGGGCGGTTTTCTTTTGTGTTTTGGTCTCGTCTTCCGGTGTATCGTCTTCGCCTTTGTTTTGGCGCTGTCGTCTGGTGTGTCTTCCGCCACTTCCTCTTAGTTGTGTTGCTTTTACTTTTGTTATTAGTGACTTAGAAGTCGTAGCTTTGTGGTCGGGTCGGCTTTTATGTTTGTATCTTTGTATTTTTTTCCCTGTTCAAAGAAGAAAGAACCAAAGGCTGGAATCCTTTAAAATGTTCATTCCAGGAGGAACGGAGTAAAAGAGAGCCAAAATTAAGATGAGTTCGCGTCGAGATGTCTTAGCACATTGTGTTGACTGGAGATTATAGGCAGAGGAAAATACAGGCTGGGGAAGAAAGTTACCATGTTATCCTATTGCATACATAACGGGAGAGTATAGGTTAACTCTTGCATTAGAGCTAATGAATAATGCTAAGAACCCAATTCCCCATTCTGTTTGGTTATGAATTAGCACATACAGTACATTGTCACTGTGTGTGCACCTGGGAAGTTTTTTTTTTTTTTTTCCAGACTGATCGAAGGTCACAGGTCATGGATCAAGGTTCGCGTTTAGAGTGCGACGTTATCTCGTGAATATAGGATCCGTTTTGGATCAAAATTTGGTTCATTTATTAAAAGTCATGGTTGGGGGTCATGAGTCAGAGTTGAGAGGGCAGTATCTACCATGAATGCCTGATTAGATTTGGATGGAAACTGGCATAAACAGCACATTGTGTGGGGGGGATGGGAAGAACTTGTGACATATTGGTGTATATCAGTCAGATGTGAAGGTCAGTGTTACAGTTCGCCAGCAGCAGCGCTTTCCTCTTTGAACACCCCCTCACGAGATACCTGTTTGCTCATCTTTTTAAGCCATATATATATATATATATATATATATATATATATATATATATATATATATATGCTCTGGTCTTCTTTGTATTTTTGGGTCTTCAGTTTTGCTCTAATTTCTGGTGCCATTATTACATTACCCTTTTTTTTTTTTTTTTCATACATTCTTACCTTTTGGGGGGTTATGTGTTTTATCCATGTTTTTTCTATATTCCTTCTTTTTTTTTTAATGTATCTACTCGCCATGGGAGTCTTTGGTTTACTTTTTTATTTTTTCGTGTCCCCAGTCTCTCTCTCTCTCTCTCTCTCTCTCTCTCTCTCTCTCTCACACACTCTCTCTCTCTCTCTCTCTCACACACACACACACACACACACACACACACACACACACACACACACACACATTCTGGCTCTCTTTCACCTTGTCTGCTCCCCCCCCCTCCTCTTACTCCTTATTTCATCTTTACCTTAACCATGTCTTCCTTCCCAATATTGTCTTCTCCCTTCCCAGTTTCCTCCCAGCTTTCTCTTCCACTCTTTTCCCTCAACTCTCCCTACTTGATACTTCCTCCACTACTTCATATTCTCCCTTACCCATCCCTCCCCTCCTCACCAACACCTCACCTCACCTTCACGTATTCTTTCCACTTCTCAATTCGCCCCTGACGCTCCCCTTCTCTTCCTCTTTCTTGGCCTGCCCCGTCCCCCACCCCATCCCCCACACCCCTACCCTCCTTTCGTAAGCCTCTACTTTACGTCTAGTGTACTCCCCCCCCCTCCTAAACTTTTTCTTTACCCTACGCTACTTTTTCTTTCATCCCTGCTTCTCTCCTCCCTTCAACCCTTCCTTCTCCTCTCCATCCTTGACCGTATCCCCTCTCTCCTTACCTCCCAGTTTCTCCGTATCCATTGCCCCTCTCAATTCCATCCCTCCATGTATCTCCAGCCCGTCTTCCTCCATCTCAACCCCCTATTACCTCTCCTTTCTTTCTTTCTTCCATATCCTTACTCTACCATTCTTTTCCAACCTTCCCTCTCCTTTCTTCCCTTAATCTCTCTTCCCAGATATTCTCCCTCCCTCTGTCCTCCTTTCCCTCACCTCTGCTTCCTATTCCATGCCCCCTTTCACTCCATCTCCGTCCCTCTCCTCCATCCCTCTCTCCCCGTTCCCCTCCCTCATCTCATATCCCCGTCTTGCCCCTCACCCCCCTTCACATTCCTCCTTGCCGCCTTTCAAATCCCCCCAAATACCCCTTTCATACACCAGACCTCACCAAACACTCTTCCCTTCCGTTTCTTTTCCTTTCCACCCCTTCCCTTCCATTCCCTTCCATTCTCTTGACTTCACAACGTTTTCCCACGGTTCCCTTTTCCTCCATTTTCTTGTACCTTTCCTTCTTTTCCCCTCCTCATCCCTTCTCCGTTCTTCTCTCATCACCTCAACTCATTTCACTTCTAAACTCCCTAACTTGACCTGTTCTGGTTTACTATTTTATACTTTTCAACTTCCTTGCATTCCCTGCCTTGACTCACCTTCTGTTGACATAATTTTCCTTTTCATCTTCCTTTCCTCTTGGTTTCTTTTCTCCTCTCGTCTCTTCTTTCATCTTCTGGTCGTATTAACCCGTTTCCCCTCATTGTATTTTCCCCTTATCTCCCTCCCCTCCTTACCCGTCTCCCCACCTCCCCATCCCTCTGACCTCATTCACATTTCCACCCCTCCTGCTCTCCCCCCCATTCAGCTTGGCACCCCTCTTTCACGGTAGGCTTCCATCCCCAGTTCTGTTTTCCCCCCGTTCGTACCCTCCCCTTCTTTCCCTTCGCCCCCTTCCCCCTTATGTCCTCTCCTTTACTGTCTCTTCCCCTCTCATCCTGTCACCCCCTCATCTCTCATCACCAATGCCCGTCCTCACTTTTCATTTCCACTCCCCGTCTCTCGAACTTCATTCTTCTCCCTCTCACCCCCTCACGTTTCCCCCTCCCCTCACCATCCCCCCTTCCTCGTCGTTTCTCTCTCTACCCCACACCCTTCTCTCCCTCTCACAGTCCCCTTTACCCCCTCCCTCTCCCCCACACCTCACTCCTTCCCTCCCTCCTCCCTGCCTGAGCCTCTGCAATATTCATGTGGAGCTCTCTGGCAGGATGTCGCTTCTGCCCCACTGTATTGTAGTCTGGTGGTGATGTGGTGCTAGTGGTGTTGTGGTGCTGATGGTGATGTGGTGCTGGTGATGGTGTGGTGCTGGTGATGGTGTGGTGCTGGTGGTGGTGTGGTGCTGATGATGTGATGGTAGTGGTGGTGGTGGTTGTGGTATTGTTCTCGTGGAGTTTTGTGTCATTATAGAGGTTCTGTGGTGTTGGAGGTAGTTGTGGTTGTGATGGTGATATGGTACGTTGTAGTGTGGTGGTTAATATTGCTTCTGCTCCCCTGTAGTTAAGCCTGTGGTAGTGAGTTTGTAATGCTTTGGTGGTTGTGGTTGAGGTATGTAGTTCTTTTGCGAGAGGGGGTTGTGATTGCAGTGGTTATGGTTTTAGTTTTTTTTATCATCAGTACGGTTGTGTGGTTATTCTTGTGATAGTCGTCGTTGTTGTAGCTGTGTGTGTGTGTGTGTGTGTGTGTGTGTGTGTGTAAATGGCTGTGTGGGTATGCGCTCACGTATGCTTGTGAAGGTTAGCCTGACTCGGTTACCTGTGTTATGTGTACGTGCTTTAAGAATCCAAAACGCGCGCGCGCGCGCGCGCACACACACACACACACACACACACACACACACACACACACACACACACACACACACACACACACACACACACCTCAAAAATTAAAATGAACGGACACAAAATTGGCATCCTTTCTTGTGAGCGAGAGAGAGGAAGGGGAAGGGAAGCAGGGAGGAGAAGGGGAAGGAAGGAGAGATGGAGAGGAGGGAGGGAGGGAACTATGGAAAGAGGAGAGAGGAGGGAGGGGAAGGGATGGAAGGAAGGAGAGAGGAAAGAAGGGACAAAAAGTGGGAATAATGGGGGGAAGGGAGAGGAAGGGGAATTGAGGGAGAAGGGAAGGGAGGAAGGGGATGAGGAGAAGAGAGAGGCAAAATGGAAATCGGGGGAGAAGGGGGTAGGGGGGGGAAAGGACGGGGAGAGGGAAGAGATGGAGGGAGGGGAGGGGGAGGAGGTTGGAGGAGGAGAGAAGCTAGAGTAAGTGGATAATGAGGAAATGGAGGGAGGGAGGGAAATGAGGTAGGAGGAGGAGGAAAACGATAATGAAGAGGAGGGTATTTGGGGAAGATGGGAATAAGAGGAGGAAGAGAGGAGAAGGAAAGAAGAGAAGCAGAAATACGAAAAAAAAATAATGGATGTTAAGGAAAAATAGGAGAAAATAGAAAATGAGCTGAAAGATGTTAAAAAGAGCAAGAGAAAGGAGAAGGAAGAGAGGAAGAATAAAAGTGTTGAGAAGATGGAGAAGTAAGGATGTATGAAGGGAGAGGAGGTAGGTATAGGAGAAAAAGGGAATCAGGAAGATAATGAGATGAAATGCAAAGAGCATGTAGTTGAGAATGGCAGACATGAAAGGAAGAAGGAGGGAGGAAGGAAGGAAGGAGAGGAAAGGCGGAGGAAGGAGAGAGGAAGGACGAAGGACTAGAAGACAGGCAGGTCAGAAGGGCGTAACAGACAAGCAGAGTGAGGCAGGTGTGTGTGTGTGTGTGTGTGTGTGTGTGTGTTAAGATTGAGAAAGAGAGGGAATATAAAAAGGGGAGGGGGTCATTGAAGTCATGTGGGCGAGTCGAGCCCCTATGATGGTGATGATGAAAAGACGTAAGGAAAATTAGAGAAGAGCGAGTCAAGGGAGAGTGAAGGAAAATGATGCAAGAAAAAAAGACTGAGGAAAGAGTGATACATTATAGGAAAGAAAAGAAGTAAGAACAGAAGCTCCTACTATGATGATGATGGTGGTGGTGGTGGTGCAAGAGAGAAGGAAGATGAACTCAATAGGAAAGAATGGTGCAGTATAAAGGACGAGGAGAGAGAGAACAGATGAGTCAAGAATGAGGAAAAGAGGAAGAAAGAAGACTGAGGTAAGGGGAGAGAGAGAGAGAGAGAGTAGGAGAGGAAGCAGGTGGGAACAGAAGCCCTGCTCGCACCATCCAATCTTCCTCCCGCCTCTCACTCGGCCAGGATTAGTTAGCAAAAACATTGGGTGGGGGAGGCGAGGCGACAGTCTTAAATAGGCCCCGCTGGAAAAAAGGCAAGGGAAAATTTTTTAGACCCCCCTCCCACCTTCAGAGGATTGCCCCAAGGAGGAGGAAAAAGGATGGAGCAAAATTAGTCAGTCGGTTGAAAGGAAAATGAGAGAGAGGGACCAAGGTTTGTCTTTTTGGGAAGTTGGTTTTTTGAAGGAGTTAGAGTGACAGGATAAGAAAAAGTAACATTGAGAGAACATTAAAGCAAAACGAAGAATGCTCCAAAAAAGCACCTTGGAATTTGTCAGTCAGTTGAAAGAAAAATGAGGAATAGGGACCAAGGTTTGTCTTTTGGGGGAGTAAGTTATTTGTGGAAATTAAGGGAAAAAAAAGGTCCTTTTTTTTTTTTTTTTTTTTTTTTTAAGATGGAAATGAAAAAAAGGAACATTATTTTTGAGGAACTGCTATAAACAAGTCTTAGAATTAAAGTGACATTCTTAAGTAGGCACCTGAGAAAAATGGGTACGCACGGTTTCCCCCCCCCCCTCTCTCTCTCTCTCTGAGAATTGCCCGGAGGAGGAAGGAAAGAGGACGAAGCAGAGTCAGTTTGTCATTTTGAAAGGAATTGACGGAAGATGTGTCATGTGAAACTATTTTTTTTTTTTTAGAATTGCAGGTTATTGAGGAATTAAAAAAAAAAAAAAAACGAGGGGACACGAGGAAATTGACGGAAGATTTGTCATGTGTAATTTTTTTTATTTTTTGTATAGAGTAGGCTAGCAGGTTTTTGAGGAAGTTATAAATAAACAGAAAGGAAATGACATCTTTAGGGTGGAAGATTTTAAAAAGGGAGCGTCTCAGAATTAGTAGGTCACTTAAAAGGAAAATAAAAGAGTGGAACAGTGTCTCGGGGTGGGTCGGGAAGTATTATCTTGGGGGGAGGGTATTAGAGTAAGGGTTTAAAGATTTGAAAGGAAAAAAGGAAGAGGGAAATGAGGATCGTCTAATGCATAATTGAGGGAAAAGCTAATGAAAAGAGTTAGCCAGTTGAGACGAAGTTTTTTTGATAAAAGAATATTGTAAAAGACGTCTTAGAATTAGAATATTGTAAAAGACGTCTTAGATTTAGTTAAAAGGAACATGAGGCTTTTGAGAGAACTTAGAAGGGAATTGCAAAAAAGTACGTTCCTATTTTGAGAATTGAAAAAAAAAAAAAAAATAGGATGTCCTAAATTTTTTTTTAGTAAGATGGAAGAAAAATACAGAAGAGAGGAAACCATTTCTTTTAAGTTAGCAGCTATGTGACAAGTTAGAGATAAAGTTAACAGAAAAAAAAATCCGTAAGTATTTGAACGAGTCTTGGAATTTGTCAGTCAGGTGAAAGAAACTTGGGGAGTAACCATTGCCGTAGTCAGGTTAGGAAAAAGAAAATACCAAGAAGAGAACGTATGTCTTTTAGGGGAAGAATTTGTTGAAAGTTTTTAAAGCTGAAAGGCAAGAAAAGAGGAAAGGTGTACATTGTTTTGGGGTGCAGAACGTAAAATCTAGTCAGACACAATGTAACCATCCATACCTACCTAACCATACTATGCCACGCCACACCACACCACACTCCCACATTACCGGCTTGTTTCTCTGCCCTGCACATAACCGTATATCTTGTGAGCTTTGAGTACGCATTCCCTTCCCGTCCTTCCCTCCCTCCCTCCTACATTGGCTGTCTTCCCTTTCTTCTCATGCGTAGGGGGTGTCTAGCTTGTCTTCCTATATTTCTTGTTAAGTGACCACGAGTGAGCGTCTTTTATGGTTGAGTCGTTTCTGTTTATGCATCAGTATATGTAATTATGTACGAGTTTGTATGTATGTCTGAGTTTGAATGTATTTATATTTGTGATGTTTGTATGTATGTATGTATGCAAATTATCTCTAAGTACCTCATCAGTTTGGGTCATACCTGGGAAATGGGAAGAAGCAGTTCGATTTTTTGTGCAGACTTCAGAGGTCAAGTCACTGGTGAAGGTCAGCACAACGGGTCAGGCGTCATTATGCAACTTAACACCTTCACTGTCCTCTTTTTCTCTTCATCTCCTCTTGTTTTACTCTTCTTTCTACATCCCTTCCTCTTCCCATCAACACCTTCCTCCTTCCTAACCCACTTTAACTCGACGAAACGTCCCTAAAATTGAATTAAATTACCTGACGATCGCAAGAGTGTATTATACAGTACATGTAAGGCATCACACAATCGTCACCATCATCATCGTCATCCACTAATAGAAGCATCTCCGAGAACTGAACGAAATATAGTAGCAGCAAGAATGAGAGAGAGAGAGAGAGAGAGAGAATAATAATAATAATAATAATAATAAAAAAAAAAAAAACACCGTAGGGAAAGAGTTGATATCGGAAACTCAGGTAAAACAACACACACCGGCCATTCGTCCACGTCACCTGCACCTTCCGATAAATCAGGCTTGGCATTACGCAATTTCGAGTATTGGGAATCGTAAGCGGTGGTTTGAATCTTAACCCATTCAGCCCGAGGATGTCATTTATTTTTAATGCTACAAACAGGTAAATAAAAAGGTCGGGAGATTGTTTTTTACAGTATAATCGTCGAGGTGTGTGTGTGTGTCTGTATGTGTGTGTGTGTGTGTGAGAGAGAGAGAAACCCTCGTACTAATGATCAAAATAACTAAATCTTTGCATAGTGGAGTGTAATGCCTTTATTATTCTGTAGAGAGGATGCTGATGGCACTGGTGTCTCGGAGTTAATGTATTTATTGTTTTTAGGGGGCGGTTTTAGTGGCCATAAACAGAGGGGGAGCGTCGACCCCTCCTGTTCTCATTATGGGGGAGAAGAGAGAGAGATGGGGAGCGTCGATCCCCTCACTTATTGTTGTAGAGGGGGGGGAGTTGACCTCCCCTACTTGTTGTCGGAAAGAGAGAGAGAGAGGTGTCTACTCCTCCCCTTCACTTACTGCGGGGTTTAGTTCAGAAGAGTTCGTCCTTTTTTTTTTTTTTTCCGCTTATGTCGTTTGCCTGGTTGGGTAAAATTCACCATGGTAATTTCTTTCGGCTTTCACTCACCCCTGATCACCTGAGCTCATAAAAAAGGGTAGTAGCCGAGTCGTACAGGTAACTAGGGAATGGGAGGCGAGGGGGTAAGAATGAGGGAGGGAAGAGGGAAGGTAAGAAGGTGGAGACGGGAGGTAGGGATGGAAAAGGGGAGGTTAGAAGGGGAAAGGGGACGAAGGTAAGGGAGATCTGAGGTAAGGGGGAGAGAAGGGGAGGTAAGGAGGGGAGAAGGGAAGATAAGAAGGTTGGTAAGGGGGAGAAAATGGAGGTAAGAAGGGGAGAGGGAGAGAGAAGGAGGGTGAGAAGGAAGATAAGAAGGTTGGTAATGGGGAGAAAATGGAGGTAAGAAGGGGAGAGGGGATGAGTGAAGGGGGGAGGGAGAGAGGGGAAGGGGAGAAGGAAGATGAGAAGGTTGGTAAGGGGGAGAAAATGGAGGTAAGAGGGGGAGAGAGGGTGAGTGAAGGGGGGAGGGAGAGAGGAGGGAGTAGGTTAGACAAATGCGCTTAGTGTTGCCGCAATCACTCCACGGAACGGCCAAAGTGCATTCATGGGAAATAGTGTAAATGCGCCGATGCTGTGGTGTGTCCCCGGGGCCGTAGCAAACATAAACATGGCCTGTGTGTTGGTTGGGTTTTGTTTTTATTAACCTTCCAGACGTTTACTCACTTGATGGCTTCCCCCCCCCCTCTCTCTCTCTCTCTCTCTCTCTCTCTCTCTCTCTCTCTCAATATTTACTTGATTCCAAAACCTCTCTCTAGATTCGAACCTTAACACAGGAAATTTTCAGACTTGTTCCTAGGGATAGGGACGTTACGACATGCCCAAAATCAACACGAGTACGCTCCAAAACCTAGAGAGAGAGAGAGAGAGAGAGAGAACATTGGCATACCCATTTCTGTCACAATCTCAGTCTCCTGGCGTCTTGTCTGGGTATTTTTGAGGCCAGTGGACAAGATAGGTAATTGGTGGAAAGGGGGGGGGGTGGAGGTAGATGCGTGGGGGGGAGAGAGAGAGGGTGCAAAAAGGAAGGTAATATTATAACCAAGGATGGATGGGAATAAATAAAATAGAATAAATAAGTAATAATGACATAAGTGGAAAACAAAATAGACAGCTGAAGGGTTTTAAAATATTACGAGAAGGAAAGAAGAGAGACAATAAACTGCTTACATATGAAGTTGTTATTATGATTGTGGAGAGGGGAGGGGAGGAAAGGGTAGGGAAGGAAATGAGGAGAGTGAAGATAGGTTGAGAAGGAAAAAAAGAGAGAGGAGGAGAGGAGAGGACAGGAGGAAAATGTTGTGAAGTGCAAAAAGAGAAGACTGAGGACAGAGTGGAAGGGATGATAAGAGAGAGTGTGTGGAAAGAGGTGAGAAAGAGTATGAAGAAGAGGAGAGAAGAAGGGGGTGTAGTGGAAAAGAGAAGACAAGAGCAAGATTTAGATTAGAGAAGAGAAAGGCGAAATGTAAAGTAAAAGTCAAGAGCGAAGGAGAGAAGAGAAAATAAGAGATGGAGACTGTAAAGGAGAAGAGACAAGAGAATATTGAAGTGTAGAGAACAAAGGAGTACAGAGGACGAATGAGACGAGGGAAGTATAGAGAGGAAGAGAGAAAAGGAAGAATGAGGAGAGGGAGGAGAAAGGATTTTGGAAAAGAGGAAAGTGTAGAGAGGGAAGGAGAAGAGGAATGAGAAGACTTGAGAGGAAAAGAGAAAAGAAGGAATGAGCAGAGGGAGGAGAAAGAATATTGAAGAGGAAAGTGTAGAGAGGGAATGAATGAGAAGAGTTGAGAGGAAAAGAGAAGAGGAGGGGGTAAGAATATTGACACGCAGAGAGGGAATAAAAAAAAGATAAAAGGAAAAATTTGATGATGGATAAAGAGAATATTAGAAACACGATTGTCTGGATTTATCTTGGTAATACAAAAGAGGAGGGCGAGATCAAAGCGTTATTGGGTTTTGGGGGAGAGGGGGGGAGGAGGTTGTTGAGGAAGAGAGGAGAGGGATAGAGACAGCAGTGAAAGAGAGAAGGGGAGATAGTTGAGAGGGTGAAGGAGTAAGAGAGAGAGCAGTGAATGTGAAACAGAGAGAGAGAGAGAGAGCACAACACCAACACAGTCCCTTGTAGCTGATGCTCAATTTACTTTCCTTCTGGTTGTGACGAGAGAGAGAGAGAGAGAGAGAGAGAGAGAGACCAGACCACGTATGTAGAGCGCGCGCGCGCGCGCGCGCACACACACACACACACACACACACACACACACACACACACACACACACACACACACACACACACACACACACATTACAAAGTGGTGTCGTTTTCTTTTACTCCCTCCTCTCCTCTCCCCAGTCCTCCACTCCCGTACCCCCCACCCTTCTCCACCTTTCCCCACCCTTTTCCCCCATACCGCTTCCCCCCCTATACTCCTTTCACCTTCCTTTTCCCCTCTCCAGTTCTCCTCCCATCATTCATTCCTCCAACCCCCTCCCACTCCTCCTTTCCTACCCCACCGTTCTCCATCCCTCCCCTACTCCCCATTATCCTTCCATCCTTCCTCTGCCCTACACCCATTCTCCTTCCTACTGCCCATTTTCTAATCTACTTCCCATTAGCACATCCCCACATCAATCCCCACCCACCTTCCCACGCATCCTCCCCAATGCCAGTCTCCACCTCCAACCCGTCCCCACCCAGCTTCCTCCCCTACCATCCCCTCCCCTCCTCCAACTTCCTCCCCTCCCCTCCCCTCCCCTCCTCCAACTTCCTCCCCTCCCCTCCCCTCCTCCAGCTTCCTCCCCTCCCCTCCCCTCCCCTCCTCCATATTCCTCTCCTCCCCTTCAACTTTCTGCCTCCCTCCAACTTCGTCCCCTTCCCCCCCAACTTCGTCCCCTCCTCTCCAACTTCCTCCCCTCCTCTCCAACTTCCTCCCCTCCCCCACACCTCATTTTTTATTACGTGTTGCTTGTGGGGAAAATATGCATCAAAGTTTTAGGGGGGTGTTTGATGAAATTCGTTAATTAGTGTGTCAAGTTGATAATTAGGCGAAAAAAATGAGGGGGTTAGAGTCAGGTGATGAGTATTAGGAGTTTTATTTATTTATACTACTACTACTACTTCTGCTACTACTACGCTACTACTGCTGTTATTATTTTCTTTTATTTGCCTTGAGAGAGAGAGAAACCATAAAAATTAAAAATAAAAGCATGAGTCATTCTTCCATAATTGTACTGTAGCGTTTTGTCTATCGATCAGAAGCCTGTCTTGTCTGGTTGTCGCCTGTTGATTGTGTGATCGTATGATAAGTGGCCTGATTGTGGAGGAAGGTGGACAGACTGGAAGGAGGAGGAAACGCGGAGGGAAAATGGGGGTATTGGAGGGAGAAAGAAGGATGAGAGAGAAAGAGGGAGATAGAGGCATGATGGGGAGAAAGGGGGGATGGGGATGGAGGTATGATAGGAAGAAGGGAAGGGATGACGTGGAGGAAGGGTGAAGGAAGGAAGGAAAATAGAGTTGTAAGGAAGGAACTTCAAGAGAAAGTGGATGTATTGAAGGGGGAAGGATAGAGGGAGGGAGAGAGAGGCGTAATGGAGGAGGAAGAAGGGACAAACAGGGAGAGTTAAGAGGAGGATGTGAGGGAAAGTGAGAGAGAGAAAAGTAAGTTACTGTCGTCATCGTCGTCGTCACTATCATTGCTCTCATCATCATTATTACTACTATCACCACCACCACCATTGCCATTATCATCATTACTATCACCACCACTATTGCAATCATCATCATTACTATCACCACCACCTTTGCTATCATCATCATTACAACTATTTCTTCCTCAGTAGCAGTGTATACATGTTCCGTACCTTCTCACTGATGTGGTCAGCCGGAGATAGTCTGTTATTGACAATCACACCTAGGTCCTTCTCTCTTTCTGATGTGTGTAGGGTTTTATTTCCTAACGTATAATCCCAATCAGGTCTTTTTTCACTTTTACCAAACTTATGCACACACGAGAAATGCGAAAGACATGATAACAGGAGACTATCACCTTACTACCCACACACTCCTCTTTCACGAGTCAAGTTTTCAAAAATCTTCGCTCTGCTCCACTGACAATATTTCTCATGGGGGAAAAAGAAAAAGTGTAAGGTATTTGTAGCCCGAAAAGAAGGGGGAATGGAGAATCTGAGTGTAGGTGGAGCCAGAAATAGAAGAAGCAGGTGAGCAGTGGAAAGGAGGGAGAGGGGAAAAATTTTTATGAGAAGGAGGGTCCAATAGATATATATAGAGAGAAGGGGGGAAAATAAATATATAGAAAAATAGATGGAAAGAAAAAAGTTAGAGATGAAAATATTAAATGAGATTGGAGCAGAGAAAGTAGAGGAAAATAAATGAAAGAAAGGACTTAAGTGAAAAATGTTAGATGGAAAAATAGAGAAAAAAGGAGGAAAAGCAGACAGACGGAAAAATGGTTAGAGGGAAAAGTAGATAGAACGAAGATTTAACCCCTACACCACGATGACCTATTTGTATTATTCTTGTTACCACCAGACTCATATATTCAGCGTAGGAGCGTGTTGTGGTTATGAAGGAAGGCCGCCCCTCCTCAGGTACCAATAGCCTCTTTGGAGCATAATAAAATCGTCTTAAGTGGTGAGAATAAAAGGAAAAGGCGTCATGGGATTGAAAGGGTTAAATAGACAACAACGAACGTCAGAATTCTATAGGATGAGATAGGGAAAAAAGGAAGATAAATACAAAAATCTTAGGTAACACGGTATGCAGATGTGTGTGTGTGTGTGTGAGAGAGAGAGAGAGAGAGAGAATTGCCTTATGAGGGAGAAGGAAGGAAATAGGTTGGGACAAAGATTGAGACCAAGAAATAAGGAGAGAGAGAGAGAGAGAGAGGGGGGGGGGTTATAAGACGTCGTGGTCTGAGTAATACCCATCTTTCTCTCTCTCTCTCTCTCTCTCTCTCAAGTATTGAAGATCCGGACGATATATGGGGGAGTCCACCTAAAGACTGTCCCAATTGATGGGTTTCCCCCTTGTCCCATCCCGTCCCATATATTTTCCCTTTTTCGATTTTCATGCAGGTTTTATGGGGGGTGGATGGGATTTTGGAGTGAGTGGTTCCGGGCTGTTGAGAGAGAGAGAGAGAGAAATTTCAATATTGCTCACATATGCAGGGGTTTGTCCAATGTTGAGACGCCATTTCTTACTAAGGGGTAGGACGTTTGTGTGTGTGTGTGTGTGTGTGTGTGTGTGTGTGTGTGTGTGGAGGAAAAAATCATAACATTAAAGAAAGTGACAAAAATATTTTGAGATTTGCAGGATAGATATTTTGTAAGGTGGTGGGGCTGATTTAAGTTCCCGGAGAGAGAGAGCGAGAGTACAGTATGCCGTAAGTCTGAGAGATAGTGATGTACCCAGATAACTCTCTCATCCCCCTGAAAAGGCCTGTCAGATTAGGCCCCCTCCATCACCCCCCCTCCTCTCCCCGTGTCTGCCCAATCCCCCTCTTCTCCCCGTGTCTGCTCAACCCCCCTCCGCCTCCTCTCCCCGTATGAAATAACTTCGTGTCAGATATGTCCTTGTAAGTCTGTGGCTTCTTTGAGGTACGTGTCAGGAGTGTCGCGTGCTTGAAAATGTAGAGGGAAAATAAACTGTCCAGTGTGTATGAAAAGAGGGGATAAAGTATGTCCAAAGTGGATACAGAAGGTGAAAAATAATCGTGTGAATAAAAGGGTGCATAATAATAGTATAATAATAATAATAAAGTAGAAATTTGTGCAGTGTGCATTAAAACATCAGAAAAATAATTTGCCCAGTGTACATAAATAAGGAAGAAAGATAATCTGTCAGATGTACCTGAAGGAGTAGAAAAAGATCCAGAGGGAATAACAGAACAGTGTATAAATATATTAATGAAAATAATTATATGTATGTAAATAAATAACTTTCCGACATAAAAAATAACTTCCTCTCAAATATATTCAGGTATCTCTTATTCTTTTTTCATCCAGGTGGCAGATGCATTAGCCCTCCTGTCAAATAACTCCAGCGTCTTTATCCCTCTTTCCATCACGACTGGAGACACACCTGGGGGGGGGGGGGAAGCCTTACATCTCATGCCTTCCCTCGACATTAGCATAACGGGGCGGCGAGATGAAGTTATGATGGTGAGGGCAGGGTAGGGTGTGGTAGTGGTAGAGTACGAGTATAGTAAGGTAGGGCAGGGCAGGACAGTGCTGGAGTTCAATACAGTAAGGTAGGGTAGAGTAGTGCAATATATGGTAAGGTAAGGCAGGATAGCGTATAGGGTAAAGCTAGAGTACAGTACGGTAGGTTAGGGTAGGGTTAGGTAAGGTAGAGTAGGGTAGGGTTAGGTAAGGTAGAGTAGAGTAGGGTACGTTAGGTTAGCTTCGTTTAGGTCTGGTAGGTTAGGTTAGATCATTGCCAGGGGGAAAAAAAAAATCTTTACATGTGGCGGCTCCCGACGACATTTGCATATCGGATGGCCGGAATAAAGTTGTCGGATTCACCCTGCTTAACTCCCTGCCTCTATCGGGGGACACTCTCACCGGATGCACCCGTTTTATCCGATTCACCCCATTCAGTCGCTATGAGTTGCACTGCCTATATCCGATTTATTCACTACCAGTCAGACGGTTTATTCACTTCACTGTTTCTGCTCTAACTTGGCCCCGATTTACGTACTTTTTCAGCTTACTTCACGTAGCTCAGTGGTAAAAGACAGTACTGTAACTCTTCAATCGATTTCCTTGTACATACATAGACATACATACAAACATGTACATACATATTTTTTCGTCGTAGTTATTTCTTTTCTTTCTCTCCTTTGCTTCTCCTTTTCTTCCACCCATATCCATCTCCCTACCATCCCCACACCACAGGCCTCACCCCACCTTCTTCCCTACAGGTACGATGTCTTGGTGAACGGGGGCGGTGCGGTGACCCTGCAGTTCCAGAGGGCGCCCTTCGAGCCCTTGACCGTGACTGTGCCCGTGCCATGGAACCAGATCGTAGTGCTGGACCCCATCGTCATGAGGCTCAAGGGCGAGGAGCCACACGAGGAACACGCCCAAGGTCAGTGCTTCCCACCTTCAGCTCCGTGATGTAATCTTTTGTTCTCCATTTTAATTTGGTGTAGAATTATCATCTCTGCGGTCAGTATCTTCCTTCTGTTCAGCCTGCTTACCTTCTGCTTGGCCTAAAGTTACACTTCGGTCAGTACTTACCTCCTTAGCCTGTTTACTTCCTTCTTGACCTAACATTACAATCTCTAGTCATTACTAACGAGAGTCTCAGGACGTCATTTGTATTCGTATACTCTGTTCACCTTGACCTAAAATTGCTATCTCTCCTGTTATTACTTGCTGTCTCTTTGGCCGAAGTTTGCCATCTTTCCGGTTAGTATTTCCTTCAGCCCTAGAACGCAGTTTTTATACCATACTCTTTCACTTTAACTTGGCCAAAAATTGCCATCTATCCAGTCCTTGCTTACCTCAAATCAGTACTACTCCTTTCAGCTCGAGATTTGTTTTTTTGAATACCCCTTTTCAATTTAGCGTTGACATAGAATTGTCATCTAACTGGTCAGTACTTAAACTCCTTCAGTGTCAGGAAGTCATTGTTATAATTTTTTCAGTTTAACTTAGCCTGAAATTGTCATCTCACTATCTTTAATCAAGCTTAAGTGCGAGGAGGCACATAAGTATATACCAGAGGTCAGTAGTTGCGTCCTTCAACTGCAGGTCATTTCTTCTTTTCTGAATCACTTTTTCTATCTATATCTATCTATCTATCTGTCTATCTATCTATCTATCTATCTATCTGTCTATCTATCTATATAAAATCATCATCATCATCATCAGCCGCTTGAGTATCCACTGCAGGACCGGCCTATCCCGACCGAAGTCGGGACAATACAGCCAATGTATCTCTACCAAGTGGCTTAGGCTGTCTGGTATATATATATATATATATATATATATATATATGTGTGTGTGTGTGTGTGTGTGTGTGTGTGTGTGTGTGTGTGTGCCCAAAAATTGACCTGAAATTGTCCGTTTCAACTCCAAGACTTTTTTTTTTTTTTTTTTTTTTTACCTTGGCCTAAAGTTTTTCAAAATCTGGAATGCTGAGTTGTCAGATGAGCACTAGACTATGGTGCGATTGTTTTTAAAGCTGATTCTTGCTTCTGTCTCCAGACGGTTTTATTTAGCATGTAATGTTCACTACAGTACATCTGACCGCACCAGTGTAAAGTGCCCCGTGTGTTTATCTATCTACGTGTGTCCATCTGTCTGTATATCTTTATAGCCAGACGCTTTAATCCCTGAAGGAGTGGCTACAAACAAATTTCTTTCATGTCACCGTGTGCTCCACCATCAAGCTGCCTTTTCTCCATCTCGCTCCCCCTCTCGCTCAAATATTTTTCCACCTCGTCCCTCCATCAAGGCGTCCCCTCTCCAGTTTACACACCCTCTCGCTCATATATCTCTACCTCATCCTTCCACCACCAAACCGCCTTCTCTCCAGCTAACCCCCCTTCCCCCTCATATACCTTACCGTCTCATCCCTCCAACATCAAGCTGCCTCCTCACTAACTCACACCCCCTGTCCCTCATAGCTCTCCACCTCATCCCTCCACCATCAAGCTGCCTTCTCTCCAACTCATATCCCCTCTCGCTTATATACCTCTCCACTGTATACCTCCATCATAAGCCTAATAAAATTGTCTGTCTTCAGCAAGAATAAAATAATTACAATTATTCAGCTCAGAAGAGTTGACGGTGTTATAGGTAAGGGTTATACGCCACCAGAAAAATGAAAATCGCTTGACGGTGGCCAGAACAAAATATCTAAGCGAGATCCTGATCTCTGAAGGGTTTACTTTTAGCCTGTATGGATGGTGTTGATGGTCATGATAAAGATGATGATGATGGTGGGTGGTGGAGATGGCGTATCGTAAAAACAAACCGAAAACAGAGGCGTAGGATGATTAGGAGAGACGAAAATAAAACGTGTAGTGCTGAGTGAACTTAATATATTTTTGGATGATGACTACGACGACGGTAGTGGATGTGGTGGTGATGATTAGCTACAGTTAAAAAAAAAAAAAAAATGAAGCAATCTAAAACAAAAACTATGACGAGAGCAATTAAAGGAGAGATGGAGAGAGTGTGTCACAGCAAGACCATAGTCCTACGCTTGTAATACCTCTGCCGTAAGTAACACTCCCTGAGGTCACGTCCATACCGAATGCTTGCTGGTGCGGGTGAGTGTAGACTGAAGTCCTGCATTGCCATAATTCCTACAGTTGCCCCAAACTTCTAAAGGTTACAGTGATGCAGAACCCCCGCCCTCACCAGCATGCATTCGGTGTGAACGTGACCTGACAACGACATCTCTAATTATCCCACACTGGCGTACAAAAGTAGGGTGAACCGTATAGAATAATTATACTTACATTCAGTTAAGAGTCATGAATTGCCGAGAGACATCGAGAGGGTCATTGTGGAAGGAGACGAGATCGAGACGAGAGAACGGGGGACGAGATCGAGAGGCCGAGGAGATGCGAGACGACGACGCAGACTAATCTCATACATCAGGGTGAACGAGCCAGTAAACATGTTGCTCAAGTTCATCCAACATCTAACCTCCCTAACATTTGCTGCCAGCTCTCTAACGGTGATTTAGTTGGGCAAATAGCGTAGGACAGTGGTTCTCAACTGGTGGTCCGTGGTGACTTTTTGGATGGTCCACAGGACGTTCACTATATTTGGTAATAAACTGGAGATTGGTGCATATACTTTTAAATTTGAAATTTCGGTACGAAAAATTTTATCAAAATAAGTAATTGGCCATTCATTTTATTGTATTATTCCTAGTGATTATTCCAGTATGACTGGTACTTACCCAAATCTGTCAACACATGCAGTCAGATGTCTTCTGCCATTTACATCAACTTCCAGGTGTGAGAGCAGATTTTCATGTTTGTTGCACATTAAGTCCAAACAGAGGAATCGGCTTGCAATGGAAAGCAATATTCATTGTGCATTATCAAGTACCACTCCTAACATTGAAAAACTTGTCAGTGAGAAGAGAATCCAAAAGTCTGGTTGCAAAGAAAAATGTTAGTTGTATACTTCTACATAATTTCAAAATTCTGTTTGTTAGAAATAAATTTCACAGCAAAATGTTAGAGAAGTATTCATGTATTTCCTGGAAATTATGTTTGGAAGAAATATATTTCAGACCAAAATGTCAGCTGTCTACTATTTTATACTATTTCTCGAAATTCTATTTGTAAGAAATATATTTCTAACCAAAATGTTTGGTGTCTATGTTTTATTTATCATTAAAAAATGAAATGTTCCACGATATCTTTTTTATTTAGGCTGGTGGTCCATGGCCTGAAACGAGTTGAGAACCACTGGCTTAGGAGGAGGACACTAGTGAAAAGTAACGAAAATAAAAGTAAATGATAAGAGGCAACACCCGAACACCGAGAACACAATGATTTAGTGCAGGGGTTCCCAACTTTTATTTACCCATTACCCCATTTTCCACACCTCCCTTCACTCATTACCCCTCATTGCTTATGTTTCCACAATTGCATTTTAGCTGCTTAACATTTTGATGCCTAGATTTTAGTTTGAATGTAGGACTTAATTAAAGGTTAGGCTAAAACCAAGAGAGTTATTGCAAGGAGTAATTTATTTTTATTATTAACACTGATACCAAATAAACATGACTTTAAACATTCATCTCTGAATTTTGGTATAGGTCTGAAAGTCTATCATAACTGGTATGATTTTTAGATTTTTTTTTTTTTTACCTCCCCCATTACCCTTCACAAAAGACCAAATTACCCCACTTGGGGTAATTTACCCCAGGTTGGGAACCCCTGATTTAGTGGAACAGATAAAGTGAAAAATAAACTAGAACGAAAACATCATTGAAAAAGAGAGAGAGAACACGACTTGGAATACTTAGGCAGTTAAAGCAGAAATAGCACTAGGACGAGAACATGAGCATAAATAACACCTAACAGCACACTGATTTAGTTGACACGGCAAAACGAGAATAAAATATCATGAACACGAGAGAGAGAAAACTAGGGCAGGTAAAGCGGAAACAGAGCTATAACCAGAACACTTAGAGTAAAAAAATGGAACGCTAGAACACGTGGATTTAGTTGAAAAGCTAAACCGAGACAGAAATATCTAGATGTGGGCAGGTAAGGCGGAAGCAGAACTACGATAAGAAACAAACAAAAAGTGGATTTACTTAGAGGGGGGGGGCAAAACGGAAATAAAACTCCAGAACACGGGAAAAAAAAAAAAAAAAAACGTGGGCAGGTAAAGCGGAAACGAAACTACGATGAGAACACTCAAGGGAAAAAAAAATTGATTTAGTTTAGGAGGCAAAGAAGAGAGAGAGCGAGAGAGCAGACATTAGCAGGGAATTGTGGAGAAGGTGTCCATGTTGGGTGAATAAGTGAAGAACTGGAGCGGTCATGAGGGGGGAGGAGGAGGAGGAGGTAATGAGTGTGTGGAGGGAAAAAATGGGGAGGGAGGGGGGCAGAGATGAGGCTAAGGAGAGAGAGAGAGGAGAGAGAATGTGTAGAGATGAGGTAGGAATAAAAAGGAAGGAGGGGAAAGAGATGAGGCCAGGAAATGAGGAGGGAGAGAAGGGGAGATGAGACTGAGAGGAGGGAAAAATTAAGGGAGAGAGATGTAGGGTAGAGGGGGAAATGAGGAGGGAGAAAATGGGAGATGATGTGGAAATAAAAGGCTAGGAAAAGAGGGATAATGAGGTAGAGAAGGAGAAACTAGGAAGAGATGTGACTGGAAGAGATGAATTAGATAGGAAGAGGTGGTAATGAGGAGGAGGAAGCGAGTGTGGTATTAAAGGGAAAATGAGTAGGGGTGAGAACTGAGGAGAGAAAAGAGAGGTATTGCCAAGACGTAATGTTGAGAAAGAGGGAAGAATGAGAAGTGTGACTAGGAGGGAGGGAGAGAGAGGTAATGAGGAGAAATGAGAAGGTGTCAGTGTTGCTTGAGTTAGTGAGGCAGGGAGGGCGTGGTCATGTGGAGTGTAATGAGTGTGGAGGGAAAATGAGAAGAAATGATGATGATGGGACAGGCTGGGAAGATAGAAATGAGAGGAGGTGAGAGAGACAGTTGAGAAATGCGGCTGGAAATCAGTGATTAGTTAGGGGTGAGAGGAAGAGATACTGAGGAAGGAGAAATGAGGAGGGGGTTAGGGAGAGAAATGAAGAAGTGATAATGGGGAGAGAGGAGAGGGATCATAAGGAGGGAGGGTGTTAATGGATGTGGAAGGGGAAATGAGGGAAGAGAAGGGAAGGTGATGTGGAGAGATGAGATTGGGAAAGGTAGATGAGAGATGAGGAGAAATGAGATGGAAAAGAATGAGGAAAGGATGGTTATGTGGATAGGAGGGTGTGGAGTGTAATGAGTGGATGGGAAAATGAGGAAGGGGGGTGGGGAGTGTGGGAAGAGATAGAGAAGAGATGGAGAGATAGCGATGAGAGATGTTGACAGGGAGAGATGAATGGTGTAATGAAGGTGGAGGAGAAAATGCGGAAGCGTGAGATCAGTGAGAGAGAGAGAGAGAGAGAGAATGTGGAGGGAGGGGAGATAATGATGAGAGATGAGAAGGTGTCCGTGTTGCGGGAATTAGTGGGGTCAGGGAAAGGTCATGGGTGAGGGAGTAATGAATGTGAGAAATGAGGGGAGGGAGAAATGAAGAGATGAGGCAGTGAAAGAGGGAAAAGGGAGGTGACAGGCTTGGATGGACATGAAAGAGGTGGAGGAGGGATAGAGGGTATTAAGACCTGGGGAGGGGAAATGAGAATGAGAACTAAGAAAGAGAAATGAAACATGATAAGAGATAAGTTGTAAAAAAGGGAAAAGAGTGAATTAATGCAGGGTGGGCATGAGGTAGGTGGAGATGAGGGATGTGAAGAATGTGAAGAGAGAGATCGGGATGGGTGAGGTCTGCTAGGGTGAAGAGGAGAGGAGAGGACATGAGTAGGGGAGGGACGGGACGAGAGGAGTGCGGGGAAATGAATAGTGTGTGGGAGAAAATTGGAGAAGAGAAATGAGGAGAGGGAGGAAGAGGTAATGGTGAGAGATGAGTGTAGAGGGGAAAATTGAGAGAGAGGGAGAGGGAGGGTAATGTGAAGGGATGCGACTGGGGTCCGTAATCTAGTTTGAACAGGGGGTCTCTTGGCACCTCTTCCCAAGCAATTTATTCTGCATCTTTCATCATAACAATTGTACGTTATTGATACTGTTTTGATATTGACTTGTTCGCATCATAAACATAGGATATTGTGGGGTAAACTGCAAAATAAGTCGCTAAGGAAGAGGTGTTACACTATGAAAAAGTTAAAACGGGGGAGTCGTATATTTTTCTCCTGTCTCCGGACGATTTTACTTAACGAAGGAGAGAGACATCGCACTGGAGATTTCATAATTATATAGATACCGGTATGTATATAAGTAGATGGATAGCAGATAGGTAGATAGATAGTCTTCAATAGCCCCTTCACTACAACGAGGCTTCCCTAAGCTGGATAAAATCGTCTGTTAGTAGCAAGGTTAGATTGACAGTGACGGCCTTGGGGTGAAGGGTGAGCAGAGGAGGGGAGGAAAGGAAAGAATGAGGAGGAGGAAATGGAAAGAGAGAGTAGTGAAAAGGGGGAGGGGGGAAACAGGAAGCAGAGAAGATGGATAATTGATTGATAGGAGGAGGAAACAGTGAAGAGTGCATGGAAAGGGGAGAACGTTGGCGTAGAGAAGAGGGAGGGGGGAGGGATGGAAGGAATTAAGAAAGAGGGGAGGGGAGGGAAGGAAAGGAGAAAACATGGAGGAAATAAAAATAGGTGGGGTTAGGCTTGTAAAGAAAAATTAAATGCAGAGAGACTAATTACGGGCAAAAAATGAAAGGCAAAGAGAGAGAGAATGATGATGAACAGAGAATAATGAGAGACGACGTTAATGGTGGTGGTGGTGATGATAATGAAGCAGGGAGAGTAAAGTGAGGTGGGGTGAGGCAGAGAAATAGAAATGAGGGGAGATTAGAGGGAGTTAATGTAGAGGAAAACGTTAAGGTGTGGAAAAAAAAAAATAAGCACGTCCGTCAAAAAACATAGAGATCTTCTAGAAAAAGAAAAAAAAATGAGGGAAAAGTATTAGAAAAAGTGAAATGGGAATTGGGGTTGAGATGGGAGGAGGAGGAGGAAGATTGTGATGGTGATAGGAGGAGGAGGAAGAAAAAGAATGTGGTGCTGAGGAGGAGGAGGAAGATTGTGGTGATGATAATGAAGAGAAGGAAGATTGTGATTATGATGAGCAGGAGGAGGAAGAAGAATATGATGTCAGCTCTGATAAAATAATGGAGACTGCATTGAAAGAGAAAAAAGTTTGTGGGCATTGAGGAAAAAGAAAATTAAAGGGTGTGATTGGAAAACTTGTGAGCGAGAAAATGAGGCAAAAGTGAGAAGAAAGAAGAAGAAAGTCTGGGAATAGAATTGAAACTCACAAGGGAGAAAATTGGAAGGAAAAGGAGTGTGAGAAAGGAATAAAGGCGTGAATTATTATTAGCGTAGAAAAGGCGGAAACAAGATCCAGAGGTTATTCCGAGATACAAGAGAGAGGGGGGGAGAGTAGGGGGAACAAGGCTAAAAAAAAATACCGTCTAAGAGGATAAAGGAAGAGAAAAGAAAGCGTTATTTTCTAAGGCGATATTCTATCTATCTATCTATTGCCAGACACCATAATCCCTTAAGGGGTGGCCATTTGACTTTGAGTTATTTGTTTTAAGGGGTGGGGCAATAACCCTCCACCAACCCACTTGTTCACACGTAGGGAGCACGTATGGTTTGGTTATATGGTTACCACCCACCGTTGTAAATGGTTTCTTGGCTTACAGGAAACCATTTGGCTTGTCACTCAATGTAAAGCCACCTGTAAAGGAAAGAAAAGCAATAAGAAGTGACAGGAAAGATGGGAGAAAAAGGAAGAGAGGAGGGGAGGCACAGAAAAAGAATGATAAAGGCTAAGGAAGAAGTAGGCAGCACTACATCAAGTGAAGGCGATATTGCTTGGAGATATAAAGGTAAAAGGTATTATTATCGGAAAAAAGATTGCATAGATTAAAAAATAAATAGATCGTGGTAATAGTAATGATTTTAAACCATCATCATCGCAATCATTTTCAAGACCCTTTTATCCACCTAAACATGACGTTAGATATGATCCAGAAAGGAGAAATATATAAGATATAGTAGTAACAGTATCGTAATAATTAATAATAGTAATAATAATAACAATGATGATGTTGATTAAAATAAGAAAAAATAAATCCGAAATTCAAACAAGCAAAAAAAGTCTTAAAAAGTGTCAGGTGGAAAGTGTTGGGGGTCGAAAAGATTATCCCTTAATGAGAGAGAGAGAGAGAGAGAGAGAGAGAGTTTAAAGCGGGTACAAAATATTAGAGTTGTCCGAAATATCACCCGGTCCAGACTGGCGGGGGGGGAAAAAAAATTACCTTCAAAATGTTGACTTATGAGGAAGAGATAAGATTAGTGATATAGACTGATAGATCCATAGATAGGTAGACTGACAAATGGATGAGCCAAGATAGAAGCCAAAGATAGATAGATAGGTAGATAGAGCTATAAATTTAAAGAGATAGAGGTAAGTAGATGGTAAACATAAACAGACAATTAGAAGTACAGTAGGTGGATAGGAAGCACATAGGCCCAGTAAATAAGTAGATAGATGGAGAAAAATACCACTGCGGGTACACATTATCGGCTTAAAGTTATCTATCAAAATATCATTCAGTAAAAAAAGCGCTGTTATCGAAAATGCAGACTAATGAGCAAAAGAAGAAAAGCAATTATGCAAATCAAGCCGCGGACTCCACCTATCGATTTTCACATTTTCCATGTTAACGAAGCCAATAATAATTTTAGCATAATTTTTTGAGTTCACCCTTTCTGTAGTGGGGTTTTGTCTTTATTTTTCCCTCCCTTTCCTGCTTGCTACATCAGACTTTTAAAACATTTTTCTTGTTTTCACTAATTTGTTTTTTTGTCAACTTCATTTTTTTTTTTACATAATTCTTTCTTGATTTTTTTTATTTTTTTCACACACACACACACACACACACACACACACACATACACACACACACACACACACACAGAGTATCATTTTTATGGGGTGAATTGTTTCGTCTTCAGCGATTATCATACAGGTAAAACATTAGCAGTAAAAAGCTAACCACGAAACACTGTCACATGCCGATCCTCTCTTCCTGCCCTTTTTTTGTTTTTTTTTTTTTTTTTTTTTCGAGGGAGCGGGGGTGCTGGTGGGGGGAAAAAGCGAGATTTCGTTTTTCATCGTGTGAAGGAAAACCAGCATTAATAATAAGGAGATGAACTTAGCACGTGACATACTCATATGCTCCACTCGGCTTATAAAAATGGTAATTACATACAAAAAAAGTAGATTACGATTCGGTTTGATTACCCTTTAATTAGATTTTTATTGAATTTAGATAATGAATTTCTAATAATTATATAAATTTTACTTTTATACTCATTTTATTTTAATTTGGTTCAGATTATTGTCCTTTGGCACCTTATTACACAGCTCACTGGCAGAAAGACAGTGCCATTGTTCAACATCCTTTCCATAGCACAGCATCGTGACTAGCATCGTAATCTAGAATCAGTCTGTTGTTACATCTCTGCATTTAAGTTGGAGGAAGGGCAATATTAGGTGAAGTTAGAGTTGAAAAACGATAATTATTACTCATCTTTTCTCTGTTTCCTTCTTGGTGATGGCGGCGGTGCAGGCGAGGCAGGAGCAGGCAGTGGCAGCGGCAGTGGGTGGGGGGAGCCTTGCCTTGAACACGACTACAGCAAGATGGTGCCCCAGGTGGTGTCAACGTACCTCCCTCATACGGTCGGAGGAGCACCCAGCCAGTCCGTTGTGTTCACCGAGACGCAGGTAAGGAGGAGGGGATAGTTGGGAGGGTGGTGGGAAGAAATATATCCGCCAAGCTAGGTGGTGCTGGCAGTGTTGTGTTGTAGCTCATTAAGGTCCAGTGGTATCTTCTTATTCACCGATACGCAGGTAAGGTGGAGGGGATGAGTATCTGTTTGTAGGTAACCGGAAACAAATTACTCGCACGGTAGGTGGTACTGGAAGGGCCAAGGGTTGTAGCTCTTGAAGGTCCAGTAGTATCTTCTGATGGGAGCAAGAGTGTCTGACATGGTACTGAAAATATAGATAAGTGAGGCAGCATAATACACAGGGCTGGAAGAACATGGGTGTATGTGAATAAAGTGTAAAAGCCTGACAGATGTATGTGAATAAATAAATGTGTAAAGACAAATGAAGCAGATAAGTGTATGTGACGAAGATTTAAGAAAAAACAAATCCGACAGTTGTATGTGAGCAAGTATGTAAAAATGTAAAAGGAGGACGTATTACTGCGCCATAGAATTGAAGTACTAGCAGTTCGTGGCCTGTTGCTTCCAGAAAAGTGTGTGGTTCGTGTGGAATTGCATTGAAGGACAACAGGGAGGGCAGGTTGGATGATGCTGTACCATTTAATACATGAATATATCTGTCTGTCTATGTCTGTGTATATGCCTGTCTGTATAATGTTGATGTATGAGAAGCTTTCTGTATAGGAGTGAAAATGTGAATGTACCAGTTAAGCATCAGTGAGGGAGGATGTATTTTACCCCTGTACCGTACTGCTTGCTTCTTCCACACTTCCTATCCCCACACCTCACTTCCCTTCCTCTCCCGACCCATACTTCCCACATCCACTCCTCTCCTAAATTCTCTGTCCATCATTTCCTCCATCCTCGCCCCTCTCCCATTCTCCCCTTCTCCTTCCCCTTTCAACCCTTTCCCCTTACTCCCTCCTTTCGCGTCCCTCTCCCCTTACTCCCTCCTTTCGCGTCCCTCTCCCCTTACTCCCTCCTTCCGCGTCCCTCCCCCTTCACTCCCTCCTTCCGCGTCCCTCCCCCTTACTCCCTCCTTTCGCGTCCCTCTCCCTTCACTCCCTCCTTCCGCGTCCCTCCCCCTTACTCCCTCCTTTCGCGTCCCTCTCCCTTCACTCCCTCCTTCCGCGTCCCTCCCCCTTACTCCCTCCTTTCGCGTCCCTCTCCCTTCACTCTCTCCTTCCGCGTTCCTCTCCCGCCCCACCCCTTCCCTCACCCTCATCCTTCCCCTCACTCCCAACCTCACCATCTCTCTCCCCTCGCTCCCTCCCTCCGCGTCCCTCTCCCTTCTCTCCATGACATCCTGCGTTTCAGGTCGCAGTGCATTAAGCTCCAACATTATCCTCAATATTATGGCGCGCTGTCCGTCATTTCTCTCAACGCCAGTATTTCCTCATGTCCTCGTCGCCAGCATTTCCTCATGTCCACGTTGCCAGCATTTCCTCATGTCCACGTTGCCAGCATTTCCTCATGTCCACATTGCCAGCATTTCCTCATGTCCTCGTCGCCAGCATTTACTCATGTCCACGTTGCCAGCATTTACTCATATCCACGTTGCCAGCATTTACTCATGTCCACGTTGCCAGCATTTACTCATGTCCACGTTGCCAGCATTTACTCATGTCCACGTCGCCAGCATTTCCTCATGTCCACGTTGCCAGCATTTCCTCATGTCCACGTCGCCAGCATTTCCTCATGTCCACGTTGCCAGCATTTCCTCATGTCCACGTCGCCAGCATTTCCTCATGTCCACGTCACAGAAGGAGAGGGATACACGTCCAAAGAGCCGCCACCTCGTGCCACAGAAAATAAGGGAATATTTCAGAAAACAGGACGATTTTTTTTTTTTTTTTTTTTTTTTTTTAAGGCCATTTTCTGTTGTTACTGCTATTTTCGTCGTTATTGATATTATCATTCTCTCTCTCTCTCTCTCTCTCTCTCTCTCTCTCTCTCTCTCTCTCTCTCTCTCTCTCTCTCTCTCTCTCTCTCTCTCTCTCTCTCACACACACACACACACACACACACACACACACACACACACACACACACACACACACACACAGACTCCACAAAAACACACCCAGCACGTCACAGAAACACACACACACACACACACACACACACACACACACACACTCCACAAAAACACACCCAACACGTCACAGAAACACACACACACACACACACACACACACACACACACAAAACACCATTAAAACACTCCAAACTGATCCTGTCATTTATTCATGTGTTTTTATGGATAACGCTTTTTTCTTTATTCTTTAGAGCTGAAAAGAAAAAAATCCGTGCGTGTGCGTTTTTTATTTGTAATATTTTTGGATGTAGGAGTAAATAAAAGGAAGCAGAGGCCGCTTTATATCCGGTGTGTGTGTGTGTGAGAGAGAGAGAGAGAGAAGGGGGGGATGGACGTGTGTTTTGGGTAATCATTTAATACGTGACTTTTAACAGGACAGCCAGCGAATTTGTGCTGGATATTTACCGCCAGCATCCCATTAGCCCAATAGCGCCGTTCCACCTACGTAAAAAAAGAGAGAGAGAAAGAGAGAGGAAAAAAGTGTGTTCGTCCTGTCATGAGTGCAGTGTTACTTTATATAGCGACAGCCTTGAGCAAAAGTTTAATCCTCAGCCAAAATTGTGTCCTGCCTTCATTATTTCTTTTTCCTCCCCAAACGACAGAATACCATAGAGTATCTTTCCTTCTCGTTGTGCGTGTGTGTGTGTGTGTGTGTGTGTGTGTGTGTGTGTGTGTTTCATTTTGCTATCACGTAATTCCAGTCCATATTAACTCTGTCCTTTGCCTCAGTTGTGTATTGATATAACCTGTCCATTTTTTATTACTATTTTTTTAATGGGGAACGTGGTGGGCGAATGTAGGCTATATCGAAGTTGCCCGTGGATTGTAGTCACGATTTCAAAACCAGTCAAATGCAAGGAATAGTTTTAGTTTTAAATTTTCATGGAGCACTTTTAGCTACTGATATTTAACATTTCTCGACTCGTGAGAGAGACAGAAAGAGAGAGAGAGAGTAAAAAGAAAATGTTATAACCCTCGCACATAGCCATTGTTCCATCCGTCTTATCATCTTACAAGTAGTGGTATTTGTGCCACGGTAATGACATTGAAGTGAAGGAAAGTTTTGTAAAAAATATAATAAACACTATTAGGGTATTAGTCATAGTAATAATAGTAGCTGTATAATAATAATAATAATAATAATAAAATAGTTGAGATACAGTATATATTGAGACAAAGCTCCGAAATATGTAAACTCGTCCAAGCTTGATCTGTGCTGTATTTGGATTTTTTTTTTTTTTTTTTTTATGCTGGTGTCGGTGCAGGTCGATCCATTAATCCAGGCACATGGAAGTGGGGTTGAGTGCACGCCTGCCTCTGTCCTGGTTAATCCCTGTGTGTGTGTGTGTGTGTGTGTGTGTGAGAGAGAGTGAGAGAGGGTAATATAATTATACTTATGTTCTGTATGTGATAGTTTGGCACTGTCTAAAGGTGTGTGTGTGTGTGTGTAGTTAGAGATGGAGGGAATATTGTATTGGATTGTGGATTTTTTTAGTTGGCGTTCGAGGATGCATTTCCTTTGGATGATGAGCTTGTTTCAGATGGATTGTATTATTTTCAGACTTAAGACTCTGAAAGTTTAGTTTTTACTTATCCACATTTTAGGTAACATAGATAATATTTTTCAACGTATACCGGTATTTAAACACAGTGTTTGGAAAATAAGTGTGGATGTTGATGGTGATAATGATGATTATTATGATGATTTATAAATGTCGATTTAGCTGTGTTTGAGGTTTATCGTGATACGGCTTCAGGTGTATTCGGAGTGTATTTATGTATGGGCGTGTTTTAGGCTGTATATTCGCGTGTATATGAGGTGTCTGTTGATGTGGTTGCATTCGTAGTGTAGATCAGGACGTGGTGCTGGAGAGGGATGCCTTCTCGTGGTGACACCGATGTAAAAGGCCGGTTCCACTGCTCGGTTAAATAAACTATCAGCTCCCTCCCTATCCCCCGAGTGCAGGATGATGGGCTGCAAGAGGAAGAGGGCAATTTCAACCTGCAGTCCACTGGGTTCACGTTCAGATGAGCCTGAGGTATCAACTACTACTACTGCTAGGTTAGTGAATATTGTGGAGTAGATTCAGGCGTTATTGGGTAGGTAAGTTATATAGTAGGCGTGTTTGGGGAGCGTGAAATATGGAAATTAAATACTGGGCGTGCTTTGGGGACGTGAAATTTGGATAACTGGTGATGGTTAGGCCATGTTGGTGTCAGGGCGGGGATGGACGTGCAGACGGAAAGGTAGCGACGCGGACGGGAAAGTAGCACTTTAAATAATTATGAGAGCTGGAGTTTTGACGAGAGTGATAGGAAGGGGAAGAGTGGGTGGGTGCATGGGATGACAGGGAAGATGGACAGGTAGTGAGATATTTAATGTGTGTGTGTGTGTGTGTGTGTGTGTGTGAGAGAGAGAGGGGGGGGGGAGGTAGGTGTGTGGGAAGGTGGGTCAGGTGTGAGAGGTAGTGACTTATGAGGGAAAAAGGTGACCGGTTCAGGTGTGTGAGCATTATGAGAGTAGGTTATGAGAGAGAATGCTGATTACTTTTTGTATGTGTTGGGTTGGACGCGATTAGGTTGTTAATGCAATGCAGAGATGGCAAAGCATAATAGAGATAGAGAAGGGAGGGGACTAGCTGACATTGCCTCTGATCGCTGCTTACTGTGGAGAAAGTCTGTCTAGCTGTTTAGCCTTTTATCTGATGTATTTACCTATCCCGCCTACTTCTTCCCTCTTTTCTCCTCAACCCCTCCCTCTTCTTCTTTCCCTGCCTACTGTGCCTACCTACCCACCCAACCTCCTTTACCTATCTACTTCTCGTCTGTCCTTCTTCTTTTTCATTCTAACACTTCTGCCCAATTTTTTCCCTCCTCTCTCCAACCCTCCCCTCCCCACCGGTACCTGCCCTTGTACGTCTATTGAGCGCATTTTAGTCGAAGTAAAATTACCTCTTGACAAAAAGGAACACAAAATCCGATTTCCCCTTCAGAACCTTTTGAAACTCCCCCCCTCCCCCATTCCTTCCACTTCCCTCTTCCTCTCACCCTCCCTCTCCTCTTCCCCCCAGTCCCCATCCTCAAACGTTTAAGATTTCTCCTCCCTCTCCCCTGCTCCCTCCCCTTCCTTTCCTGTTGGTCTTTGCTTTCATTTTTTTTTTACTTCATTTCAACAGCTTTTCATCAGTCTCCATACTCCTCGTTCCCCATCCCCATTTCCTTCATCCTTCATCATATTTCAGACTTCTCATCGTCACTTTTCCTTCATGTCTGGCTTTCCCCAGCCCCCCTCTTTCTTCTGTTATCTTCTTTAATCATACTCTCCAGCCACACTTTCCTTCTTCCTTTTCTTTCCGTTCTCCATTCCTCCGTCCCCATATCCTACCCCTCCAGGTATCCCTACTTACCTACCTCCCCTCCCCGTTTATTTATTTATTTATTTTTTATCATTTTTCTTTCCTTTCTCCGTTCTCACCAACCCCCCTTCTCCCCTCCACTCTTCTTCCTCAGACGTTTAAGCCTTCCCCTCCCCCTCTCCTCATCCTTTCCTTTTTATCTTTTCCCCTCAAGTCACTTCATTTTCTTTTTCATTCACACCTCTTCTTAGCTCCCACCTTCCTACGCACGCCCTTCCTCAAACGTTTAAGACTCCTCCTCCTCCTCCTCCTCCTCCTCTTGTCTTCCACTTTTCTTCCATTCGTATGTTTATTCTTACCTTCCTTTCCATTATGTTAAGTGTTGAAAACTCCTTCCTTCCTCTCTCTCTCTCTCTCTCTCTCTCTTTCTCTTCCTTTAGCCTTACTCCACGTATCCTTACACCCTTCCTTGCTTCCCTGACATCCCTTCCCTTTTCACCTACCTTTCCTTTACTTCTCCCCCTCCCCTCGCCCTTTCTGCAGCGTAAAGCCCCCGGTTGGCTGCCTTTGTTGTCACTTCTCCGGCCTCCCTCCCTCTTTCAGTGCGGATCGAACCCCTCTTCTTTGGTCGGGTGCTAAGCTCGTGTCAAGGTGCTGGGAGTATTGTGTGTGTGTGTGTGTGTGTGTGTGTGTGTGTGTGTGTGTGTGTGCGTACGTGTGCGTGTGCGCTATGATAAGTACTACATTCATTTGTCTTTGAGCGCTGTTACTATGCTTTCCTCACTCAAACTTGACTTATAATTGCCACCTAAGTTGAAATGATAGAGTAACATTAGAATACGATGCTAGTCATGAAGAAGTGATCTGGAAAGGATTTAGAGCCGTAGCAATCTCCTTTCTGCCACTAAATAAGCTACAAAAGGACGAAAATCAGGGACAAGTTAAGACAAAGAACAATACCGTCACCATTTAGTCATCACACACACTGTCATCATCATCATCATCAATGCTGCCATTTGTACCACTTAGCATCATTCGTATCATCTTCATTGTCATCACGAAAAAGATGAAATGGTAATCGGAGAGAGAGAGAGAGAGAGAGAGAGAGAGAGAGAGAGAGAGAGGTGACCCTTGACTCCAGCACCCTCCACCTCAAGACGCCCTCAAGTGCCCACAAACTCATTACCTCACACTCATCCCCTCCACTCATCACACTCTTCTATCCTTTTCGTACCTTCCTCTTCCTCCTCCTCCTCCTCTTTTCTCCCATCCTCTGTCCCCCTTGTCCCATTCTTCCTCTCCTCGTATATCCCCTCTTTCTGCTCCTCTCCTCCTTCTTCATCACCGTCCTCCCCTTTTTTCACCCTATCCCCCTTTTCTCTGTCTTTCCTTTCTCTCACTCTTCTTTCCCACTTCTCTACCTTCCTTTTTTCTCACTCTTCCTTCCCTCTTCACTGCCTCCCCCTTCTATCACTCCTCCTCCCCTGTCTCACCCTATCCCCCTCTTCCCCTCTTCTCTACATTTCCCTTCTCTCACTTCTTCCCCTGTTCTATCTTTCCCTTCTCTCTCTTCTTCCTCTCTTCTCTACCTTTCCCTTCTCTCTCTTCTTCCTCTCTTCTCTACCTTTCCCTCATCTCTCTCCTTGCCCTCTTTACCTTTCCCTTCACTCACTTCTTCCTCTCTTCTCTACCTATCCCTTCTCTCTCTTCTCTACCTTTCCCTTCTCTCTCTTCCCCTCTTCTCTACCTTTCCCTTCTCTCTCTTCTTCCCCTCTTCTCTACCTTCCCCCTCTTTCACTCTTCTTTCCCTCTTCTCAACTTTCCCCTTCTCTCACAATTCCTCCCTTCTTATAACCCCTTTCTGCTCCTTTTCCTCCCCCCCTTCATCTCAACCTCCCTCTCTTCTGTCTACTCCCCCCTCCCCCCCCTCTCTCTCTCTCTCTCTCTCCCCTCCCCCCTCCCTCCCTCCCTCCCTCCCTCCCCACCCCACTGATGACGTAAGCCCATCATCACTCGCATCATCAACTCCAGGATTCATTCTTATCACCTCTCGTTCTTCCCCTCCTTCTCTCCATTATCATCTACCCTCACTATCGATAAATATATATTTTTTATTTATTTCAGCGTACAACAGCTCTGTGTGTGTGTGTGTGTGTGTGTGTGTGTGTGTGTGTGTGTGTGTGTGTGTGTGTGTGTGTGTGTGTGTGTGTGTTGTACCGGAATGAAATGTCTACTCTTCCCGTCATTATATATAAACTTCCCGACTCCCTTTGACTTCACTATCCCGCGCTCTTTATTTTTTCCTCTTCCTCTCTAACGGCCTCCTGTTTCTCTTCTAATCTAGCCTCTTCCCTTCCAGTCCTCATATACTGTATGTATGGAGAGAGAGAGAGAGAGAGAGAGATAACATGCTTACACACTTTGCATTCATTTACGTACGTGCATATTGTCCAAAGAAAGAACATAGGCTGAGTGCTTGCAAAATTTATTCTTTCCAAATAAGGGTGAACTAACCAGATTCGGGGGCCTTTCATTTAAAAATGTCTGGACATATAATACTGACATCATTGGCGTTGTGAGCGATGGACTTAGGAAGACATTCCAGAGTTGACTAGTTACTTATTTGACTTTTGTATAAGAATGTGGGTTAGAAAAGGGGTTAGAGCGTTGTAGCTGGACGGGTGCAATGTGTTCGCCGTAATGGGAGAGGATTGCTAGCAGAATGGTTAGAAGAGCAGTGATCGGAGCATTAGTGATAAATATAATCCTTAGATGGGAAAAAGGATCATCGTCATACCAAACCTGTTATTATCCGTTCCCCAGGTGGTGCAGGTGGTTCTTAAAGAGCCCATTAGGCTAATAAATGTATCGTCATCTCTTGGCAGGTGGTACAGGAGAGTCTACGCATCCCTGGTAGTGACCTGCACCTGGTGTACCACTCCAACAGTGTGGCCGGATACCTGTCCACACTCCTCCTCCAGCTTACACCCATGGAAGTACCTGCAGCACTGTCTATGGTGCATCTCAAGGTACGTCAGAGAGAGAGAGAATACTTGTAAAGCTGGGTGTTTGTCTCCCAGAAAGAGAAAGTCCTGTCTTGCCGTGGACCTGATATGGACCGAAATAGATGCAAAAGTTCTGATGTGGAATGAAATAGATACAGACATACTATGTAGGTAATTCTGAGTATTTAATCCTCCTTCCCCCTTCCCTTTCTCTACCAGGTGACCCTCGAGGGCTCAGTATTCGAGAAGGTGTTCGAGGCTGACCCCAACATCACCTACACCTTCACGTGGAACAAAAGGAACGTATACAAGCAGAAGGTGAGCCAGGACGACCGCCATGTTGGAATTTCTGTATATTTACTTTGTCATTAAATTAGTAATAGGTGTTGATCGTTTTGACGTGTTCATATCTAAATACTGGTTGCACGATTTTAAAATCTATAAGCCTTATATATTTACTGTCTCATAAGATCAAGGAATATATATTTTTTTAATATACGTAGGTTGTACATAATTATCATGATCAAAGTATTAATTTCTTTATAGGTCTTGACAGTTAAAATTCGATGGTTTGGAAGAACGTTGATCACAATTTTTTTGTATAGATTAGTAAGATCATAGCCAAATTGAAAAGAAGACAAATGTCGGTAAATGGAGGTGTTAGTACCAATCTAACAGTGCTGGAATATCGCAACAGAAAAGTCGTCCTGTGGTAGGAACTATAGTTGAAATATCGCATTCTCCTATCCAGTTTGCCAGTATATCTATCTGTCTATCTATCTCAATCTGTAGCCAGATGCCTTAATCCCGGAAGGCTGTCCTTTTTTCAACCCCCCTCCCCCTCCCCGCTTATATACCTCTCCACCCAATCTCCATCTTTACTTTTGGTCTCCCTCTGCCCCATCCACCACACACGCATACGGTACACACTCTTCCTCAGTCTGCTATTCCTCTTTCTTTCCACATGAAATGGTAGAAAGAAGAGGAGGATGCTGTAAATTAAAGAATCCAACAGGAAAGTCGCTGAACTTGCAACTGCAGTGATCAGTGTTACCATTCAGTGCTACGCCTGATTACACCTCTTTGACACCTGCCACTTACCTTAATTACAGGTTCATTGAATACCTGCAGGCCATGTCTCGCCTTTTGATGCCCTTCTTAGTCTGGTTGTATATTGAATTTTTTTTTCTCTCACCTCACCTTTTCCTTCTTATCTCTTCACACCTTCCTCTTAACGTCTCTCTCTCTCTCTCTCTCTCTCTCTCTCTCTCTCTCTCTCTCTCTCTCTCTCTCTCTCTCTCTCTCTCTCTCTCTCTCTCTCTCTCTCTCTCTCTCTCTCTCTCTCTCTCTCACACACACACACACACACACACACACACACACACACACACACACACACTTTTTTTTTCACGTGCCTCTCTCTCACAGGTGTACGGCGAAGCAACAGCCCTGGTCTCAGTGGGGTATCAGTATGTAACCTGTGCACGTATACTGTGGGAGACGCTGACGGCCAAACTGCACGGCTTCCACATGGATATATCTGATGTTGGCGGATGGAACCTTGACATACACCACATGTACAACTTTGAGGCCGGTGAGTGTGAGAAACATACATGGTTTGGGTAGATTCCTACATGAGTCACATGAAGTGAGGGGATGAGTAGATGCATACATAGATAAGATATACAAACACTTAAATGCATACACGCAGTTTAGATATACTCACACAGTTGGCACACACACACACACACACACACACACAGCTTGGGTATATATAGACACACGTATCTGATGTAGACAGAAAAAACCAGGAAATACACACATTGAGGCATATGATTGAGCTGGATAGATATACACAAAAAAAAAAAAAAAAAAAGTGTCCATGGCATTTTTTCAGTTTCACTTTTTCATTGCGGCCTTTTTTCTTCACAGTCTCGGTCTTTTTTATCACAGTTTTATCTGTCATACCATGTTACCCAGTGCTCTTCTATTGTCTTTGTTTCTCATATCAGTCTTTGTATCAGCATTTTATCGAATTTCATCGTTTTACAGTTTTTGTCACTAGTATCCAATTTTGTTTTTGTCAGTTTTTATATTGACTGATAATTACAGATCTTTTCTGTGTCAGTTTTTTGCCTTCTTTGTTCTCATGTATTGATACAGATTGATAGCTAAGTAGGTAGAAAAATGGAGTCAGTCATCTCAGTCCATCACTCTCTCTTTTTCCTTGCAATTTTTTTTTACCCTCCATGCCCTCTCTGGTGAGGTGCTTTGTGTTTGTTACAAGTATAAGTTAGCCATTAACTTTATTTTGTCCCGGCCTACTCAGCCATCTCGCCCCATAATATTTTTCTTTACCCCTTGCAATTATTTTCTCCCCAGGCCTTCAGCAGCAAGGTACATTGTTGTGTATAAGTCAGCTATTAACTTTATTTTGTCCAGGCCTTCTGCAGCGTGGCGACGGCTCAACGATGGACCTACGTGAGGCCCCCAGACTGGTGACACCTCTGATGGGCACAGGGTCACAGCGGCAGGTGGTGTGTCGGCACTGCTCGGGCCCTGCCACAGAGGCACAGTTGCTCACGCCCACCAGCCTAGCCTCGGGACCGGACGGTTCTGTGTATGTGGGCGACTTTAACCTACTCCGACGCATCACCCCCAATAGGATGGTGTACACGCTACTGCAATTGAGGTGAGTGTTGGTTGTGCTTGTGCTGATTTAGTAAATTTTACTTGGTTCATTTTAAGCTTGTTTATTCATTTGTACTTTTTAGTGACATATTTCATATTTTGGTAATTGTTCCCCTCCCCCTTCCCCCTACTCTGTTTCTACCTATCTGTCTATGTCTGTGCAACTTTTTATTCTCCCTCTACAGTGCGACACAGGTATCATACGGGTACCAGATCGCCGTATCACCTGCGGATGGCCAAGTGTACGTGAGTGACCCTGAGAAGTACAGAGTGTTACGTGTACTATCACTCACAGACGTCACAGAACCCACTACCAACTCGGAAACCGTTGCTGGCAATGGGGAGAGATGCATACCGGGTAAGTTTTTTATTTGTTTATTTTTTTTTTGTGTATTCATTCACTGATGTCACAGTTCTCGGGAATGCGAGGCGATGAATACTTGATTTAGATTAATGTAGTTCTAGTTTGTAGGTAATTTTATTTATTTTTCGTTTTGCATGTCTTCATAAGGTTTTAATCTTCTGTTGTGTTGCATAATAAGGGGTGGCAAATTAATTTAACCTAGAAAAATAGTCAGCCATTTCTAATAGAATTGCATTTCAGCCCCAACAGTTACTGTGAGTTATTCTTTATCGAATCTTCACTACTCATTCCAGTGAATGTGTCTTTTCCAAGTATATTTTAGTAATAAAGAAACCTGTTTGCCTGATTCAGTCCTAATGTGACGGGGGTCTGTCTTCTACAGTCATTTCTTTCTTTCTTTCTTTCTTTCTTCTTCTTCTTCTTTTTTTTTTTTTTTTTTTTTTTTTTTTTTTTTAATACATCGTTTTGTTTAGCTTATTCGATGTGTGAATTTAAAACATGTCATACTAAGCGCCGTTTACCTGATTATGTTAAGCAGGATGTGGCAGCCCCTCTGCCAACCACTTGTAAAACAGGCTTTTAGGTTCACTTTAATGTGGGAGTGGGGGTAAAAATGGCCGATTCTTCACGGATTCATATCTTGATAAAAGATTAGAGAAATATGATTAGTAATTGTAGAACAAGTAAGCTTGTTTTGATATACGGGGAAAAATCTAAATAATAAAAGATAATGTAAAGCAACACGCTTATGTTACGGGTAAGAGCCATCCCATCATCAGTGTGCCATGCTCAGGTATATACACTCACCCCCTCCCTTGGGTAATCTCGCATCATCTTTTAAGGAAGGTAATCCCTGGCCGGGACAACTTTGCTCGTGAAGCTCATAAAAGTGGACTTGTCACAGGAGGGAGAAAATTAATCGCCAGAGCAGGGTATGAGTTGGAGTAGAATGGCGTTGACCCGAGGGACACGTAGTTCCCAGGGCCTTATCAAAGTGTTGTTGAGTTTTTCGACAAGTTTGGTAATTATGTTGTAAAGTATCGGTGTGATTCATAATTTTTGTATTTTTTTTTTCTCGTGGATGTAATTAGTCCTGCTCATAAGTGATGCCTGGGCTATTCAGCACTAATCACCGTTGATGTTGGCTCAAGTAGTGTAAATACTGTTCATTATGTAAATACAGATTATTAGTTTTCAAGAGAAAAACAGATTTAATAGGTAGGTAGATACCTAAATAGATAGGTATAGATAGATATGGAAACCACTATATAGGTATAGACAGATAGACAATATGTTCTCATAAACCCAAACCATCATATTTTCTGGAATCGAAAATTTCTAGTATTGTAGTAGGTATAGAAATAGGCACTGTACTCTAGATAGACAACATTAATGTAACCTAAGCTATTTTATTTCCACCACCCAGACCCTGCTTTGTTTGCAAGCAATATAGGTCTGTAGGTAGTTAGATAGATATTGTTCTAACATAAAGCCTAACCCAAACGTTCTCTCTCTTTCCAGGTGATGAGAGACATTGTGGCGACCGAGGCCCTGCAAGAAAAGCCCGACTAGCCCACCCCAAAGGCCTAGCAATAGCTGCAGATCGCACCATGTACATCGCAGATGGCACCAACATCCGTATGGTGGATCCTCAGGGGGTGATACACACACTAATAGGCCATCACGGACACAAGACACGCTGGAGACCCTTACCATGCACAGGGGGCTTACCAGCTAATCAGGTGGAGCTGCAGTGGCCAACCGGTCTTGCACTTTCACCTCTAGATGGTACCTTGCACATACTGGATGACCATGTGGTACTGCAGGTGACTAGTGATGGATCTGTGAGGGTGAGGGCTGGCTCCCCTCTGCACTGCCCTGCACATCATCACCGGCATCCACGCCCTCTTGGTCAGTATAATATATTAAAACATGTTCGTTTTTTGCATTTACATGAATAAATTCAAGCTTTTGATAATTATCAAAATGTAAATTACATTTTCATCGAAGGTAACATTGGATTAGCAGCTGCCTTTGTTATACTTTTGTACATATATGCATATACTGTATATAAATATGTGTTTGTATGGATATAGATAGATAGGTACATGCATACATACACACACACACCCAAGGTTTATTGATTCCACCTGCTTAGCTGCAGTCATGCACTTAACTCTTTCTGCACTATATTTAGTCATTTTTTGTGTCATTCGTTTGCATTTAAAACATATATGTTGGTCTTCCTCTACAGGCACCATCACAGGTCTGGCCTTCGCGCCCTCTGGTTCACTGTACCTGACTGAGGAGGACGCCCACAAGCACCACTCCGTCCTAGAGCTGTCCCCATCAGGCCAGCTCGCACACTTTGCAGGGGCAAAGCCAGAGTGTGGTTGTGATGACATGGACGACTGTACCTGCCCTGCCGAGGATAAGGTTGGTGTGGATTAGTAGATGTGGGTGTGTTATGTGATAGTTTTACCATTCTCTATCTTAATGCTTTCTCTGTATGTCAGTCCTACTTGGTTCCATCGTTTAATGCAGGAATAAGGCTTTTGATGGTAATGCTAATATTGATAATGAACAGCAATAGATGTCTTTAAGTAAAAAAGTGGATGACACGGGTGGAACAGGACGTGGATGGAAGAGAATGTGGACCAGGGGATAGATGAAAGAGAATGTGGATATGGGTGTGGGTTTTTGGATGTGTAAGTGTTCTGAGTATTTGTGTATAATAATCTGCCTTTATAAATGGATTAATGGATATGAGAATGAATGGAAAACGTGGAGTTGGTGTGGATGGATGAGAAAATGGATGTCAGTGTAAATAAGGATGGAAGGATAAGTGCTTGTGAAGAGAATAGGTGGATGTGAAAGTGTAGAAAGAGTGTGGCAAAGAATGGAGAACTGTACCTACCCTACCAAGGATAAAGATATGGATGAGGATAGAGGGATAGGTGGGTGTGGGAGTGTATGGAATATGTGAATGTAGGAGTATGTTTTCATAGGAATGTATGGGAATGATGAATATAGGTATGGATTGCAGAAGTATTATTAGCTCAGCTAAAAATTATGCCCACTTACAGCCACTGACAGACCTCCAGAACGCTCACAGAACCTCCAACACTTAACCCTCTCTTCTTTAAAATTACTTGTACCCAAAACTAATGAGAGGCTTCTTAAATTTGTCGTTGAACCTCTTATATATTATAAAACCTTCTCTTCTTCACAATTTTACTAACCCAGAGCCACTGACATGCTTCCAGAGTACTCAGTGGACATCCTGCACCTAACCTCCTCTTTCTTTACAGCAAATACCCCTGTCTACCACCACCGTGTTGGGGTCTGTGTCGGCCATCACGGTGTCTCCTGATGGGGTGGTTCACGTGGCCGACCAGGAGGCACTCAAACTGCTCAGTTTCCACCACTACCTTCCACCTGATGACCAGAACGGCGATTTCCAGGTAAATAAATGTGGTTTTGGAGTATGAGAGAGAGTTCATTGTAGTGAAAGGGGTTTAAATCTCAATATTCAGACTTCGATTTTATTCAGCAAAGAAGATTCTGACTTTGATTATCGGTTCAAAACAATCCCTTGTAACTCTTTCAGTGGAACAGTAGAATGCAATTACGGTAATTTTTTACAATTAACCCCAGAACGTTTTTACTAGGTAGAGGGACACCCTGCTCAGGGAGTTAATATAGAGAGAACTTATTCTGTAACCACATCAATAAATCCCGTCACATGAAATCATAAGATCTGTAATTAATTTTCAAAACTTGTCTTTTGTCATGAAAGTAAGAGAAAGTAGCAGATTGCTTGTAAATCTGAATCAGTGACTTTATTGTTCACTCGACCCTCTGGCACACTCACAGGTGGCCTATCCCAGAACCAACGAGCTGTATGTGTTCAATCGTCATGGCCACCATGTCGAGACCCGAGACTTAGTGACAGGCCGAACGCTGTACTCGTTCCTGTACTCCAAGAACACTTCCTTCGGGAGACTCTCCAAGGTCACAGACTCCTCCAGCAACAAAGTGATGTTCCTGAGAGACTACACTTCGGCTGTCAGTCAGGTGGGTGGTGTCAGATTTGTGTTGGAGTATTGTACCATTACACGTTCACAAATTCTTGAGGAATTGCCTGCTTGGGATAGTTTTTTCATCACACTTACCATGACCTTCAACCCATAACCTCCATATTTAAACAAGGCCTAAGTATGATCAGTAACTATCAGCTTGTTAACAAAAATGAGATAGCTGTGTATGTTGTTGCTTTCAGTAGTTGAAACCCAACTCAACCACAAACATTTCGTCCCTGCTACACATGTGGTAGGAGATACATTGCTGCAGTGATTTCATTCAAAGATGTATTTCCTGCCGTGACTTTTCCATATTTCTGCAGTGTTTTCTTCTAAAGACTAAAGAATTTTTATAATTTACGCACTTCAAATCCGTCCGTTTCCCTTCGTGATTCATACGTTTCATATCCTTTACATAAAATCCTATGCTAATCTTCATTTTTTTTCCTTCATTAAACTTTGTGTTAATTCTTTTTCTTGATATTTTCCTGTACCGATTTTCTGTAAACTTTTTTCCCCGTGGCTATACTTTCTTGCCCCGATTTTTTTCTACACTTTTTTTTTTTTTTTAGTCTAAAGTTTAATTTTTACTACCATCTTACACTGATTTTGTCTACACCAGTTTCTCTAAGGTTTATTTTTTACCTTTACCTAGCCTAACCTCTGAGCCAGTGTCCCTTCATCCAAGCCGTCCTCCCCCATGATCCAGCTAACTTCTAGACAATCCCCGGAATCACACAAAAAAGTTGCACACAATACCCTTAGAGGCGCTATCGGGACCACCAGCCCGACCCTTCTCTCCAACTTGAGTAGGGTAGGGAGCGTGGAGAGAGTAGAGAGAAAAAGGGAAGATCGAGGGAATTCGGAAAGAGGGAAGGTGGAGAGAATAGGGAGTAAAAGGAAAGGTGGACAGAACAAGAAGAGAAGGGAAGATTAAGGGAGGGAAGAATGTTGGAGAAGAGAAGGATTGAAGAGAACGGAGAAAGATGATGATGAGAAGGGATGTTGGGTGGGAGGAGAGAGGGAGAGGAAGGGAAAGATGGATGATAGAGTGAGATGCAGGATAGGGTGTGGGAGGGAAATGTGTAGATGATGAAAAAGGAGGAAGGAAAGGATGTAAAGGATAAAAGGTAGAGGAAGAAAAGTGGGAAAAGGGGAGGAAGAGAATGAGACGGGCAGAGGAAAGATGAAGTAGAAAGGATAGAGGAAGAGGAAGAACAAAGAGGGAGGATTAGGATAACGGAAGGATGCGATGGGAGGATGAAGGAATAAAGGAAAAGATATATAAGAAGGAACGAGGGGGAGGGATGTAAAGAATAAATGAGAGAGCCGAGGGATGACTGGAGAAAAGGGAAAGAGAGGATGAGGAGAGAACATGAGAGAAGCCACGATGAACAGAAAAAGTGTAGAAGAAAAAATGAGACAGAGAGAGAGAGAGTAGGCGATAAAAAGGGAGAGGATGAAGGATAAAGGGAGAAAGGGGAGAGAGAGATTCCATTCAATTCCGTCAAAGCCTTCACAAGTTTGACTGAGCCACCAAAAGTCTACTTAAGTTCTCACCAGTCACCTTCCCTTCCCCTCGACTTCTCTCATCCTTCCACATTTTCCCTTCTCCTTTCTATATCTTTCCTCCATTGTCCAGTCCTTTTCCCTCCACTAGTTCCTTCCCTTTCCATCCACTTCATCCATTCCCTCGCTTCCCTACAATTCATTCCCCCACTCTCTTCCCTCCCCTCACTTTCTCTCCCCTCCCGTTCCCTTAGCTTCATCTCTCCCTTTCCCTCCCCTTCCCTAAAATTCTCCCCTCCCCTCCCCCACTTCTCACTCTCTTCATATTCTCCTACCCCTTTTCCCTTCTTCATCATGTTATTTTCCACTCCTTTTTCCTATGCATCTTCCACATTGTTCTACCTTCTCTTCTTCCCCCGCTTTCTATTTCTTCTTCCTCACTTTCTTGTATTTCCTGTTTCTTACATTTTATTTCCTCTTCCTCCCCTTTCTTCTATTTCCTCCTCCTCCCCTGCTTTCTATTGTTTCCTTCTCCTCCTCCTCCTCCTCCTCTTTTTTTTTAAATCCTCCTCCTTTCCATTCCTTTCCTCTTCCCCTCACCCTCATTCTTACCTTTGTCCTTTTTATCCCTCCTATTCCTCCCTCCCCTCACTCTCCTCCTTTTTCTACCCTCTCTTCTCCCTCCTCAGTCTCTCTCTTCCCTCATCTTCTTTCTTTCACTAATGTCATCTCTCTCCCCACCTTTCTTATGAAAGGTTTCCCTTTCTTGTATCCTCTCTCTCTCTCTCTCTCTCTCTCTCTCTCTCTCTCTCTCTCTCTCTCTCTCTCTCTCTCTCTCTCTCTCTCTCTCACTTCCTACCTTCCTCTCATCTTCTTTTCCCCCCTTGCTCTCCCTCAGTCTCTCCAGTCATCCACTAATATCTCCCTACCTCCGTCTCTCCCCCCAGCGTTCCTCCAGCCCCTCCAATCTCTCCAGTCTCTCCTTCCTTCCTGGTGTCCCGTATATCAGTGTGGGATTTCCTCTGCTGCCGGCTTAACCACCTCTATTGTTACTCTTTCCTTTAGTCACCCCCTCCCTCTCCTCCTCCTCCTCCTGTCTTTTCCCTCCGCAACCCTTCTCCACACTTCTCATCAGCCCCTTCCCCTCCCTCATCCCACCTGTCCTATCGTCTGCTTTTGCCTCCTTCCTTCCCCTCCCCTACCGTCCTTCATTTGTCTGGCCTTTCCCCCTTTTTCCCTTTCACTATTTGTATTTTCTTCTACCGTCGTCCCTCTCTCTCTCTTCTTCCTTTTTACTCCACTTGCCTGCTTCTTCCTTCCTACCTCTCCTTTCCCCCTCGCCCTCCCTCTATCCCTCACCCCCTCTTTCCTATAGAGTCTAAGGTATAATAGAACGAGGGGTACTTAAGCCACCGCGACACCCTCAAATAACTTTAGTCTACCCTCCCCTCTTACCTACCCTCCTGATCGCAGTTTTCTTTCACTTCTTCCTCCCGTTTCCTCTTCCCATCCTCTATAGCTGAAGGTATATCTATCTATCTGCTCTCAATCTGTCTATTTATCTATATATACCGAATATAATCAGTTTTCAGTTCTACTAGGCCTCAGTGATTTTCCCTAGTGTTAGGATTTGCATTGAATGGTAAAGAAAGGGAAGAAGGTTAGGATGAGAATATGATGATAATGTGTCGATATTTTACCATTTTGTACAGAACGATATTAATTCCCCCCCCCCTCCCCCCGCACCCTCAGCCTTTTCCGTAATATCTCCATTTTCCCTCCACTTTATCCTTTTATTTTCCCTTCGTCTTTTCCCATAGAGCCGAACGTATAATAGAACGAGGAGTACTTAAGCCACCGCGACACCCCCTAATAACTTCAGTGCCCCCTCCCTTCCTCCTGCCTGTTTTCGTTTTCCGTTCTTTGCTTCTCTCTTTAATTTCTTTTTACCATTTTTTCTTCTTCATTGTCCCTCTTCTATTATTATTATTATTATTATTATTATTATTATTATTTCTAGTTTTTTTTTTTTTTTAATAATGTCACACATACGACGTTACTTTTAAACGGAATTCCCCTTTACTGTCCACGGCCAACAGTAATTCTTTGTGGATATCATGTAAATCACTGAACTTATCCTTCACCCTTTCAGCTTCTTATTACCATCATTCTTGACAGTGTTCTGTTTTACCCCCATTCCCATTGATTTCCTCCTTCCCCCAGCACTGTATCATCTCCCTTCCCCAGCTCTATCATCTCCCTTTCCCCATCCCTGTATCATCTCTCTTTCCCCAGCTCTGTATCATCTTACTTTCCCCATCCCTGTATCATCTCTCTTTCCCCAGCTCTGTAACATCTCCCTTTCCCCAGCTCTGTAACATCTCCCTTTCCCCAGCCTCCTCTAACTTCCCCATCCTTTCCCAGATTGAGAATACAATGGGTGAGAAGTTCGCCGTAAGGATTAGTCGTCTGGGGTTGATGACTCGGTTCTCTGAGCGGCCAGGACGAGTATATGACTACACCTATGACGATGATACCGGCCTTCTTGTCGCTGCGTCCTCGCCTGGTGAGTGCTTTGTGTGTGTGTGTGTGTGTGCGTGTGTGTGTGTGTGAGAGAGAGAGAGAGAGAGAGAACATGGCTGTTTTTGTGTGCTTATTAAATGTATCATCCCGTCATTCCTTCATCACCCACACCTCTCTCCTACAGGGCGTCTCACTTACGTCTACGAATACGATGAAACCGGACGATTGGTTACCGTTGTAGCGCCCACGGGGTCGCGTGTGGCCGTGGACTCGTGGATGGGCGGCGAGGGGTCGTACCGGAGTCTCAGTGTGGGCGTGGCAGGCTCGCAGGGACAACGCAACGCCCACACCCTCACCATGACAGGAAACTCTCGGGCGGTGTTCACGCAGGGTGAGTAGAAAACTGAAAAGCTTGTTATGTTCTAAGTTAAGCACAATATATACCTATTTACGCGAAATACTTCATCGTTTACTCTTTAACACAGTTGCTCATATGTTCACATTGCATTTTATATATAAACTTACGTGCATACGTATTCACACACACACACACACACACACACACACATTAACTAGCTCGCACACTCCTTTCAGTCACACACACACACACACACACACACACACACACACACACACACACACACACACACACACACATTAACTAGCTCGCACACTCCTTTCAGTCACACACACACACACACACACACACACACATTAACTAGCTCGCACACTCCTTTCAGTCACACACACACACACACACACACACACATTAACTAGCTCGCACACTCCTTTCAGTCACACACACACACACACACACACACACACATTAACTAGCTCGCACACTCCTTTCAGTCACACACACACACACACACACACATTAACTAGCTCGCACACTCCTTTCAGTCACACACACACACACACACACACAACCACTCTTACGTACAGTCACACCCTTTCACTCACTCGCAAACTCTGATTCACTCGCTTACACAGTCCTGACATGTTGACCGAGCCGAGACAAACGAGAGAACTGATCCCTCTGTTTACACTGGCAGTCAGCTGATCTCCACGTGACAGATCAGCTGACTCCTGTTTACATTACACTGGAGGCCTTGTTTACCCCCGGGCCTGGCAGTCAAACACATCATCTGTTGCTGATGTAGCGAGGGTCATGAGGCTGGAAACGATGGATTGGGAGTAAGACTGCGATTGTTGGATTAGGGTATTGGAAAACAGGTTGGTAATGAAGTATTTTAGTACTGAAAAATGGGACTAGGGTAAAAGGGAAGTGCTGTAGTAGTAGTAGTACTGAAAAAATAGGTTAATAAAGGAGTTTTAGTACAGGAAAATGGGTTGATCATGGAGTTTTCAGTGCTAGAGAATTGTATTGGGAGTAAAGCTCCGAGTGTTGGATTAGGGTACATTATTATTATTATTATTATTATTATTATTGTTGTTGTTGTATCATCATCATCTGGACATTGCCACTCCTCACCCTGCCCTAGGGTGGGAAAGGAGGTCCGAATGATGATGATGAATGAATATCATCATCATCATCATTATTATTAGTGCAGCGAATGTACTGCCGGATGAATGTTGTTCTATTCCTCATGGTTGTAGGACCATTGTGTGATGAAAGTTGACTTTATTGGGAATATGATTATAGTTAACTGAAGAGTTGATATTATAGCAAAGGTAATACTAGCATCGAGTTGGGAACACAGTATTTGTGATTGATGAGTTAGTGATACTGGCAAGGAAATTATGCTCAAGTTGTTATTGTTTTTGTTCATGCACTGTGTTTATTATTGAAGAGTGCTTGGTGTGTGTGTGTGTGTGTGTGTGTGTGCGCGGGTGCGTGTGTGATCTCGGGTGTCCGTACCTTTATGTGCATGAACAAGAGTGTGTGAACATGTGTGAACCTGTTTGCTGTGTGTGCGTATAGGTGATCGTATTTGTTGTGTTAGTATTTTTAATCGTGTATATTTGATATTAAGTATCATAAATCTCAGTGTATTTATGGTTTTTGTGCATTTGTATAGGTGTATTTGTAGGGTGTTTATGTCCGGTTTGTTTATGTGTGTATGCCTATTTTAAATATCCTACATTATCTCAGTGTATACATATTTGTGTGCGTTTGTGAATGTGTACAGGAAATTTGTGCGTCTCTGTGTGTGTGCGTGTGTGGACAAGGGCGTGGCAGTAGCTGGGTGAGGGAGGGGGGAGGGAGGGAGGGTACAGGAAATGAGACCTTGCATAATCCTACCAGCCTGCATCCTAAGCTTCTCTCCCTCTCTCCTCTCCTCTCTTTTCTCTCCTCTCCTCTTTTCTCTCCTCTATTCCATTCCATTCTTCTCTTTTCACATCTTTACTTGTCTTTTCCCCTCTTCTTCATTCTTCCTTTCCTGCCTTTTCCATTCTCTAAAAAAAATCGCGCCCCCAATTTTCCAATTTGTTTTTCTTTCTCTTTTCCTCTCCTCTTTTTTTTTTTTTTTTTTTTTTTTTTTTTTTTTTTGACTGCGCTCTCTTCTCCATTCTCCTCTTTTTGTGTCGCCATCCCTTTCCTTTTACTCTTCTTTTCTTGCCCTTTCTTACCTGTTCATTTTTTTCCTCTTTTACTCCTTTTTCCCGTCTTTTCCTTTTCTTTCCCTTTTAGTTCCGTCCCTGGAAAGGATTAGTAACGAGTATTGTATTACCATCCTTGCATCTCTCTCCATTTACTCGTTCTTCCACACCGTCCTTTATTCCTTTTTCCTCCCTTTCTCTCCCTCCACTTCATTTTTCCTTCTCTCATTCATTCTACAGTATTCCTTTCCTCTTAACTTCCACATCCTTCTTTCCTTTCTCTTTATTTTCTGACATTCTGTAGCTTTCCTCGCAGTTGTCCTTCGTCTCCCTTCTGCTCTGTTTCCCACGTCTCTTCTCATTTTGTAACCTCTCTCTTCGTTCACTGCTCCGCTCCCCTCCGTATCGTACTTCTTTCTCATCTTTTGCTCATCCTTCCGTCGTCACCTTTCCTCTTCTCCTCTCCTCTCTTCTCTTCTTCTGTCCTCTCCCCTCCTCTTGCCTTCCATATTCACCACAATGATTCTATATTTCCTTTGACCTTACAGAGCATCTACTCATCACCTCTATTTCCTTTCCTTCATTTCTCTCCCCCTTCCCTCGTTTCCCATCCCTTTCCCTAGTCTCCCATCCCTTTCCCTAGTCTCCCTTCCCATTCATCGTTTCCTTTTCCCTTCCCCATTCCTTCGTCTCCCTTTTCCATTCTCTCATCTCCTCATGCACTCTTCTATTTTTCTTATCAACCTCCATCCCTGTCCATCTTTACTCTTGTTTCTCATTTCCTCTCTTCCTTTCTTTCCCCTTCTCAAGTTATCTTCTTTCCTGTTTCATCTAGTTTCTTTCCTGTTCTCTCTTCTTTCCTTCCCCTTACTCCCTTCTCATCCCTTATCTTTTTCGTGCCTTTCCTCTCACCTTTCCTCTTCTTATCGTCCTTCCTATTCCATCTTCAGCTTCTTTCCTCCTCTCTCCATCCCTCCCATTTTCCTCATCCCTCATCTTTTTTCGTAGCTATCTTCCCTCCCACCATATATACATACCTTATATATGGCTCTCCCTTAGACACCACATTTCATAGGTTGCCAGGAGATAGCTTAGGCATCCCCTCTTTCCCCCTTACCTCGGTCCTTTTCCTTGTTTTCCTCTACTGTCCCTCTCCCCATTTCTTTCCTCTTCTCTCCCCCGTTTTCTTCCCGTTTCCCATCTCCATATCCCCTTTCACTCTTTCATTTACCATCCGCCCTCCCCCTTTCCACTCCTCTCCTCTCCTCTCCTTTCCTTATCTCTTTTCTCCTCCTCCTCCTCCTCCTCCTTCTCCTCCTCCACTTCTCTTCGCTCTCTCACCTCTGCCACATCATGTTTATTATAGTACCATACGACTCCCATACACACTCCACATCTGAGTTTTCTGATAGTCATTTCTCTTCCCGTTTAACCTCCTGATCTTTGCTTTCTCCCTATTTTTCTCCCTTTTGTCACCACATCTCCCCCTACCTTCCCCTCTGTTCCCCTTCTCTTGCTTCCCCGTTTCCTCACTCTCTTCCTCTGCTTCTCCCTTTTCTTCCTTCCTCTTCGTTCCCTTCTTCCTCTCCTCTCAGTCCCTTCCACGTCATATATATACAATCATGGTATATAACTTCCACAATACACACTCCATATCTGAACATTGTGGGCCTAGGCATCTCCCTCACACTTTTTCCACTCTTGCTTATTTGACATGGGAGGCATTTGGAGGTCCCCTGGTGAGTCTTACACGGGTTTACCCTCCATGTTTGTGTTTTCTGTGGCGGTCCTTCTCTGCTGTCCCGTTTTCTTTGTCTAGCTTTGTTTTCATCTGTGTTCTAGGTACTTTGTGCAGTCTCTCTCTCTCTCTCTCTCTCTCTCTCTCTCTCTCTCTCTCTCTCTTTTATCCGCTACTTTCGACGCATTGGTATTTCTCCCACTACTTCCTTCCCTTCCCATCTACCACAGTACCATCTCTCCCCCTCTCCCCACCCACCTAGATAACCTCCCCACCAATTTCCGGCCACAAACTGTTTCCGAAATGCCGTAGGGGGGAGGGGGAGAAAATGGGAAAGAGGGAGAAGTGGGAGGGGGAGAGAGAGGGGGGGGAAAGGTGGAGGGAAAAGAGGGGATAGGAGACAGGGGGAGAGGAGAAAGAGAATTAAGAAGTAGGGGAGGAAAGAAAGAAATGGGAAAATGTAAAGGGGAAAGTAGGGATAGAAATAATAGGAGAGGAAAGAGGGGAGAGGTAAAACTGGAAATGAGAGAGAGAGAGAGAGAGACCCTAGAGACCATTAGTGGGGTGTCAATCTTCGTTAGTAGGAAGGTCTTATTGAGCTGACCTCCCCCCTGCCCTTTTTATCTATCCACCACCTGTCCACTATCCTCTCCATCTTTCTCTCTCCATCCATCTCCGTCCAGCCAGTCTTTTATTCTGTCCACTTGCTGTATCTTATCTGTCTAAAGCTATCATTCTATCTCTTGTTCTCTCTCTCATCGCCGTCCAGTCGAGTTTTTTGTTTTTCCTCCACTACCTCGCTTTTTTACCTGCCTGTCTGGTTAATAATTCTCTGTCTGTCTATCTGTCTATATCTATCTCTGTCTATCTATCTATCTATCTGTGTTTATCCTTGGTGGGTGTTTGTAGTACACCCTCCATGTGCTAGCATATTTTGGCACCGCATCGATTGTTACATGTGAAGCCTCTGACACACACACACACACACACACACACACACACACACACACACACACACACACACACGACTAATGCACTGTTCCACACCAACACTCCAATCCACCCAGTTCGTACTTGACTAGCGTGGGGGAAAAGTTCATTCTGGCTGTCACTCATAAGGATTTTTATCCCAGCATCCATACTTTTATCCATTCTATCCTTCCATCCCTCTCTCTCTTCATGCCCATCCTTTGTCTATCCATCATCATCACTTTATCTGTCTATCCATCTATCTGTTCATTTCCAAACCATTATCCAGCCATCATCCGTCTCTGTTTATCTGTCTGGCCAATCTTTTTATCTGTGTCCATCCTCTGTCTGTTCATCTTCCATCTCTGTTTATCTGTTTATTCGTGTCCATCCATTTATCTATCCATCATCCACCTCTGTTTGTCTATCCATCTCTGTTCACGTCCATCCTTCTATCTACCCATCATCCATCTGTTTATCTATCTATCTATTCGTGTCCATCCTTCTGTCTAGCCATCATCCATCTCTTTCCGTATATCCATCTGTTCATGTCCATCCTTCTATCTAGCCATGATCCATCCTTATCTGTCTGTCTGTATCCATCCTATCTATCCATCATCCTTGTCCCTATCCATCTATTCAGCTCTCAGGCCTCCATCCAGCTTTTACCAACCACTAGGCGTGTTAGGACCCCCTAGGGAGACCAGGCTGGGGAAGGCAGAAGGGAGAGGGAAGAGAGAGAAGAGGGAGGAGGAAGGAAGGAAGGAGGGTAGGAAGAGAGGAGATGGGGGAGTGCATGGGAGAGGAGGGAAGAAAGATGAAGAAGACAGAGAGGAGATGGGGAAGTGAGAGAGGAGGGAGGGTAGGGAAGAAAGAGGAAGGGAGAGAGAGAGAGAGAATACCTAGCTGGGAATCTTAGAGGCAAAAGTAGTCATGTTTTGTATACAGATTCTTCCACATATCTCTACATTTCCTAGGAACCATACCCATCCTGTAGCCTTTTTGCACTTCCAGTTAGTCTCTCTCTCCCCTCTCTCTCTCTCTCTCTCTCTCTCTCTCTCTCTCGCCTGTATCCGAGCGAGGGCCGAAATCAACTTAAAACCGGCAACGTACACCTTTACCGTCCGCGTAAAATTGAAATTGAGCCGTAACACCGGTGAGAGAGAGAGAGAGAGAGAGAGAGTTGTAAAGAGCAAGTGTCGTAAAGGCAAGGAATATAGGAAATGAGAGTGAGATTAAGTGAGAAAGGAGGAATGAGATTAAGGTGGGATTGTGAATTGTATATGATGAGAGAAAGCAAGGAGTAGGAATAATGAGAGAGAGAGATAGAAAGAGAGAGTCATAAAAAGGAAATTGGAGGAAACAGGGAGTCAGAGTAAACAAGTGGAAAATAGTGTGTTAGAGCAAGGAGAGAGAGAGAGAGAGAGAGTGGTTGTATAAAGCAAATAACGTGTAAAGGCAAGAACAGGATGAATGAGAGGAAGGACAAGCAGTAAAAGAGGAACTAAAAGACAGCGTAAATCTGGAGACAAAGGAATGTGTATGAGAGAGAGAGAGAGAAGGAGGGAGGGAGGGAGGCAGATAGTTGGCTAGATAGATAACAAGACAAGGAAATAGAGAGGAGGCGGGAGAGATCAGGCAAAGATAGATCAATGTAGATAGATACAAAGATAAGCAAAGAAGAGGACAAGATAACGGTACAAAACTTAATAGATAGTCGAGAGAAAAATGGGTAAATAGGTAGATAGATAGAGGGGGGTGGAGGAAGGGGGGTTAAGGGATCGGTGCCCCCCTGTACAGTACGTTTTATCAGGGGGCTGCGTGAGTTCATAAGCCCTTTATTGCTTGTTTTACTTACATTACTGGAGAGAGAGAGAGAGAGAGAGAGAGAGACGAAGAAAAAGAATATAAAGAAATCCTGAAACTGATACACGATAGACAGAGACGTGGAGTAGATAAAGTAGTGCCCAGATAGTACGATTAATACGAGAGAGAGAGAGAGAGAGAGAGAGAGAGAGACTGGAAGAAAAAGAATATAAAGAAATCCTGAAACTGATACACGATAGACAGAGACGTGGAGTAGATAAAGTAGTGCCCAGATAGTACGATTAATACGAGAGAGAGAGAGAGAGAGGTGATATTGGAAGAAATACATTGTAGAGAGAACCTGAAACTGATACACGATAGACAGAGAGGTGGAATAGATAAAATTAGTGCCCAGATAGGTAGATAGATACAGTATACAGTAGGTAAAGAAGTGTGTGGGTGAAGTAGAGAACGCTGAAAAGGAGACAAAGAAACCATAGGTAGATAGCATACGGATTGACTTATGGAGAGGCAGATAGACAGACAAAATGGTAGCGATAGACATGTACACGTAGATAGATAGATAGGCGCTCACGAAGACACACCTATAGATATCAAGAGAGAGAGAGAGATAGAGGGGATCGATAGAGGTAGTCATACGTATAGACACCGAGAGACAAATAGATATAGAGGAAGGAGACAACTAAATATCTGTTGAAAATTACAGAGGCAGACAAACATACAGACCCCGATAGACAGTTATAGACAGATAGATAGAGGGAGGAAGGGAATGTTGATTAAATATTAGACACGAATGCCGATAAACAAACAGGAAAATAACTAAATCTCGGTTGAAGATTAAACCCAAGTAAAAAAACACCGGTAGACAGACAGACAGACAGATGGAGGGATAGACAGATAGATAGATGGAGGGATGGGCGCCCCCCGTACGTTTTATCAGGAGAGGTCACTGGGGCGGGGGGCAAGGGGGGCTCTGTGCGTGAGTTCATAAGCCCCTTTACTGCTTGTTTTACTACCCCGGCAATTGCGTCTTACGAGAGCGTGCTTAGGCTGGACCAGAGCCGAGGGGGTTTATGGCAGCGATGTGGATGAGTGAGGATGTGGATAGCTAGGGTGTGTGGATAGGTGGGTGGATGTGGATAGCTAGGGTGTGTGGATCTGGATAGTTGGTGTGTGTGGATGTGGATAGGCGGTTGGGTGGATGTGGATTGTGGTTTTGTGCATAGGTGAGGATGTGGGTGGTGTGTGTGTGGATGTGGATAGCTAGGGTGTGTGGATGTGGAATAGGTGTGTGTGGGTAGCTGGAGTATGTGGATGTGGATAGTTGGTGTGTGTGGATATAGATAGGTCTAGCTGGGGAGGATGGGAGGTTAAGTGTGTGTGTGTGTGTGGTATTGAGTGTTTGGTTGCTGGATGAATGTGTTGTAGGGGTGTGTATGGATGCTGGGTAAGTAGATGGATATGAACAGATATACAGTATACGTGTGTGGATGGAATGTGGGTAGATGGGTGTGTGGATGCTGAGTGAGTGCGGGTTTCATTGTTGCTGTTGGCTGTGGTGGTGGTGGAGGAATGTGGTTGGTGATGATGACGATGACAACCCAATTTGTCTTTGTGATAGTGAGATGCAGGAAGTGGGAGAGGTGGGGTCGCGTTATAGTTAGGTCAGAGAGAGAAGTGGAAGGGTTAGAGATAAAGAAAACAAAGAGGATTGTAAATAGAAGGGAATAGGAAGGTAGGTAGACGCATTATGAGAGAGAGAGAGAGAGAGAGAGAGACGCCACCCCCCAGTCTGCCTCCCTCGTGCCTCAAATCAACTCGGATTTTTAGGCAATCTCGGGGAAATGGTCTGCCTGAACCCCGTCGCTCCATCTTAGGCAGCAGGGATGGGCAGGCAGATGGAATAGGCAACATGGAATAGGCAGGCAGGTAGGATAGGAGGTGATAGGCAGGCAAAATTGATAGGCGGGAAGATGAGATACGCAGCTATGGGTGTGCAGGGATAGGCAGGCAGGAAGGTAAGATTGAGAGATATATGGAATAGATAGATAAGACAGGCAAATGGGATAGATAAGGAGGCAGGGGGGGGAGGTGGTATAGGCAGCTGTGATTATGCAGGGATAGGCAGGGGATAGGTGGAGAGTTAGGCAGGGAGGAACTTAGGTAAACTAGCAGGAGGAAGAGAGGGACTTACAGACTGTGATGACCTAAGGCGACATGCAAAAAATGAGTGACCTTGACTTCAGGGTCCTTTACAGCTCGGCTTCAGGTAGGTGGTAGTGGCTGTTGGAAGTTTTTCTTTTATCAAAATTGTTCTTGGACAATTTTACGGCTTTCTAGTCATTTTTATATTTCTTCAAATTCATCCCCTCCATTAGGCCCAGTTCCCATAATTTTAAAAAATGTCAATTTCAGTTTCCTGAATTCATGTTATTTTTTTTCACTTCCTCTTATTCAAATTCACTTTTATTCCCATCATTTCCGGCGGTCGTTAGTCCTGCAGTTTCCCGCCATTTCTCGCCATGACTAGTCACTTGGTCAATACCCGAGCACTTTTTTTTTTTTTTTTTTCCTTTTTTGCCTTTTTGTGGCCAGTAACGTGTCATGGCCAAGTTTTATGTCCAGGTGATGGCCATGTTATGTCCACTTTGCTGCCGACCTTTGGGTGTGTTGTAAAGTGGTAAGTGGCGCTGGTTAATGGCGGAATAATTAAGGGGCATTTAAGTGCAATTAGTTGGTGAATACTTGAATTATTAGAGGGCAAAATGGGACAGGGAATTATATCGATTGGTTTGTACCTGTATCCGTCTCTTTATGTCCGTCTATCTATTACTTTATATATCTGTTTGTCAGCCAGTGTAACTATTTCCATCTGTCTGTCCATCCCTCTCTCCGTTTATATCTGTCTATAATTGAAGTGCAGAATGGCTGAATTATGTGAGGGTAATTAGTTAAATAATTTTGTATATTGTAAACTGGTAAATGGGTCTGGATAATGAACACATAACGAAGAGAGAGAGAGAGAGAGAATAATGGATTTAAATCTTCCCTCGGCACAGCACTTGCAGCCATCGAATTTATGTATCCATTTCCCCTCTTGTACCCTTCTGTCAATACGGACGAGGGGGGAAACAAACCTTATCTAACAGCCTGACCGGGCCGGGACTCGAACTCGCGTCCTTACAAATAGTGGCCACTTTTATGCCCACTTTACTGCGAAGCCGTTAGTGTGTGTGAGCTTTGATGATGGAGGAAGTTGTAAAGTGTGTGTGTGAAAAGTGGAAGGAGAGAGAGAGGGACGAATTGCAAAGTTGAAGAATTATGGGAGTTTGAGAGAGTTGCATACATATACAGACCTTAAGGTACCTTTCCAGGCGGCCTTAATATTGTTAATAATAATAATTTAAAAAAAAAAAAAGTGTCCTAGATGTTCAAGGTAGGAAAGCAGAAAATTCTCTCTCTCTCTCTCTCTCTCTCTCTCTCTCTCTCTCTCTCTCTCTCTTTTACATGTCTGTCCCTTGTGAGATAAGACTCCTCTCTCCCTCTTATCTCTCTCACTATCTTTATTTAATTTCCTGAGTGCCTGAAACTCCCCCCCAGTCGGTTATCTTGGAATCTCGGTATTATCAGACGCCATCTCCCCTCTCTCACTCGCTCTCTTTCTCTCTTAGTTCTCTCTCGCTTTCTTCGTTGGGCCAGAGGTGTTCTTCCTTTCAACCCGTGTTAGTCTCTCTCTCTCTCTCTCTCTCTTCCCCCCAAGTCTTCACCCTCTTTCCACATCTTCCCTCGTCCCAGAGAGAGAGAGACATAAGGAAGGGGGAAGGTTGTAGGAGAGAGAGAGAGAGAGAGAGAGACACTGAAGGGGGAGGGCTGTAGGATAGGGGGGTAAGGAGAGAGTGAAAGGACTGGAGAAGGGGAGAGGTAGATTGTTGATGTGTGATAATGCATGTACTTTGGCTATCGTGGGAGGGGGATTGGCCATCTACTCCCCTCATTTAGTTGTACCGAAAATAGATTCGTGTCGGGACCGTGGACGTAGACTCCCCAGCACCTCCACCGAACATCTGCAGAATTTTTCATGGTTTGAGTTCACAATACACAATACCGGCATTTTGTGTGTGTGTGTGTGTGAGAGAGAGAGAGAGAGAGAGAGATTGAATAATTTCACGAATGGTGCAATATAAATGGTGCTGTGCACATCATGACCATCACCATTAGCATAAATCATCGTCGTTGTCGTCGTCATCATCATTTACCGTTAGAACAGTAATTTTTTTTTTTAATCGCTAATTTTGTTACCATTTAGATTAATTCCTTATTCATTCCTTTTCATTTTTTTCTTCTTTTTTATTATTTTGTCTTATAGTATTCACCTCTCTCTCTCTCTCTCTCTCTCTCTCTCTCTCTCTCTCTCTCTCTCTCTCTCTCCCATAATATAGTATTCAAAACCATAGGGACATCAGTCAGTCAGATGTAGGGAAGCTTTTCATAATTGACGTCCTCTTTATCTACCCTTCTCCTTTCTTCTTTTCTTCTCTCTCTTCTTTTGCTTAATGTATGCCTCTGTCTAATTTGTCGATGTGCGGAGTACGTAAGTGAACTTTTTTCTCTATGGGTCTTCCTCTCATCTCTTGTGTGTATCAGTCTTTTAAATATGTGTATATCCTTATCTATCAGTATATGTAGTTATCTATATCAGTCTTCAAAATATCTATATGTATAACCTTATCTATCAGTATATGTATTTATCTAATCTTAGGCACCAAGCCATCTATCTACGTAAACGAGTAGATTTACGTCTCGATCTACTTCTACTTCTCCTGCTCCCAGTCTCCTTTCCTTCCGGTAATTCTTTCTCCCATTTATAATATTCAAAGCCCCAGGGACATTAACCAATCAGGGGCCTGGAAGCTTTCATCATTGACCAATCAGGGACGCCCTCTCTGATCCATCCTATTTTTCCTTTTATTTCTCCTCTAAATACGTTTCGGTTCGTTTCATATCGATGTCGTTCGGTATTAGTAAAATTTTATGTTGATCTTACTTTCTGCTTTGTTTTCGTTTTGCATCGTTTTTCTGTATTCTTCCCACTCCTGTGAATCTGTTATGTATATTTAGTTTCATATTGTTTAGCTCATATTTTCGTTTTTCAAGTGTTACGTTTGTGTAAGCACGTTTTTATGTCGATTTTTTATACCATTATTTTTTGTTGCACGTTAGGTTTGTTATATTAGGTATCTCACTTCCTTTTTTTTTTTTTTTTTTTTTTTTTTTTTTTTTTTGTCAGAGTTGCGTTCAGTGTTTTGGTTTCTCGCGGTAATTATCATCATCGTCGTCCTTGTCCCTTTCCTTTCCTCTTTCTCTGAACGTTACTCTTTCTTATCGCTTCCTCTGTATTTTGTTCTGCTCATTTCCCTTCTCTTCCATCTTTATTACCATCGTCCCTTCCGTTTCCCTACCCTTCCATTCCTTCTTCCCACTTTACCTCCCCCCCATCTCCATCCCTCTCCTCCCCTTGCTTCCCCTCTTTCATCATCCCCTTCCATCTCTCCCCCTCCCCTCCCCCGCCCCCAGTGATCAAAGGGATGAGTGTGACAGACGTAGGCCATTTTGAGGCACGTGGATGCTTTACCCTACAGCTGTCTTATATCACCCTTCCTTTTACCCCTCGTCTTCCTTCTCCCCCTCGTCTTCCTTCTCCTCCTCCTCCTTCCCACTAGCTTTCATTCCCCTTCAGTTTACTTCTCTCAGCTTTGATACTCTACTCGTCTCCTGTATTCCGCCTTTCTTATCTCTCTCCTTCCTCTCCTCACATCCTCTTTACTTCTCCATTTCAGTTCACCTCACGTTTTCCCTTTCATTCCTCTACCTTTCTGTCTCCCTTCCCCTCCCCTCCTCTGTCTAGCCCCTCTACTCCTTTTTGTCATTCCCCCTCCCCTTCCCTCCTTTCCTCTTCTCTTCCTAGCCCTTCCTTCCGCCCCTTCCTCCATTTTTTCTTTTCCCCTCCCAGCCCACGTCTGCTCAGATCAAAGGTATGGGCGTGACAGAAGTGGGTCAGCCTAAGACACTTGCCTGCTTCGGGCGCTAGAAAGGAGACAAGAAAAAATAGAAGGAATATAAAAAGAACAAGAGCAAATATAACCCAAATAAAAACGGAAATGGACAATACAGACACAAATTAAAGCAGTGTAACAAACACGATGGTTAAAAAAAAAAAAAAAAAAAAAAAAAAAAAAAAGCTGATGACAAAGTGCAATAAAACGAGGAAAAAACAAAAAATATAAACAAGGAAGATAGAGAAAAAGTATGGAGGTAGTAGAGAAGAGAGGTATTATTATTATTGTTGTGGGGTCGGGGTTGTGCCAGTTACATTTGAACGTGAACCCAGTGGACTGCAGTCTGAAAAGTAGATATTACAGAGGTTATTGCATCAGAGGAGATTTGTTTTCTTAGTGCATCTCTCTCTCTCTCTCTCTCTCTCTCTCTCTCTCTCTCTCTCTCTCTCTCTCTCTCTCTAAAACACTGCATCCACCCCACCCTTATCTCTCACCACCCCACCCCATCCAACTTAACGTAAGATCAGGACTCATTTTCGCTCTTACATCCTCTTTACCTTAGGCTCTTAATCCCCTGGCACTCTTACCTCGAGAGCCCTTAATTCTCTTTCTTGATTAGTCCCATTATTTTTCGTCTGCTATTGGATTCCTTGGAAATTAAGGGATCGGGTGAGATATGTTTACGTTTGGCCGAGTGAGGGGATGCGAGCCTTTTTAATTACGCGCCTGAAGACTTTTTTTTTGGGGGGGATTGATGTGGGTGCGTTGTTCTTTTGGGCTAAAGTTTTGATTGGATGATGATGGTTGTTACTATTAGTAGTGGTATCAGTATTATTATTACAGCATTATTTTTTACAGCCTTCTAGAGAGAGTCAGAACCTAATTTCCTGTTTACCATGTCTTTTTTACCGGGAAAAGTTATTTGGGTAGCTACTCAGTTCACTTTAACGGAGCGAAATTGTCATCGCTCCATCATGAACGTTGAGCTGTTACAGTAGAGTTTCATTTGGATATGGTGCTAGTCACGAAGAAGTTCCATGGAGTTTATGTTGAGCCGTAGTATTGTATTGTTCTGCCACTGAGCTACATGAAAGAAGCTAAGGTACGTGTAATAATAATAATCCGCCTGTTAAGGTTAATAGTATTCCGCCTATTAAGGTTTCTTATCTATCTATTGCCAGACGCCTTCATCCCGCAAGGGATGGCCACAAACAAATCGCCTCCATATCGCCCTGTCCCCCGTCATTTCATTGCCCTTCTCCCATCTCACACCTCCCTCTCTCATATACCTCTCCACTTCATCCCTCCATCTCATCCATGTCCTCCACCTCACTCAGCTCTCCTCGTTAGTCTCTCACTCTCCATCCTCTCCACATGGCCAAACCACCTCTGTGTGTTTCTCCTAACGCTTCCTATCACATCCCCATCCACACCGCAACGATCCTTCACTTTCTCATCTGTCAGTCTGTCTCTCCGTGTGACTCCACATGCTTCTCTCAAATAACTCATTTAATGCTTATTATGTGATAAATTCTGCCTAGGACTGCATGCATGTTAAAAATAATTTTGCTGTGGTTTTAGGATATTGATGTTTATTTTTTAAATGCTTTTTCGAAAAGAGGTTTTGGCGGCAAGTATTTTAATTCCTAATCGCTCTTTTTCGTTCGGTTTATCATGTTTCTCTTCGTTTTTTCCCATCCTCTTTTATGTCCCATTTAGTTTTCCCTGTCTTTATCTTTTTCATTCGTTTGTATCTTTATCATGTTTCTCATATGGTAATTTCCAGTTTTATGCCTAACTCTTGCCCAGTTTATTGGTCTCGTCTGTTACGGTTGTTAAATTTTACACACACGCACGCACACGCTTGCACCTACATGCACACATATATACATGCATATTCTCTCTCTCTCTCTCTCTCTCTCTCTCTCTAAAGCTCAGACTCCCAGCACATATCTAAGACCTGTCAGTCTTAAATGTACATTATCTTGACGCTTTGTCAGTTATAAATTACGTGATTTATTGTGCGTTGACATTTGTTTTCTTCAGGCTATTTTATTTATTACGCTGGGTGGTAACCATATAACCAAACCATACGTGCTCCCTACGTGTCAACAAGTGAGTTGGTGGAGGATTAGTGCCCCTCCCCATAAAACAAATAACTCAGAGTCAAATGGCCACCCCTTACGGAACTGTGGCGTCTGGCAATAGATAGAATAGATAGATAGTTCCTGGAAGAATACGTAAATGTTAAGTAGCTGCGATAGGTATACTGCATTGGCAAGTTGCATGTTAAACGGTAGTAGCCTAAAACACACAAAATCGTGAATCGTATTGAACTAAAAGAGGTACGGCAATATTTGGGTTATGCAGGGAACTACTACTTACGCGCACTAGACAAGCCAAGATCTACAGCTGTCATGCGTCCGGAAGTTGCGAGTATCCTGAAGGTATGAAGTGGTGACGAGTGCTAGAACTTTGCCTAAAGTTGGATTTACAGAAAGGACAGTGGATATTATTGGCTTCCTACCTCATCAAGACTTCATCGTGGGACGAAATATGTGTAATGAAAGCGAAGATGGATGCTACAGTGATAAGGAGCAACGAAAATAAATTGAGCTGTCCTTGGTTTGTATTCCATGGCTAAGCACGGTAGGCTGTCGTGAGCTTACTGTAGATGATGATTCTTAGATGAATAAATATAGCTAGCTACCGTGAATATTTTAAGTTGAAAAAATAAACTGCACGATAAAGAGGATTAAAATAGCCTACACCAGTGGTCTTATATTGCAAAGAAATAAGGAAGGTAATCAAATGTTACGCGCAGTGGACATTTACTGCGTCTTGGGCGGGAACCGGAAGCAGAGAAGGGGGGTATCTTGAAAGTGTGTGATTATGTGCTCGCTCTTCAACGATGTTCCTTAATTTTGGATAGTTACAGGAAGGATAGTGAACTTTAGTGACTTCATTTCTCATCATGAATTCATCGAAGGACGAAATATGTGCAGTGAAGACTACAGTTAATAGGAGCGATGAATAAAAAGGTATGTGTCGCCCTGCTCTGGGTTTGTATTCATCCGCGTCCATGGCTGATGATGCCTAGTGATGCTCAGATTATAAATAATTATATTAATATAGATCGTTGCCATAAATGTATTAGACTAAAACAGTGCACGGCAAACGGCATTTAAATACACCCGTGATATTGTTTTGCCGATAATTAAGGCATACTGTAGTGTTTGGGCGTGAGAGGGAACTACTTCGTTACGCGCAGTGGGCGAGAAACGGAAGCAGAATGAGCGAGTACCTTAGGAGTGTTAGGTGAAATTCTTGCTCTCCAACGATTTCCCCAAATTTCGGCTAGGTAATGGAAGGATAGTGGACTTTCGTGACTTCCTATTGCATCATGAATTAATCAAGAGGAGGAATACGTGTCATCATAGCGGAGATCGTTGTTAACAGCGATAAGGAGCGACGAAAATAAGGTTCGTTTTTCCCCAGAGTTTCTTCTCCTCCCCTCGACTTCATCCACTACCTTTGCAAGTTATCGTTACTGTTTCACCTCATTGTTATCCCTCGTGATACTTATTTCTGTAAATATCAACATAGATGATATAAATAACACTCAAGAGAATATTAATGTGTGATAAAGCAGAAATTAACTTCTGAAGATTCTAGAAAGCGTTGAGGAGTGAGCCTGTTGCAAGTGTGTATTCCTCCGCCACCGTGAGGTTCTCTCTCTCTCTCCTGGCCATGTAATTGTAAAGAAGTTGACCTGATGTTATTAAGAAAAAATAACGAGATGTTTGTTAATAGAAGTAATTGAGATGTATTTAATATATTAACGATTCAAGTGTACTGAGTAGAGGATTACTTGGCTTCAGGCGTAATTAAGAACAAATTGCCTTCAGGTGTAATAAAGACGAATTAGACCATGTGCAATTGATAGAGAGCAAGTTGACGTTAGGTATATTTAAGAAAAAACTGGCAGTGTGCAATTAGGAACAAATTGATTTCAGTTAACAAACTAAGTTAATGGAGAAAACAAAATTGACCAGGTGTTTTTTGCGGTAGTTTATCAGCTGCTTGAAATATGAGATTAATTGCGAAAACCAATCAGTGGCACAAGTGTGTGTGTGTGTGTGTGTGTGTGTGTGTCACGAGAGAGAATCTCAGTAAGTTACTTTGTGTTGCTTGTTGAAGAGATCTTACTCAGTACGTTACATTGTTAAATAAGAGAGAGAATCTCAGTACGTTACTTTGTTAAATTAGAGAATATTCTGCATTTACCGGTATATGTTCCTCTGTTGAAAATTTTTTGTTTTAAAATCAAATGACCTTTTCTTAGAATGTGACTCACGAGAGTGGGCTTTAGAATGGTCGGGTAGAAAGGCCACTCCGGGTAAACAGATTGGATAGATTGATGGACGAATAGATAGGTTGGATAGATATATCAGGGTGGATAGTCTGGATAGGTAGAGAAGAGGTAGGTAGATTAATGGTGAGAGAATGTTGCAAAAACACATTAAGTTGCTGATGAAATCTCTCTCTCTCTCTATTTTTGTAGGTCGTACCCTTTCCCATTTCCTCATCAAACTTTACTCCCCCAAGACCCCCCTCACTCCTCTCTCTGCCTTTCCCTCAATAACAAATAAAAAGTAGTGGGAATAATAACAGCAGCAACAACAATAATGATAATAAATTATGATTTTCCGTAATAAATGAAGCTGTACTCTTTTTCGTCATATAAATCTTCATCTTCTTAGTTCCATCCCCTCTTTGCCAGTCACAGAATTCCTTCCGTCTCGCATTCTTTGCATCCACTCCTCTTCCTGTCTTCTTCAGCCCATCTCTCCTTGCCTCAATGTCATTATTTTTCTCTTCCTATCCCGTCAGTCTCCCTTCCTCCAACTCCTATCCCTTTCCTCATCTTTCCTCCAACTTTCACTCCACTTCCTCTCCTCCCCCCCCATTTTCTCTTTTGCCCCTCATCCACACATTGCTTTGCATCATTCTTCTCAGTTTCTATTCCTTTCCTCTGTTTCCCTCTTCCCTCCATCACTCTGTCTCTGCCCCGCTTCCTCCTTCGTTCATACCTCTCGTCTTCTCCCCTGCCCTCCCCCTCGTCCCTTTGTCCCATTCTCTTCCTCCTCCCGTCATTCCTCTCTCTCTCTCTTCCATCCTTCCATCTCTTGCTTTCATCAGTCCATTTCGAGATGTCTCTTTATCCCTCTCCCCTGTTTCTCAATATTCTTTTTTTCATCAGTCATTCCTAGCCTTCATAATTTCCTCTTCCTCCTCTTTTCCTTTCTCCTTTGTCTCCACCTCAATAGCTCTGTTTTCGCCCTCATACCCTCATTTCTCCCTCACTCCCTTCACATCTCTCTGTTCTCTCCCCATTCCTTTATTCCGTCTCTTCTTGTCATCTTTGCTATCGTGTCTCCCAATCCATTTTTTCTTTCTCCGTCTCCATCCTTCCTTCCTTCGCCCTCTTTTCTTCCGTCTCCTTCCTTTCTTTCCTTACCCTCTTTTCTTCCTCCATTTCCTTCCCTCACTTTTTTCGTCGTCCTCCTCCTCCTTCCCTCTCCATGACCCACTTATCTTCCTCCGTCTCGTTCCCACTTCCTCCGTCTCCTCTCCTTCCCTCACTTTCTTCTTCCTCCTCCTCCATCCCTCCTTTCCTCACCCTCTTTTCTTCATCCCTCCTTCCCTCCACCCACACCTTACCTCTGCCACATCACGTCTCTCGTCCCAGTAGCTTTAATAACAACTGCCTGGATTCCTGTCGCACCTTTCTGACCCTTCCCCACTCCCTCGTCCTCCTCTTTTATTTCCCCCCTCTTGCTCCTCTCCCCCGATCTTACCCCTCCCTTTCCTCTTATTGCGCCTTTTCTTCTCCCTTTCCCATTCTTTTCCGTCTCCCCTTCTCATTTCCTCTTCTCTTCTTCACCTCGTCTTTTTATCCCTCTTCTTCCCCTACCTTCCCCCTCCTCTTCATTTTCGTCCCCTCTTCCCATTCTTTTCACCTCTCCTCCTTACCTAGTTCTCTTCCTTTCCCCGTCCCTGGAATCCCCCTTCTCTTCATCTTCTCTCCCTCCACATTTCTTCTCCATTCCCTACCTTTCCTCACCATTCCTACTCTTTTCACATTCTTCCAAATCCTCCCACTATTTCGTTACATAATGTCCTTTATCGTCTAGTTTCGTTTTGTAAAACCCTCCATACCTTCATGTCCCACCACAACTGATCCTCTTGAACACCTTTTCCTCCACACACCTGATCCTCCTGTACATACTTCCATGTCTCTAAACCTGTTCCTCCACACACCTGTTCCTTGTGCACAACTTCAGGTTCTTCTTCGCGCCATCAGACCTCTCCACACCTCTTTCTCCAAATTCCTCCACTCCTATTCCTCTAAATATCGCCGGATGTACTTCAAATCCCATCAGATCTCTTCCGTCAAGGCTCCCCAAGCCTCTAAATTCCTCTACACCTGTTTCCCCAAATCTGTCCACACCCCCAGCTCCCTGCACATTCCTCCCGTCTGGCAACCAAGGGTCTGAGCGTGTAGTAATTCGAGCCACATTCACCCGAGACAGAAAGCAGGGACTGAAGGAGGCAGACTTGACACAGACTTCCAAGGTGAATACTGACACGAAGGAAAAAGACTTTTATTGGCATATTCATTTGGCGCTAGCAAGAATATAGTCACAGAAAATCTTATTTTATGTATGATACACTGTGTACACACACACACACCTTTTCAACAGTGACCACTTATTACCCAGTATGTTCTCCAGACGGTTTAATACACCTTCACTAAAACATCCGCGTGTTGTAGTGAGTAAAAACAGTCTTGGTAATTGCGGTATATATGTGTTTTCCTATGCTATTTATTTTTTTCTATTTTTCACATACCTGGTAATCACCCATTTCCCTCTATACAGGCAAAGTACGATATGAATAACTTGTATGAGCAAACTGCGCATGATGGCAGGACCTGCCCTTTATGTATTCATCGTATTCCTATGTATATTTATGCATTTACTGTATTATTTTGGTATTGTATGTATGTATTTTATTCTTTCTCGTTCCCATACAGGAGTGGCACGCAGTGAACTCCATGTATGAGCAAATGGCATGCGGCATGATCTCCCATTTATGTTTTTTATTGTATTTTTGTTTATATTTATGTATTATCATTTTCATATAATAGTTACGAATTTAATTCTTTCTCCCACACAGGCGAGGTACGCTCAGAGCTCCGTGTGTGGGCCAATGGCACGTGGCGACAGGACCTCCCCTGGAGCGGGTATGCACGCGCCCTCGCCACAGGTTCGTCTCCTCTCCTGGACGTCTCCCTCCCCACCCAGGCCGCTCTCCTCCCTGCAATACACCGGTACGAGGTGTCCATGGCTCCGGGACCCCCCAACGCCCTCACTGTCAGCTATGGCGTGGGCGACCGCAGGAGACAGGAAAGGGTGGTCGAGACTTTCCTTCTGGTGAGAACCCCTATGATTTTATGCTTGTGTGTGTGTGTGTTTGCAGAGGAAGAACGCGTATCTAGAGTTGTTATATTTTGCAGCCGTATGATTTTGTTCCATTATATTCTGCTTTACGTTTCTGTTTATTTGGTTGATTACTTACTCGGGGCTAAGAGAAAGACAGCGTGTCTATCACTAGCTAACTGAATTGTGCCTGTGGTGTTAGGGGGGGAAAAAAAAGTTGAGCATGACTGACCAGGGAAGGACCAAAATGTTAAAGATCTTGCCGCTGGAAATTAGTTGTTTGGGAAGTGATATTCTCGAAGGGAGCAAATTTGTAACAAACGTAGGGAGCATTTATCAGGTGTAGCAGTTGGCAGTGAATGACGGAGGTAAATAGATCCCTGGAGAGCCGAAGAGTAATCCTACTGTATATTGGAGATTGCAGTTCGGGGGATTAATACATAGCTGTCTTCCTGCGAGAGAGAGAGAGAGAAATTGATTACTACGGCGTCTGTTTTGTACTGCACACGTTCTCTTGTTTGAAATTGGCCTGTTGTGGGCCCAGTTAACCGTGTATATGGGAGAGTCATAAGCCAGTTAGCCCATTAGCCTTAACCTCTACACCGTGGGCATGTTTACCAATGTTTTGCGTGTGCTGCGGGGTTATTCGTGCTCCGACAGACGCTCAAAAAATATTTGCCAAAAATCAGTTATTAGTTCTAGAATATTAAAATTACATATGCTTATGGCACATACCTTCAGCTTTCTCCTGGAATGTTTGCTGAGCCTTCGTCGGTTACCGTAGGACTTGTGGAGACCTCTGAAGTTGGGTAACGAAATCTCCACTTTGCACTTCCTGACAACCCGTAATATGATTACCACAGCCAGATATTAACGCTATTAACACTACTGTATGATTTTCAAGTAGTTTGGGATCCATACTCCAAAAAAAAAAAAAATTGAAAGCAATGAAAATTATGAGCGCATCTGACCGTCGCAATTGCGCTAGTTCGCTCTTGGTACTCTGTCATTTATTATTCATAAAACCCCTCACACTTTATATTTCTATTACTATATAACACTTATATATATCTACAGTCTTTATCCATAAGTTTCCTTCAGTAGTATTAGTTTATTGTCACTGTAGGGATTCAATTTCTTTCAGTAAAATACGTAGCATTCACTTTCTCATCCTGTATACTAGCATTGAGAGTGAATGTCACTTTCACCTCCACTCTCATAACTCATAGCATTCAGACATGCTAGAGTGAAACTTTCACTTTCATTACTCCTAGGGTATATACTCGTAATCTTATAATACTACTCATTTACATTTCTATTTACGTTCTCTATTTTATTTACGTTATTTACATTTCTATTTTATTTACACTGTGTTGTGCACTGTCACTTGAAGTAACTTATAAAACTATTTTCCACTGTTCACGTATATTTACATTCATTACTTTCACTTGCTGTTTATACATTATTTACAAGTCCACTTGCACTCTCTTACTCAATAGAAAGATCGTAGTCACTCTTTTATCAATTGTCAGCCCTTTACCTCTTTCCACACGAGGTTTAGTAGGGGGTAAAGGTCACAGGGCCCTTTGCATGGGGGTGAAAAGTCCTTGAAGCTAGCTAGAGCGAACAGACGTACCTCCACTTCGGAAGATGAAAGTGAACTGATAAGGGTGGGCCGGGGTGGTGGCCTACCTAGGGAAATTCATTACTACCAACGTGAGCCTCTTGAAACAGCTATATATAGCAGTGAAATGATTGGCAGGAAATCTAGACAATACATTATAAATTAGGTAGTTCCAGGTGAATGTAAATATCACTTAGGCTTCTCCCTTCCCTCCTTATATGTATATTTATTACGAAAATAGATTATACGGCATATTTCAAGGGGAAATAAACAGCGAAAATTAGCGAACGAGTGCACGTGAGGTGTTGTCAGGTGATAATTAGCCAATTCCAGGTGTTTGGCACTCTCACTTACCTTATTTCTTTCTTGTATATATTATTTGGTATAAGAATAGGGCATAGGGCTTATTTCAATGGATGAAATCAGTGAAAAATTCCAGGGAAGATTTACTTAGCGTAGCACGGCCGGGCAGGCGAAAGGATAGGGTAATGGAGGGGGGGTAGGGAGGGGAGTCAAGAACGGGGAGAAATGGCTAAATTGTCAACAATGGATGGGAGTACAGATGAGATTAGGAGTGCTGACAAGTGTTGGACATTGGCAGTACTGATAGATGATACAAGCCCCCACTTGGAAGCCTGAGTGAATTCAAAATAACACAGAATCACAAAAGCGACGCCCCGTGGTATGATCCCTTGCTCCCAAGCGTCACGAAAGTGACGCCCCGCGGTTAAGGGGTTAATTACCCTTCATTACCCCTGATGGTCATTCTGCATGTCCATTATTCCCCCACTCACCCGTAGTCAGTTCGTTATGCCATATTACCTGGGCCAATTATTACCTCACCTCCAATTAGGCTATAAACAGTAGCTGGATACCCAGATACTTTCTCTCTCTCTCTTTCCCCTCTCCTCCTCTCATTATACATACATATATTTGCTTTCCATAGATTACTACCTTCTCAGTCCTTTCCCTGCGTGATCTTTCCATTTCATTTCCTGTGTTGTTTTCCTCATCTCCCTAATACTATCTCTCCGTTTACTTTCCCGTATCCCTGTTATCATTTTCCCATATCCCTCCTCCCCTTCTGTCACATTCTCATCTCCCATTTCTCCATTTCATTTCTCTATCCCTTTTATCATCTTTCCAATTCCTTTCTCGTATCATTTCCCTATTTCATTCCTCTCCCCCTCCTCTCACATCCTCTTCCTCTGTTTATTTCCCCTTCTGTTCTTATTTTTTATCACATTATCTACCTGCAGCTCCTATATCCCCCAGGTGAACGGGTCTCGTGTGGTGAAGCGAGCTTGGGATGGAGCCTCCCTGACCGAGTCCCTCCAGGATGGTGCCGGTCATGCCCTGCTCACCCTCACCTACGACCACAACGGGAACCCTACCTCTCTCACACTGGGCGACCGGCTGTCGTCACTCAACGCCACCTATGATAAGTAAGTAATGACATAAACTTGAACTAACTCAACCCAATCTAACCTGACCTGATCTGACCTAACCAAACCTAACGTATTTTTACCCAGTTCAACCCAACCTAACTTTATCTTACCTAATCTGATCCATCCAAACCTAACCTGTCCTAGTCTAACCACGCCAAACTAGCGTGGTCTGATCCAATCTCTCCTAACTTAACCCAACCCAGCCCAACATAATATACCCTCACCTAACCTAAGTCAACCCAATATTACCAGACTCCACTCCACCCAAGTCAGCCCCACCATACGGACAAGAGGACAGATCATATTCACATAACAATACCTATGATAAATTAGTATCGGTAATGAGACACGACACATGTACAGTCACGCATACTAATTTCTGCTCAGGGGTTACCCCTTCCTTTCCCTCCTTTACCCTGGACAGAGTGAAGGGGGGAATTGCGAACAAATCTACCCCGCCTTCTGCTCCCAACTCCCCCACGCTCCACCTGCAGCTGCCAGTTACTGATTAGACGCAAATTTTCTCATGTCCTGTAAACATGACTAAACTGTCGTCGCACACACTTTCAACGGCCAAGATTTGGACTATATTTTTAGAATAAATTATTACTGTATTGAACTGCGTTCTCAAATTGAAAATATTCACCATAATTGTAATCCAGTGTCGTCTGTTGCACAATTCTTGGTTCCAGTGCTTACCTTTTCACTTCCCCCAGCTCTCTCTCTCTCTCTCTCTCTCTCTCTCAATTTACGTTTCCCACTCTTTCTTTTTAAATTTATATAACTCTCTCTTTGCTTCTCTCCCCCTCTCCCCCTTCTCTCTCGTTCTTTGTCTTAAGGCTTCCCCGCCTCTCACCCCTCCCCTCCCCTCCCCCCACCTGAGGCCTGATCAGCAGTCAGTTATACCGTCACCGCTCCTTCGTATATCGTGTGCAGGCAACATTTATCACACACACTTAGGTCAGATGTATGGAAAGCTAATTTTTTATATATATATATATATAAATGTATTTCTCATTATGTGCCAAGTTCAAATAGAGAACACCAGACCAATATTCGTAATTTTTATTAGAGTGACCGTTCCACTTCACATAGCTGGGTAGCTGAGCTTATAAACTGCGCACACACACACAGACGACTTAAATTTTGCACTGACAGCGTGGCGACTACAAATATAGTCATTCTAACAACTGGATCTGCTGGCTCCAAACCTTCCCTGCCCCAGTCAAACTCCTCATTCAATAACCTGTAAGCACTGGAACCCAGAATTGTGCAGCGGACGACACTGGATTTCAATGATGGTGAATATTTTCAATTTGAGAATGCTGTTCAATACAGTAATAATTTATTCTAAATATATAGTCCAAATCTTGGTCGTTGAAAGCGTGTGGGACGACAGCTTAGTCATGTTTACAGGACATGAGAAAATTTGCGTCTAATCAGTAACTGGCAGCTGGAGGTGGAGTGTGGGGGAGTTGGGGGCAGAAGGCGAGGTAGACTTGTTCGCAATTCCCCCCTTCCCTCTGTCCAGGTTAGAGGGGGGAAGGAAGGGGTAACCCCTGAGCAGAAACTAGTACGCATGACTGTACTTGAATAATTTATTATTAAGCATGATGGAGTTGTTTACATCATATGATTAATATAAATTTAGGGAACAGTGTAGTTTATACCAGTCAAATACATGCTGTGGGGGAGTGAGGTGGCGAGACTCACCAGACATTCCAAGAGTTGGTTTGTGTTCATCTGACGGAGCTTGGGTACTCAGCTTGAATACTAGGTAGTGATAAGCTTTATTACAAGGGTAGAGTCTCATTGGTCACTAATGAAACTTAACTTCCATTCTAACTACTAACTGCAACTAAACGAAAAGGGGTTAAGGATCTTTTCCCAGGTTACAGCATAACAGCGTCTCAATGATACTTTACAGATTTGAGGCTAGTCACATCTTTGCTCTCCGTCTCTCCTCCCCCTCGCCTTTCCCTTCGATGATACAAAGCTGAATGTAATTGGCAAACTTGAGAGAGATGGTGTCAGAGTTGCCCTTTTACCTCCATGGTTCTACTCAACCAGCCTCCACGGTCCCCACCCTCCACCTCCTCTCCTCCACCCCTTTACATGGTCTTCCCCATCCCCATTCCTAAGGTCCTTCTCTCCCCTCACTCTGATTGTTGCTGCTAGTTTTAGGTGAATTAGATAGTAACAAAAGAGTCCATCGTTTATTCAATTTTTCAGCAAGTCTATAGTCACAGCTGACTCATCAAATGAAGAACAGGAACATGCATTGGATTCTTCTCATACCTGGTACATGTACAGCCAAAAACAAAAACAGGAAATCTATGACCCTAATGTTTCACTCTTTGGCTTTGTATCCCCAGACTAAAAACAATGACTGAATCACTTAGGTTAATTATAAATCACATAGTCGCTCGTGGCTTAGTATGTAAATTCACTACTCATCTTTGCTCCATTACAACTCGAGCAACAAATGACTCCATGCTGTCCGTCCCGTTTCATCTCCCTGAGCGGGGACAGCAGCATACCATTCTAACGTCAGTTCTGTTCTGAGCTGAACCCTCGAGCCACATGGTGCATTACAATTTGGGAATGGAGCCAGTCTAGAGATCGAGTCAGAACAACAATTCCGGAACAAATTCGTTCACAAGTCAAATGAATGGTTTACACGTGCAAGTTTAATAGCAAACAGTAAATCAGCATTCAGTATTAGAGAACAGACATTGGATACAGGAAACAAGGAAATACAAAAACAACCAAATACAATATACATACTCTATATCCAACAAAAGTTCAGACAGTGCAGAGTTTGCAAAACATAACCTGCCCCGTCCCGTTGACGTTAATTAATGTCCACACGTTTTATCACTGCCAATCCCGTTGACGTACATAAATGCGCCTCAATTGCAAAGTCCATAATTTGCACAATTTTCAAAATTCGCGCGTGATTTTCGATTCGCCCACCCAGGCAAGCCTCCCCTAACTGCCACCAGGCGGGCAGCCTCCCAGACCCCGCATGACCCGCGCGCGCCCTTGTCTCAATCACTCACCTGTTAGCAGTGACCCAGGTCAGACATGGCGTGTTAAGGTCTCTCTCAGGATGAAATACAATCCGCCCTGGATGCCTTCACTGGGGACAGTGATTCTCCACTGGATGATGATGTGGAGGATAGGGATTATGTGCAGCCCGAGGAGGAAACAAGCAGCAGTGATGAGGAGGTCCCTTCGCCGAGGAAAACATGGTATGTTACATACCGTAAGGCGAGGGAAGGCCAGCCTGGACCCCATACACATGCACGGACCTCTCTCCAGCCCCTAGAGAGAGATTCAGATGAGGACGAGGATGGCGGCGTAGGACGTGATGTAACCTCGTGGTTGGGGAGGGATAAAATTTCACCGCGAGGATCAGAAGGTGGGGCAAGAAGGCAAATCAGGTATGGTCCTTCTGTATTGTCTGGGGAGGGCAAAAGTGATGTGGCAGGAGTGAGGGGTGAAAGGGAAAGTGGTGTGGTGGGAGTGAGGGATGTAAAGGAAAGTGGTGTGGCAGGAGTGAGCCGTGAAAGGGAAAGTGGTGTGAGGGAGGCAGCACGAGCACGTGGTGTACGTGGGCATCCGGGAGGCGAGGTGGAGCTGCTCCCTAGCGCATGTTTCGCCCCACAATATTCCCTCACTTCCTCCCCACAGCCCCATGATGTGGGGAAGGGATGGAAAGGGAAGGGAAAGAGGAAAGGGGGAGGGAAGAGAAGTGCGAGTGAGGAAGGGCGCCACTCTCCACCTCCTCGACCTCCCCCACCACCCTCCCCTCCCCACCGTAACGATGGGGATGAGGCTGGAGTCTGTAGTGTGTCGTGGAACTGGGAAGATGGGAGTAATTTCACTCCCATCATTCACCCTTTCACTGAGGAGTGGCACTCTGGTTGTACGGCTCCAGGTATCCACGTGGGCTCCACTAGGGTGGATTTCTTCCACCTGTTCTTTGGGGAGGAGTTTGTGGGCCACATAGTGGAGCAGACGAACCTATTTGCTTGCAGCCAGCGCCGTGAAAGTGAACGTCAAGGTACAACAAGCAGACACTCCCAGCAGTGTGACTATCCCATAACCCTAGCTTAGATGTTCCTATTTTTTGCCTTGGTTCTCTTGATAGGTGTTGTACGAAAAAATCAAATTGCTGCATACTGGACCATGGACCCAATGACCATCACACCTTTCTTTGGAAAGGTAATGGGTCGTAATCGATTTCAGCAGATTCTCAGCCACCTCCACTTTTATGATGCAGACGACCCTGCCAAAGCCAATAACACAGATAAAATGAGGAGAGTTAGGCTTGTCTTTGATCACCTACGGGAAATGTTCCGCTCGTCATTTTATCTTTACAGAGACCTTGTCATAAACGAGTCTTGTGTTGTGGAGAGGCAATATTCCTTTTCGCCAGTACATACCTAGCAAGAGACACCGTTTTGGGTTCAAGATCTTTGTTATGTGTGACTGTAAGACTGGTTATGTGCAAGACATAGTCTTGTACACGGGCGCACAGACAGACATAACAGAAGATCGTAGTATTGGACTCTCGGGCCGTGATGAAGACAGTGATAGAGGAGCACCTTCATGGTGGTCATGTGTTGTACCTGGACAACTGGTACACTAGCCCTCTTCTTGCTCGGTTCCCCCACCAACACGACACTGGAGTCTTTGGTACAGAAAAGAGAAACCGTCACCATGTGGATAAGGTAGGGAGGAAACTTGACAAGAACGAGGTGGTTTTCTTCCAGGCAAATAACATCCTTGCCTCCCTGTGGAACCACAACAGGGAAGTTTGCCTCCTGTCAACTGTACACAGCCCCCTGATGCACCCCACAGACTCCGTTGATCACCACAGCGAGAGGAGGCGCCATGTTTGGAAACCTGAGTCGGTGCTGGACTACAATCTTAACATGAGGCAAGTGGATCAGTCTGACTCCATGATTTCCAGTGTGGACTGTGCCAGGACCACGATGAAGTGGTACAAAAAACTCTTCTTCCACTTGCTTGACATCACGGTCCTCAATGCACACTACCTCCACGCCATGACAACGGGAATCTCTGAGACCTTTGAGGGATTTGTGAGGGAGCTGTCTCATGAAATTATCACTAGGCACGCACAGGACAGGCCACCAAACCGCACCCGCACTGGGGACCTGCACCCCCAGTGTTGCCGAGACTCCCCTACACCTCGCAGGACGCCACTACCCGAGCACTATCCCTCCCCAACCAAACCATCCTAAACCCCAGCGCCGCTGCCATGTATGCAAGCACTTAACAGTAAGACCAGCCACTTGGAGAAAAGACACAAGGTATGAGTGTGTAGACTGCAGTGTAGCGTTGTGCCTTCAGCCCTGTTTCAAAGAATATCACAACTACCTACACTACTGATACTGTGTGTTGATAGCAATAATATGATGCTCACTGTAGAAAGAAGGCTTGTACATACTGTATGCGATAACGACGCTCAGTATAATGGTAAGGCCAGTAAGTATGTGATAAGAATTATATAAAGTTGAAACGTGTGAATTGTTAGTGGTGAAATATTATATAAGTTGAAAAATGGTGTAAGTTGAAACAAGTGATATCACGAGTACACCCACTGTGTAAATATGCGATAATATGACGCTCAGTAGAACAGTCGGGTCTGTAAATATGTGATAGCAATGATGTGAAGTGGAAATGGGTGTAATGTTAGTGGGAAAGTATTTTATATGTTGAAAAATAGTGTAAGTTGAAACAAATGATATCGCAATTGCACTCACTGTGTAAATATGCGATAATATGACGCTCAGTAGAATACTGATATCTGTAAATATGTGTTAGCAATTATATAAAGTGGAAACATGTGTAATGTTAGTGGAGAAGTATTATATAAGTTGAAAAATAGAGTGTAAGTTGAAACAATAGTCATAGCGACTTCTTCACCTGCTATGTAATTATGCATTATTATTACGCTAAATATTATCGTAAGGCCTGTAAAATGTGAAAACAGTTCTTTAAAGTGGAAAAGGGTATAATATTACTGGAAAAGTAATATGTAAGTTGAAAACAGGGAATGTAAGTTGAAACAACAATCACAGCGAGTTCACCCAGTACGTAAATATGCGCTAACATTACGATAAATGTTATCGTAAGGCTTGTAAGTATGTGAAAACAGTTCTCTAAAGTGGAAAAGGGTTTAATGTTATTGGAGAAGTATTATGTAAGTTGAAAAAATGAAATGTATGATGAAACAACAATGTTAGCGAATCATCGGTGAACAGTTTTGGCGATTTTGCTGGGTTTGCCCAATGGAACAATGCTTATTTCACCTCTATTTTTGTATAAAAACCAGTTTACTCTTGTACTACATGTTTCTTTGTTTGTAATAAATATATATCTATCTATTGTGAATGGTTTCCCATACTAATAACACCGTAGAAAACGTGAGAGCCACAGACCACCTCCACAGAACACCGTACCAGGTGTAACGAAGGTATACCTGTTTAGGCCACTTATGAACCCCGGTGAACACTTTCTTTGTGATTGGCCATTGTTTCTCACCAAAAGCGGAGGTTTGAGCCAAAAAAAAAAAATTATCCAAAAATGGTCGAGATTGGGGGCAGTCAGTGTTGGAAAAGTGGTCGGGACGGGGCGGTTAAAGAAACCTAATAGCAGATGTACCACCTGTGAGACAGTAATACAAAACCCAGTATACAGTAGATATAGACAAATTCTTCTCTGGAACACCCATCCTGAAGTCCACACCTTCCCCCACCCAGCCCTTCCTGCAGTCCCTCCTTCCCCCTTTCATCTTCTCTCTCCAGTACTCAGCATCCACTCCTTCCTTCGTAACACATCAACCAGTCTTATCTCCTCCCCTCTCCTTTCCATCAATCCGTCTCGCTCCTTTCTTTCGTCGCTTCTTCCTGCATTTCCTCTTCCCTTGTTTCCCCTCCCATTCTAACTTCCTCCTCACCACCCTAACAACCTTCAACTCTCTCCCTCACCATAGTATGAAGGAAGGGGGAGAAAAGAGTAGAAGGAGGGGGTAGTGGGAGATAATTAAGAAGAATGGAAAGATAGGGGGAGAAGGAAAAGAGGTAGAAATAGGGAACAGGAAAGAGAAGTAGAGAGAGGAGAGAATGGGCAGAGGGAGGAAACGATAAAAGTAGATATTTTCCGAAGAATATGTGGAAGAAGAGAGAGAGAAAGAGGGTGGGGGGGTTGTATGGAGGTAAGGAGAACGTGATTTGTGGGAATTGTTAGAGAAAGAGGGGCAGGGTCTTGGAATCGTCTTGGAATCCCACCTGCCATTCAAATCCCTCTCTCATTTCTTAGAGAGGGGTTGGCTAGAAAAGGGAAAATAACATTATTGTACTTCTTCTTTCGTTATTTGTTTATTTTTCTCTCCTTTCACTCATCTTTCATTCTTTCCTCCTCCTCCCTCTTCCTTTTCTCTCCTTTCCTTTCTGTTACGTACCCCTCCTGTCATCCCTCCCCCCTCCTCTCATTTTATTCTCCCTTCCCTTCTTCACCCGTCTCCCCCCTCCCCCCATCTCTTGCTCCCCAACACTTTCCTTGGCTCTCCATGTTCCTTTCTTTTCCCTCCCAGCTTTCTCGCATGGATCCTTTTCTCTCCCATCTCTCCATTTTCTTTCTTCTCCTCCCTTTCCTTTCTTCCCAACACTTTCCTTCGCTCTCCATGTTCCTTTCTTTTCCCTCCCTGCTATCTCACATGGATCCCTTTCTCTTTCCCATCTCTCCTTTTTTCTTTCTTCTCCTCCCGTTCCTTCCGTACCCCACATCTTCCTAGTTCTCCTTCCTCATCCTTTCCTCCTCCCCCCCTCCCCTGTCGTTACCATCTTTCCAACCTCTTCTCTCCCCCTTCCCCCTCCTTCGTTCCCTTTCTTAGCACCATCGTGCATTCCTCATTCTCTGTTTCCATCCCCTTTCCTCTTCCCTTCCTCTCTCTCCCCTCTCCTTCACATCACAATATCCCTGTCATTCTTTCTCATATCGTATGGTTGGCAGTGGAGAAATGCTGGCAAATAAAACGTTTTGATTCTCTCTCTCTCTCTCTCTCTCTCTTTTACCCTCCCTGTCGCCCTATCCATACCATTTCTCACATCTTCCCCCCCTTTTATTGCTCGTCTTCCCCTTCCTCTCACACTCCCCCTTATTGCTTTCTCCAACCCCCTCTTGATCTTTCTCTTCCCCATTTTTCTCTCCCTCTCCATCCTTCCCTACATCAAAAGGTGCCTCTGTTCCCCCTTATCAGAACTGTTGCCCCCCCCCCCCCCCACACACACACACAGACTCTCTCTCTCTCTCTCTCTCTCTCTATCTCAATTTTATTTTTTCCTTTATGCCCCTTTTCGAATTTCTCATAGTCAACATTATCCTTCATGTTCATTCCATTGCTCCCTCCGCATACTTCCTCCACCAACCCCCCTTTCTCCCCTCCCTCTACCCCAGCCACACCCTCTCTTTTCTCCCACCACATACCGTACTCCCCCTGCATACATCCCCCGCTCTCCCTTTCTTCATCCCCATAATCCTTGCACTAACGGCCTTCCCCCTTCAGTTTCTCCCCCCCCCCTCCATTTATTCCCCCTACCAGTCCTTTTCCCCCCTCTCTCCCTCTTCTCCTTCCCCTTTCTACCCACTCCCTTCCCCTACATCAAAGGTCTACCCTATTTCCTCTTGTCAAAACTGTTGCCTCTCCACCGTCTTTTGACCGACAAGGCCTGAATACTTGCGCCACTATTGGCTAAAAGTTGTCCGCCTCCTGAGTGGCCGAGTGAGAGCTGGAGTGGCGAATGGGAGGTGGAGAAGGAGAGGGGGGTTAGGAGGTAGAGGAAGGAGAGAGTGGAAATAGGAATAGAGTAGGAAGGAGAGAGTCGGAGAAAGAACAGAGTAGGAAGGGGTTAAGGGAAGAATGGAGAGGAGAAAGAAGACAATGAAATGGGTAGTAGAGGAAAATGTTGAGTATGGGGTAAAGATAAATAGAAGAAAGACTGTAGAATAAAGAGGCATGCATAAAGTTTTTAGAAAGTGAGTACAGTGCACAATAATATGTATGTTTATGTATGACCCATTTTCTGTATGCGTATTTTTGTCAGTCAGTCCCTCCATTTGTCTGTCTGTATCTGAATTTTCTTCGGCCTCTCTGTTCATATACCTGCCTACACAACATAATCCAACCCCACCCTCATTCTGCCGTCTTCCAGATTCGGTCGGACAGAGGCGAGACAGTGGGATTGGTCGAGCGAGACCTACGAGTATGACAACCACGGTCTGCTGTCCGCTGTAGCCTCGCATACGGCACATGCCACCAAGTATATCTTTGGGGAGAACAGGCTGGTAAGTATTGCATTCCCTATATACACACGTACATACATCACGCACAGGGAGATTGGTTTGTTTGTGGGAACTCATAAATAATTATTTTTCTGCCTGCATATGCACATTGATTCGTACAAAAATACATACAGTACATGGCACACGCTACGTGATGTATCGTGGGGGAGACAAGGATGATAGGGTTTGCATACCATACACGTATCAGATACACACAACAAAGCCTATTTGTGGGCACTCATATATCATTTGCTGCCTGCATACGCACATTGATTCGTACAAAAATACATACATGGCACACGCTACCTGATGTATCGTGGGAGAGACAAGGATGATAGGGTTTGCATACCATACATGTATCAGATACACACAACATAGCCCATACCAAACAACACATACATAAATTAGTTGGTACACACACACACACACACACACACACACCAGTCAGTCAATCAGTCAGTCAATATATGTATCATAATCAGTGTACATTTCACTTTGTCCACACACATTCAATCTGCAGCAACATATTTGTGTGAGGGAATTGATAGCTCTTTTTCTTTAGGTACCTTCCCTTTTTTAGTTTGTATTTCTTACTGATATATTTCTGTTTCATGTTGGTTTATGATTTTCTGCATGGATATTGTTATACAGTATTATGGTCATTAAGTTGAGAATAAGCATATTGAACCATCTTTTATTTATTTTTTTTCTTCACTTTTTTTATTGCCCTTCATGTTTGCTTATTCTAGTTTTTGGGTCCTTCTCATCTGTCGTGATTATATGCACTTTGGATGAGGATTATAATAATAATGTATTCCTGTGTGTAAGTTGATGATTATAATTTAAGTATTTTGCGTATTGTACCTGTACATTTTCTCTTCCCAAGCCTAATGACCTAATTCTCTCTCTAACAGCCAGTAACCATGACCCTGCCTTCTGGTCGATCATGGAAGCTGCATTATGACGAGCGAGGCGGTCTTAAATATGTCAACACTCCTACAGGATCTGGCCACTTTTTCTCCCTCCAGCCTTCCTTTGGGTGGTTTGTCTTCTCATACACCCCCCCCGGTTCCACCCACTCCTACAGGCAGTACCTTGATCATGCTGGACGGTTGCTACTTACAGCTTTCCCAGCAGCTTCTGCCAAAGTCTTATACACATACACAGAGGCAGGACAGTTGAAAGAAATCGTATCTGGGGACGGGAAGACTGAGTTCTCATATGGGAGTGATGGCTTGCTGACAGAAATCATGCATGAAGAAATGGAACTGGAGTACAAGATGGATATGCTCTATGATGGTCGCTTACTACAAGAACACCGCATTGATTATGGCGCCAGAACAGGATTGAACAATGTTAAGTTCACTTATGAATATGATTCCAATTTCCGCGTCACCAATTTTGCTGGGCGTATCGGTGGACAGAACCTTCTTCCTTTCATCTATGCTTATAATCCAACTACAGGTGGACCTTCTAGAATTGGCCCCTTCACTGTCCAACGCAACAGACTCAGTGAAACGACAATTCAGGATGGAACAGCCATTTTCTCCCGACAGTTGAACTCTCACCTACACGTATCACAGTCCTCGGTCACCATACACAACCGTGAAGTATTCAAGCTGCAGATCTTTTATAACTCTGATGGCAAAATCAATCAGACTAAAACCTTCACACCAAACTTTCACAACAAACCATATACCAACACACGAAACTACACATACGATGAGGATGGGCAGTTGGTGAGTGTTGAGGCAAAGGAGCCATGGAGCTTCACTTATGACACCAATGGCAACATGCTGTCCCTCACCTACTCCACCAACACGATCCCCATGAAATATGACTCACAGGATCGGATCGTGAAATTTGGGGAAGGGGTTTACCGCTATGATTCCCGGGGTGCGACTGTCCAAAATGCACGGGAAGTGATGTACAACTACAACGCAAGGGGTCTCCTGGTACGTGCTGTCAAGTCTGGTCGCTTCGATATTCGTTACTTCTACGACCACGAGGACAGGCTTGTGGCACGTAAGGACAACTTTGGAAATGTGACGCAGTTCTTGTACACAGATCAGCGTCACCCTGACCAAGTAACACACATCTACAGCCCCCGCGATGGCAACTTGATTACGCTGGTCTATGATGATAGAGGACACATCATTTTTGCACAGGTAAGAAAGCTCAAGTTGCTGTGGTTCATATTTCTTGAATTGGTCCAGATTTTCATTTCAATTTTTTCATGTACTTCAATGACTCTTCAGCTCTTTCATAGCACTTCTTCATGATTAGCATCATATTCAAAGTACAGTGTTAATCTACTGTTATACCTTTTCTCTTACAAATAAGGCAACTTTAGGCCAATTTTGAGTAACTAGAATCACTCCTGTACTGTTTCATCCCCAGGTGTACCGCAACAAGTACTATATTGCAACAGACGAGTGTGGTACGCCTCTGATGGTCTTCAATCAGTATGGTGAGGTGGTACGTGAGATGATGCGCTCTCCCTATGGTCACATCATGTACGACTCCAACCCATACCTCTACCTGCCTGTTGACTACTGTGGTGGGCTCTTGGAAACTCGAACTGAACTCGTTCACATGCCGAGGGGACAGATTTACGACCCACTTATAGGTAATACACTGTCGGTGCCCTAGTCTTTCATCATCATCATCATCATCATCATCATCCAGATTTCTTTTCATGCCTAAGGATGGGATGAGGTCGGGTACAGTGAGCAAGAAAAAATGAACAGAAATGGGAAATAAGATGCTTAAAGTTTTGTAATTTTGTAACTCCCATAAATTTTTCCCATTATCTCCCAGTTCTCGTTTTCCCCTCTTCTCTCTCATACCCTCACTCCCCCACAGTAAATTTCTCCATCTTGTGATATACCTTTCGTCCTTTAACTCTTTGCTCTCCTTGACCTTTCTCCTGCTGCTTTCTCTCTCTCTCTCTCTTCCTCCCCTTACTGTCCTACCTTCTATTCTCTCTGTGACTTTCCCTCTCCCTCTCCATAATTCTTTCATCTCCTTTCCTTATTCTCCTCTCTTCCCAGTCTAACGTCTTCTCTCTTTACTCGCAGGCCAATGGTTGTCTCCAGCATGGGAGAGTGTTATGCAGAACATCCTACAGCCAGCCAAACTTTCCCTCTATCGCTTCAACGGCAATGACCCCATCAATGTACACCTGAGGCACTGGAAAAATTATGGTAAGTGTTGTTTACACATGCCTGTACTTGGCAGTCTTTGCTATTATCCTCATAGTATCACATATTTACCAGCACACTTATTATGAGAGATCTTTAACCCGCCCCATCCCGACGTTTTCTGGGCAGTGGTACACCCCAGTCCCGACATTTTTGGACCCCCCCCCCCCTTTTTTTTTTTTTTTTTGCTCAAACATCCGCTTTTGGTGAGAAACATCGAAAATTCATAGAGAAATCGCTCACCTGAGGTTTAAAATACTTGATCTAGGTACGAGTACCTCCTTACCTGACTGGGTTTTCTAACAGGCTGGCACCAAAGAAAACGAGTTCTATGGGAGGGTAACTATTTTATCCACTCATACAGTATTTATTTATTTATTTACTTGGTACGAATATATATGTAGTACAAGAGTATATTGGTTTTCAAACAGTAATATAGGCAGCATAAGCATTGTTTCACCCACAAACTCATCACCATTCATGACGTTTTTTTCCCACATTACCTGATCATTATTTCTGACTGTTTCTTCCTTAATAGTATGTAAACTTTGTCCTCCACATTGTCATCGATTGGGGAATCACTCTGGCCCTGAATGTCTTTATTGGCCAAGGTCACTGGTAACAGATGAATTGCCGAGACAATGGCGTGCAGGGGGGGGGGGAGGTTATGCGGTGTAAGGCACTGTCCCCGCTTGGCATCATGTAGAGGAATAGAGGAAGGTGTCCCGTGTTTACATGCCAAAAATCACTCACGAAAATTGAAAATTGGTCAAATTAGGGACCTTGCAATGTTGCCGCATTAATTCACGTCTCCGGGATATGAGTGCACATCATGTGAGGACGTGAATTCACGTCTCCGGAACGCGGCAGGTTAAACTTAATAAAATTGCTGGCAGTAATAAGGTCAAGAACACTTGGTAAGTAAGTGGAGATTATTTTGCATGAATGTTGCTCTAACTGCTTCACTGAGAGTCAACCTTCCCAAGCTAGATACTACTGAACTGTGAAATGATTCAGAACAAGTTGGACACCATATGTTAAAAACTTTTTGTAGGAAGAGGTACCAAGCACAAGTAAAAAAAAAAAACTCACACACCTTATTTCTCAGACTACAAGGCATGGCTAGTACAGGTGTTAAAAAATATATTTAGTCATCATCGTCATCTTCCGGACCTCCTTTCCTACCCTAGGGTAGGGTGAGCAGTCCAGACAGCCCAAATTTGCCCACTTCATTGGGCCACGCCTCCATTCACTTATCATTCAAGCCCCCGGAGTCCTGGCTTTATCTGATATGCCAAAAACATTCACCACGTTCTGTAGCTTCACATAAATGTATCCGATAGAGTCATTCCAGTCGCTGTCATGAAAAAAGGGGTCCCAAATCCCTCATCATGGGCTTCTCACAATATTCATCCAGCCAGCTCGCTCTCTTGTCATTCCCATAGCCTCACTGACTTCCAAACCTCTCTTCCTCACACACTCATCCACCATATCCCTCCACTTTCTCCTTGGCCTACCTCGTCTCCTCCCTCCTCTGAATTCGCTCAGATATACTTTTTCACTATTCTTTTGTTATCCATTGTCTCCACATGACCATACCATCTCTGTCACTCTGTTTGATTCTGGTGTCCACAGACTTCCTCGCTCCACTTCTTTCACGAATCACATTATTTTGTACCCTATGCACTCTCTGTACTCCACATACATTCCTCAGCAGTCCCATCTCCATTGCTGTCACTCTAGTTGGGAAGTAAACATAAAAGCCGATATCTAAATCAAGCAGAGATGGCCAGGACAGTTACAGAAAAATATTAGTTTGGATGTGGTAAAGTATTAAACAAATAAAAATAAAAACCATCGTCTAAACCAAGCACAGTTTAAAAACCCTTACACTCTTTCTTTCTCAGACTACAAGGCGTGGCTGGGACGGCTGGGCTATGACTTGGAGAGCCTGGCCCCACAGCTGGCGTGGGCATCCTCCAATAAACCCCCTCCCCCACCCACACTCTGGCGTGCCTTCACACGAACACCCAATATGCCTCTTAGAGCTGCGTCATCACCGTTCTCCGAACAGGTATGGTTGCAGTCAGAAATCCCTTTACATTTCTTGGATTTTGCTGGATTACACTGCTAGTGAACAATGTATTCATAAGTTTAAATGTATATAAACCATTTTTTAATTGTGTGTGTTTGTGTGAATAGAGTTGGGATGATGATTAGCAAGACCTTTAATTTTGAGATCTGCTTTCTTGGGTACAGAAGAGTTGATCATAGATTTTTATTCATTAGGTAAGCAACAGTTTTAACCCATCCCGTCTGGGTGGCATGTATACAGTCATTACTCGTTTTACAATGGGGTTACGTCAGGTCATAACTTATCGTATACTGATTTTATTGTAAATCGGGAGATTGGAACCCCTTAAAAGAGGGGAGTTACGTCATCTCAACTTCCCAAAGTCACCTAACCAAGACTGAACCATAAATGGCAACCCACCATCATTCCTTCCTGTGTTGGTCCAAGTTGTCCCCCCCAAGGCTGGGGGACAGCCTGTGCTTACAGGCAATAGTGGTCAGCCTCTGAGTCAGACAGGAACAGGTTCGGGGGAGGGGAATCCGGCCCATACCCGCACCAACCTTAGCACTGGGACCCATACCTGCACCAACCATAGCAGTGGGACCTACACTAGCACTGACCTTACCACTGGGCACACAAATCCACAGTTGGCTGAGAGGTGACGATAACAGGGAGGCACACATGAACAAGTTGAAAAGACAGGGCTTTGAAGGGGTTGCGGGACTTGAACCATAACAATGCCTGCACGCTGGGGCCGCCATCTTGCCTGAGACAAGCGACGGTCACCTTGTGTGTGCCTGGCGCTTTCTGATGGCAAAATTGTTATAGCGAGAAATTTATTGTAAATCGAATTTTGGGGTGGAACTTTCCTATTATCGTTGTAGTGAATTATTCGGTAAGTGAGTTATCGTAAACCGAATCATCGTAAAACGAGTATTGACTACATGACGACCAGGGGACGTCCGTGTGACATGTATACATCACATAGTATTTTGCTGTATTATTATTATGAGTATAGCATTATATTATATTATACTATAATAATATAGTTTTAGCTGAGAAATTATGGTTTTAATAATGGTGATTTTTAAGAAAAACACCTGCTACTGGTTTGGGTGGTGAAAACAACCCTTGGACATGATGGGTTAAGCCCCTGAGTAAGTAAATGGCGGTGTGGCGTATTTGCTAAACGTATTCTATGAAGAGTTATATATTTGTTTTCCTTTACCCTGTTTTTGGATCATACTGTACACTCAGTGTGGTAGTAGCACCTGAGGAGAAAAAAATGAGTACAGATTGATCTATTTTATTTTTCCCATAGTATGAATGTACTGTATTTGTGTGGATGAGTAAATTGGGAGTGTGTTGTCCTGTCTCGGCTACCTCCCTTTCTTTGGGGGAAGCAGCCTAGGTATATACAGGGTGGTGCAAAGGTAGGTTGACATTTACCATTTATTTCAACACAAAAGACACACTTTTGGTCTCGTAAGTGTTCAAAGTGTCCGCCCTCACCTTTGACGCATAATAAGACATTTATATAACAATGTAACATAACAGACTTTTACATAAGTTTTACATAACATAAGACTTTTACAAACATAATAAAACATAATAATGTCAACCTACTTTTGCACCACCCTGTAGATAGACCGGGTGCTTTGTCGTTTCTTGACTTTTATGCATAGATGAAGCATAAAACTAGTTATAGTGGGTGTATATACCTGGGTTAATCATGCCTGTAACGCACACATGTTGATGTACTGTGATGTAGATGGAATGGTATCCAAATTACTAGAGGTGAGTGATTATATCAGTGATAATGAACCACATATTGTTTGCCTAACCGAAACAAAATTAACACCAAGGATATCAAACGATAACCAAAACCGAGCAGAATACAATATATGGAGAAGAGATTGGAACTTAAAAAAAGGAGGACTTATAATATTAACAAAGAAGAATCTGCAAGTTAAAGAAATAGAACTAGATATACCCTCACAGGTAGAACTGATTGCAGTAGAGATCAGTACATCTGAAGGGAAAGTAATGGGATGCTTTCAGAGCTAGCATTCCGGTAGATGGCTCCACGATTTGGACAAACACATTCCCCATGCTGTTTTAAAAGCTTATTTTTCTTTGTTAAATATCTACACTGTTGTGTGAAACTGAATCATAGTAATGTTATGTACCGTAATATAAATAATACAAATAGAACACATATGTAACATAGCGTGAATTGTTTATATTTATCATAAACGGAAATTAAAATATCATTGATGGCTTTCATGGATTTGTAGAAAGCATATGACAGGGTTGATAGACAAGGATTGTGGAAAGTATTAAGAATATATGGAGTAGATGGAAAGCTGTTGAATGCTGTGAAGAGTATGTATGTTGGTGCTAAGGCTGCAGTGCATGTGGATGGTGAACTGAGTGAATTTTTCTCTTTGAAGGTTGGGTTGAAACAGGGATGTGTCTTGTCTCCATGGTTGTTCAGTCTGTACATGGATGGGGGTAATAAAAGAGGTACAAGGTAGGGTAGTGGATGTTGGAGTGGCCTGGTGAGAGAGGGTAGTGTTTGGAAACTCCCTGTACTCTTGTTTGCAAATGATACTGTGTTGTTGAGTGAAGACAAAGGGGGTCTGCAGGGCTTGGTGGATGAGTTTGGGAGAGAGTGTGTAAGAAACGGAATCTAAAGGTGAATGTAGGGAAGAGTAAAGTGATGGTCTTTGAGAGAGGTGAAGTCAGTGAATGTACAGCGAGGTTGGATGGTGAGGAATTGGAAAATGTGAGTACTTTTAAGTACTTGGGTAGTGTGATGAGTGAGGATGGAGGTTTGGAGGGTGAAGTGCTTGAAAGGGTACAGCAGGGAAGAAAGGTTGCTAGTTCCCTACAAGCAGTGATAAGAAACAGGGAAGTGAGCATGGAAGTGAAAAAGTTACTACGTGACAGTATTGTGATACCAAATCTAACGTATGGAATTGAAGCTTGGACATTGTTGGAATGACACAAGTCAAGAGTGAGAGCAGTGGAAATGAGTTATTTAAGAGGAGCCTGTGGAGTCACATGGAGAGACAGGCTGACAAATGAGGATATAAAGGAGCGTTGTGGTGTGGATGTGGATGTGATAGGAAGCGTTATGAGGAATACACTGAGGTGGTTTGGCCATGTGGAGAGGATGGAGGGTGAAAGACTGACGAAGAGAGTGTATGTGAGTGAGGTGGAGGAGGGAGAGGGAGGGGAAGGCCGAGGATGAGATGGAGGAATGGGGTTGAGAGGTATATGAGAGAGGGGGGTGTGAGTTGGGAGCAGGGCAGTGAAATGGCAAGGGACAGGGCGATGTGGAGGCAGTTTTTTTGTGGCCACCCCAAACAGGATTGAGGCATCTGGCAATAGATAGATTGATGGCAGCCTGCGATTTCAGTGGTCCTATATTATTTAATTTCTGCTACAATCAGTGCAAGTTAGGTTTTTCATGCATAGCTTGTTCAGACTGCAAATTACACCTAGTGGGTATTTTGACTCAGTCCCTGTGTGGGCAGAAATTTAATGTTGAGTAAATACTGGGACTCAACATGTTGCTGACTCCCTTCATGCATGCGCATCACAAGATAGTCATGTTTAATTTTTATCACGAGAGTTGTTTTCAAATCAAGCGCACGAGGACTAATGCTTAAAATAGTACAATTTAGACTACATGTGATCTGGTTAGGTTAGAGGAAGTCTATCTATCTATCTATTGCCAGATGCCTCAATCCCGTTAGGGGTGGCCACAAACAAATCGCCTCCACGTCATCCTGTCCCCCGCCATTTCACTGCCCTGCTCCCAACTCACACCCCCCTCTCTCTCATATACCTCTCCACCCCATCCTTCCATCTCATCCTCGGCCTCCCCCTCCCTCTTCCCCCCTCCACCTCACTCACATACACTCTCTTCGTCAGTCTTTCACCCTCCATTCTCTCCACAGGTACTGTAATTGCTTTGGAGGGTCTGAGGGGCAACACAGGATTGTCTTGTGGTGCACATGTGTGAAGGGAGTGAGCAAAGTGTTGAGTCCCAGTATTTACTCAACATTAAACTTCTGCCCACACAGAGACTGAATTAGTCAAGATACCCAATAGGTGTAATTTACAGTTTGAACAAACTATATATATTAAGAACCTAACTTGCCCCAAATGTAGCAGAAATTAAATAATATTGGATCATTGAAAGAGCAGGTAAACATCACATACCATCATTGTTTTAATTTCAGTTTATGATGAATACAAACAATTCACGCTACGTTATATATGCGTGCTCTATTTGTATTACAGTAACCCCTTGTTATACGATGGGGTTCTGTTCCTGAAAACCTCATCATATAGCGAGCCCATTATAACATAGAGTCAGTGGGGATATGTTCCCAGACCTGCCTAAACTCTCACACACACCTTAGCATTCACATACATGAAATATCCTTATGTTTAAACATTTATAGTAACACAATAATGAATAAAGAGGAAAAAAACATGAAAAGTACAGTATACAGTAGTACTTACCTTTACTGAAGCAAGTAGGGTTGTTGATGTGGTTCCAAGTGAATTCACCGTGGTCAATTAATTCATTCATTGCCAGACGCCATGTATCCCAAACGGGGTGGCCAACGGCTTAGAGTTAATTGTTTTACAGGGAGGGGCACTAATCCTCCACCAACCCCACTTGACACGTAGGGATGCCAACAGCATCTGGCGTTCCCAGGTGGTCACCCATCCAAGTACTAACCAGTCAAAATATGGACAATTCCCCGTCATTCTATACATATACCTATTGATTAATTGGTACTTTAATAACTAATTTTCAGGGGGATCTATCAAAGTCTGTGTTCATTCAGTAGTGTAGGCTTTGGATATCATTTATAAGATGCACTTTTAGACAATATTTAACTTGTTTCTGCCTTACTGTAGTTGACTTTGAATTATACTCTAGTGTCACCCATAGGTGACTTCATTAATTTCCATTGGTACTGAAATATCATGGGTATATTTTAAAATGACTTTGAAGAGGTGCAAGTATTCAAAAACTAGTGTACTTGCTAAATAAACTGAAATATAAATAAACGACGGGTAATTGTCCTGATGGTGAATTGTCTTGTTATTGTTGTGATGGCGAATTGACCCAAAACGTTTACATAGACGTAATATGAAGATTATTTGTATAATTCCAAAGTATGTCAGTAGTTCACTTACGATCATTAGGCATTTATAAAAATGCTAGTGTCTCATATGTAGCTTTATGTTAAACAATGAAGGAAAGATCGTAAATCGCCTGATTTGCGTTTCAATATACATTTTTTTCGGTTAATACCCATAATTTGATGCTATATTTGACATTTATTATAAAAACAATAAACCACCTTCACATTTATAACTCATTTAATTCATAAACTAGTGTACTGTATTTGCAAAATAAATTGATATGTATATAAATGATGGAGAACCGTCCTGACAGCGAATTGACTTGATGGCAAATTATCCCGACTCTGAGGCTAAGGGACAATATGGGCCTCACAGCCCTCACTCATAACTGTCAGAACTGGCCGGCTGGGCTCTGGACCGGTGGACGAGTGTGTGTTGTCCAGCGCCGACCGTGTGGGGATGTTTACATTGCGTTCGCTGTTCACTGAGCCGTGGACGATCCATCGTTGTAGCGATTCGTTCCCATCATATAGCGAGCATAGGGTACTAAAATGTCGACATTATATAAGCAAAATATCATATAATGAGGCATCGTATAATGAGGGGTTACAGTATTTATATTACAGTATATGACATTACTGTGATTCACAGTTTCACACAACTGTGTAGATATTTAACAAAGAAAAATATGTTTTTTAAACGGCATGGGGAACGTGTTTATCCAAATCGTGGAGCCATCTACTGGAATGTTAGGCTTCTCAGAAGCACCCCATTATGGCAGACTTATACATGTCACCCAGATGAAACGTTTGGGAAAAAGGGGAATGTGAAGACCTAGTAGAGAGTACAATTCAAAGTTTAAGAGCATTACTATATAGAATGGAGGAGCAATCTTAAAGAATTATACTATCTGGAGATTTCATTACAGATATAAATTGGAATACTCTAGATACAAAAAGTCAGGAATGCTGTTGGGACCCAAAGCTCCCGGACCATGTGCAGGAGTTTTTCCTAACACAACATGTAAAAGAAAGCACCAGAAAAAGAGGACTTGATGTACCATCAGTACTAGATCTTATATTACTAGGCAAGAAAATGATACTGACAGTATTATGTATCACCCTTCATTTGGCAAAAGCGACCATGCAGTATTAAATTGCAGCTTCAGGATTGCATATGAGATAGTTAACAGTAATGAAAGTTACAAAAAGAGCCTTAACTACCAAAAGGGCAATTATCATGACCTAAAGAAATACTTCTTAGAAATAGATTGGGAAAAAGAACTTAGAGGACAAAATTTAAATGTTATATATAGAAAATTCTGTGAACTTATGAACTAGGAGTCCAAAATTACATCCCGTGGCACAAAGAAGCAGGAATTAAAATAAAGAAATTGTTTAATAAAGAAGGTAAAACGAGGCATATAACAACTATAAACAGGCAAGAAACATATATACAAGAAAAAGGAAAGAAGCCCAAACACAGTTTGAGGAAGACATCATAAACAAGAGTAGTGATCAACCGAAGCTATTTTACAGTTACACCCAAAGCAAAACCAAGTAAATGATAAAATACAATCCCTTACGGATGAAGAGATCCTCTGTGCACAAGAGAAAGATGTTTGTGAAGCATTAAATAAGAATTTCCGATTAGTTTTTACAGAAGAAAATAATTTTGAGAGGGATGGTATGGAACATGCCTTCCCAAACATAATACCAACTATACAGATATCAGAAAAAGAAATACAGGAGGAGTTAAGTAAATTAGACAAAGGAAAAGCAAATGGTCCAGACGAATTTTCTTGCTGGGTGCTACATGAGTGTGCAAAGGAGTTAAGTAGACCATTATCTTTAATATTCAAGGAAACCCTGGGTCAAGGTAAACTACTTGATATTTGGAAGAAAGCAAACATTGTTCCCTTATACATGAAAGGGAATAGACAAAATCCACTCAACTACCAACCAGTATCACTAACCAGTGTTGTAGGTAAGATACTGGAAAAGCTGATAAGAAAAGTGTGGGTAAACCATCTAGAAGAACACAATATGATGACCGAAAGGCAATTTGGTTTCAGAAAGAGAAAGTCATGTGTTACTAATCCATTAAGCGATTATGACAAAGTTGCAGAAACATCACAGAAAAGGGAAGGATGGGTGGACAGTATCTATCTAGATTTCAAGAAATCATTTGACAGAGTACTGCACCAAAGACTTATATGGAAAGTGTACCATGAAGGAGGAGTCCAAAGCAAACCGTACTGTTGGATGCAAGATTTTCTCAGAAAATGGGAAATGAGAACAGTACTAAGGGGAAATTACTTATCACGGTGGGAAGTGACTAGCGTAGTTCCACAGGGCTCAGTGCTGGCACCAATTATGTTCTTAGTGTATAAATGACATAAATAGTAAATTGGAAATTAAAGCTATCTAAATATGTTTGCTGATGATGCAAAAATACAAAGGAGAATTATTAACACAGACTCTTGTAGAGAGCTACAAGAAGAATTAAATAAACTTAATGAATGGAGTAATGCATGGCAAATGGAATTCAATGTGGACAAGTGTCATGTAATCAAGTTTGGTAAAAGTGGGAAAAGACCAGATTGGGATCATAAGTTAGGAAATAAAACCCTACACATATCAGAAAAAGAGAAGGACCTAGGTGTGATTATCAGTAACAGACTATCTCCGGCAGACCACATAAGTGAGAAGGTACGGAACATGTATACACTGCTTGCAAACATGAGAATAACATTCACATAATAAATGAAGACATGCTGAGAAAGATAATAACATTTTTCATCAGACTAACCCAGGAGCATGCATCAGTAGTCTGGAATCCTTATCTCAAGAAACACGTAGATAAGATTGAAAAAGTTTAAAGGGTTGCTACAAGATGGGTACCAAGCTTAAGGGATCTGAGCTACAAAGACTAGAAAAACTGAATCTGCCAACTATACAGGAGAGAAGGAAAAGAGGAGATGTGATTATGCTATATAAATGCATATCAGGGAAGGAGAAAATGGACATAAATGAATATATAATCTATGGGGAAGCATCAGCCAGAGGACACTGCAAAAAACTGCGTAAGAAGAGAGGCGATAAAGACGCAAGGAAATATAGTTTCCCAAATAGGGCAAGTGATCAGTGGAATGCACTACCGTATGAAATAGTGTGTACCAAGACAATTCATAAATTTAAGAAGATGTGTGATGAAAATAAGGAGATGTATGATGAAGATGGTTTAAGACACGGGACAGTATGAGCTTGACTCATTCCTGTAAAGATACAATTTAGTAAGAACGTATGGAAGTGAAGCTTGGACGTTGTTGGAAGGACACAAGTCAAGAGTGACAGCAGTGGAAATGAGTTATTTAAGAGGAGCCTGTGGAGTCACATGGAGAGACAGGCTGACGAATGAGGATACAAAGGAGCGTTGTGGTGTGGATGTGGATGTGATAGGACGCGTTATGAGGAACACATTGAGGTGGTTTGGCCATGTGGAGAGGATGGAGGGTGAAAGACTGACGAAGAGTGTGTATGTGAGTGAGGTGGAGGGGGGAAGAGGGAGGGGGAGGCCGAGGATGAGATGGAGGGATGGGGTGGAGAGGTATATGAGAGAGAGGGGTTTGAGTTAGGAGCAGGGCAGTGAAGTGGCGGGGGACGGGGCGACGTGGAGGCGATTTGTTTGTGGCCACCCCAAACGGGATTGAGGCATCTGGCAATAGATAGATAGTTAGGTAAGAACACACACACATACACACACTCACCAGAGCCAGAGCGAACGGACGTGTCGTGACTGCTTGTCAGCCACTGCTGCAAACCTTAAGTAGTTTCCAGGAATATTTGTCCTGTCTCCTTTGGTCTTGTCTTAAGTTTAAAGTATTGTAAGTTAATATAGACTACCAAAAATGTAAAGAATTATTGTCATTGAGAATACATGAATGTTTATAGTATTTTTGGTAACAGCTGTTTAGTACTGTAACCAACCTCAAACATGGCCGACATTGTAAACATCAAGGGATCGAATTTCCAGGATTTGACAGTGAAACAATTGTCATGGATTTGGTTAAAACATTGATTATGAAGATTAGTGAACTAGAAAAGAAATTGGAGGATTTAGTATTAAAAAACATGCCTGAATATACCGAGAATACTGTACAGAGTCTGATCCAGTCAAATGAGACAGCAAACCAGGAGATTGAGAATTTGAAGCGAGGAGATATCGAATTAGGAGAAAACTAGAAGAGAGCAGTAACAAACGGAGAAGGTGAATAGTGTGTTAGAAGAGCAAAAGGCAAAGTGGGCACGTGTGGAAGAAGAACAGAAATGGTCAGCTTAAGGGAAATCATTCAGGAGGAAAGGGAAATGAACAAGAAAAAACTGGAAGAAAATGTAGTGAAAATACTAAAGAAAAGGAGAAAATAGTGAGAGAAACTGTAGAAAGGAACAGATATGTGATGATGTTTAGAAACAGGGAGGAGGAAGAAAATGTTAGATCCGTGAGACTCGAGAGAGACACGAATCTGGTGAGAAAAATATTGGGCAAGATCGATCCCAAAGGAAACAAGTGGGAAAAAGAAATTGAAAGAGTAAGGAGGTTAGGGCTACATAAGAAAGTGGAAGCAAGACCAGTGAGAGTTAAGTTGTCATCAGAAAGTGTAAATGATAAAGTGACCTGGAAGCTAAGCAAAGAGGCTGGGATGGGAAATATTATAGTAAGAAACGATTTGAATGAAGAAGAAAGAGAAGTTTTAAAATCTTTGATGGAACAAGTAAAGGAAAAAAAATGACGAGAGGACAGAGGAAGAACGTATATATGTATTATTATTATTATTATTTTTTTTTTTTGAGAGTGATGGATATGAAATTAAGGAAGTGGTATGTGAGGAACTAGAAGAGAAGGAAACAAGGGGGATGGATATGAATACGAAAAAGGGAAGAATGAGTAAAGATAACACCAGTGCAGTAAATCTAAGTATCATGTATTTTTAATGTAGATGGGTTAATATCTAAGAAAGGGGAAATTGGAAACTATATTGCCCCGAGATGTTGATACAAAATTGATTGGATGGAACAGTTATAATATTTAGAGGAAGGATAGAGAAAGCAAGTTTGGGGGAGGTATAATGATTTTAACCCATAATGACTTTAGAGCAAAAAATATAGAAATTGAAACTACCATGGCTGAACTTTTGGGAATTGAAATACAGGACATTTATGGCGAAAAAAATAGATATAATAGTATTTTACATGCCCTCCAACAGTTAATAAGAGAATCCATTACTAAACTAACGATGTTAACTGAACAAAGGAATAGTAATAATAGGAGATTTTAACTGTAGAGAAGTTGACTGGGAAGGTATGGATGCTGGGAACAGTGAGGAATCATGGAGAAATAAATTAATGGAATTGGTAATGGAAAACATGTTAACCCAGTTAATTAAAGAAAATACAAGAATTAGGGGTGACGATGAACCATCAAGGCTCGACTTATTATTCACTAAGGACCCAAATGATGTGAAGAACATAGCCTACCAATGCCCCTTGGTAAAAGTGATCATCTGGTTATTGAGATGGAAGTAGCGGGAGTAAGGGAAGGAGAAAGAGATGAAAAACACAGAGAAAATAGATAGTACAGACTGCTTTCCTGAGGAACTTTTTCCAAAATGTAGACTGGAGTAAAATGAATACAATCGCAAATGTTGATGAGAAATATGAGTTTTTGATAGAAGTGTATAAAACAGGAGTTAGTAAATGTCTCAAAATTTTCCGCAACTATGGAAAGGAAGAATGGTTCAACAATAGATGTAGATCGGCACATGAGGCAAGAAAAGAGCATGGAATGAAGTGAGAAGAAGGTATAGTGAAAGAGCTTGGAAGGAGTACAAGCAGGTAAGAAATGACTCTGTAAGGGTGCGAATAGAAGAAAGGAAATACAAAAAACTTTTTTCTTTTTTTTAATGTGCTCGACCCTGAGCATAGGCTTCACATCGTGCTCCCAAGGCCCAGCAGTCCTCCTACATATTATACAACTCTACATGTCACCACTTCGGCGCTAACACCCACCGCCCATATTGAACAGATGCTAGGGCTGTCTCATACAGGACTGGTGTATTGGTATTAGCGGGGTTATTTTTACGCCATGTCGGCGGGACTTCTGGTAGATCGGTGAAGTCTGCTTTACATGAAATTCGGATCCCTAAGCTGTTCCCTGTCCTAGTGATGATTTGAATCTGGGTCCGGTAGTACCGCAGGGCACCTCTCGACTGATTGAGCTGCCGCCTCCCCCAAATATAAAAGAGCCGAAACTATATTATAGGTTTGTAAATGGTAAAATGAAAGTCCATCCATCCATCCATTGCCAAACGCCATGTATCCCAAACGGGGTGGTCAAGCGCTTAGAGTTAATTGTTTTACAGGGAGGGGCACTAATCCTCCACCAACCCCACTTGACACGTAGGGATGCCAACATCATCTGGTGTTCCCAGGCGGTCACCCATCCAAGCACTAACCAGAAAAATGAAAGTAAAGGACAGTATAATACGATTGAGGGATGGAGATGAAATAATGAACAAGCTGCAGTCAGTTTATGTGTTGGAAGAGGAATTTAGGGAACCTGAAATGAAACCCAGGATGACGGGAATGACAGAAATTACAGTTGACATGAATGAGGTGCTGCAGCTGATGAGGGATTTGGATGTGAGAAAAGCAGTGGGACCAGATGGTGTGGCTGGATGGATCCTGAAGGAATGTGCGGACCAGTTAGTGTGGCCAGTTAAATCATCATCAAAACCTCACTGAAAAATGGACAGTTACCTAATGATTGGAAAAGAGCAAGTATTGTGCCAAACTTCAAGGGAGGAGATAGGGAAGATCCACTTAATTACAGACCTGTATCACTTTCTAGTCTTGTTTGTAAAATCTGAGAAAATTAATAGAAAAAGATGGATAAAGCATTTGGAAGAAAATGAAGTGATAACACCAAGACAATTTGGTTTTAGGGAAGGAAGATCATGTTACCAATCTATTAAGTTTCTACAGTAGGGTAATAGATGTCATACAAGAGAGAGAGGGATGGGCAGAGTGTGTATATCTTGATCTCAAGAAAGCATTTGGCAGGGTGTCCAGTAGGAGACTGCTGTGGAAGTTGAAGACATTTGGAGGGGTGCATGGGAAACTATTAAAGTGGATGAGAGATTATTTGATAGGAAGGCAGATGAGAACAGTCGTAAGAGACAAGCTGTCACAATGGAAAAACGTGACTAGTGGAGTACCCCAGGGCTCTGTCTTAGCCCCAATAATGTTTGTGATATATTTAAATGATTTGCCAGAGGATTTGAATAGTTACATGAGTATGTTCACAGATGATGCTAAAATCGTGGAACATAGTAAAGGTATTGATAGTTGTAAAAAACTGCAAGAGGACTTGGGACAGACTCCACAGCTGGAGCCAGACTTTGCAAAAGGATTTTAGTGCCAAGAGGTGTCATGTATTAGAAACGGGAATGAGTGAAAAAAGACCGCACTGGACATATAAAATGGGCAATGAGGCAATTAGTAAAAGAAAAGATGAGGAAGATTTGGGAGTGATTATTCAAGATGACTTGTCACCAGAAAATCGTATAAACAAAATCTTTGGAGGAACTGATGGATTACTGACCAACATGAGAGTGGCTTTTAATTATATGAACGAGGAAATGCTGAGGGAGTTGATAGTGACCATGATAAGACCAAGACTGGAGTATGCAGCTGTGGTATGGTCACCTCATTTGAAGAAACATTCATAAACTAGAGAGGGTTCAGTGGATGGCAGTGAGGTTGATACCAAACTTATGGGAACTCACAAGGAGAGATTGGAAAAAACTGAAGTTACCAACACTGTGCGAGAGAAGGGAAAGAGGTGACTTGATCACGATATTTAGAAATGTAAGAGAATTGGAAAGGGTGGATAGATGGAAAAACAAGAGGTCATGAGTTCAAGTTGAGGAAAAGTAGATGTCTTAATGATCTTAAAAGGTTCAGTTTCCCGAATGCAGGGATGAGTATTTGGAACGACTTAGATGAAGAGGTGGTGCAGGCAAAAACATTCATGTGTTTAAAAGTAGTCTAGATAAATGTAGATATGGAGACAGGACAACGCGAGCTTAGCTCAATTCTTGTATACTACAAATAGGTACACACACGCACACAAGCATAAAACAGGCTATAGTGGATGTATATATCTGTATTAATCATGCCTGTAACTCTCTCTCTCTCTCTCTCTCACATACATTCTTCTTTTCATTCCCTTTTCTACCTCCTCTCCTTTATATCTCTTATTAGCTTCTTCTGATCCCTTGTTCTCTTATTTCATTCCACAGGTGTCAAGTGTGGGGTGTGTGAGTGGATTGGTGGCCACGCTAGAGGAGGCAGCCCGCACAACAGCACGTCTCTCCACCATCACACCCACAAAGCTGAGGACGGACTTCTGGCCACACAACCATCAGGTAAGGCACGCAAACAGGCAGTGGAGAAGGGAGGCAGAAGGGGGTGGAGGAAGACCAGGAAGAAGAAAGAGAAGGAAGGAATAGAGGAAGAAGAGAAGGAAGGAAGGAGGGAGGAAGTAGAAGAATACAGGGAAGAAAAGAGGGATGGAGGGAGGTGGGATGGTAAGTAAGGAAAGAGGGAAGGAGGGAGGGAGAGACAGACAGGCAGGGGGGAGGAGGATGCAGGGAGGTAAGGAAGGACGGAGGCAAGCAGGAGAGGGAAGAAAGGTGGGGAGGGTGTATGAGTCAGGTAAGGAGAGGGAGGAAAAGAAAAAGAAAGGAGTGGAAGAAGGAGAATGAAGTAAGGAGATAGTAAAGGTACTCTTAATCCCAAGGGGATACAGGCTTATTCTAGCCCCTGTCCACACCCTCAGCCACATTAAGCACCCATCACTTCCCCATCAGTGCCCATAAACCCCTCCTGTGACCATATTCTCCAGGATTTAGGCGGCTTCCAAGCACCTCGTTCGGGGAGAAACATTTTCGTATTACACATCTTCCATGTTGTGTACGGTATTTTTTATCTACGCACCTGTTAGTTAAAAATCTCAGTATGGTTTCAAAATCAGATATGGCAGTTTTGCTTGTCATATATTTTACCTAAGTACCAGATACTTTTTAGATCTTGATATACTGTAGTTTTAAATTTCAGTATAGTTCCTGTACATATGAAAATGTAGATTTTTAAGGAAGATGGACGGTACTTGGGAGCCTCCTCTTTCCATGAAGACACGTCCTGTGGATACCACAAAGTCATTTAAAGCACCTAAATACAGGTATAAACCACTTCTATAGCACTGGCTTATTCTTTCTCTTGAGCATCCATAAAACACCCTTACACCCACTAACTTCCAATTGACACCCATTACCTGCCTTTTAACACTCACAGGACACTCATACACTCTCCCAGGCTACCCATTATGTTCACTGGGCATCCATATAGTATTCACTGTTAGTTTAACCTAATCTAAATTTGGCAGACCAAATAATTAAATACTGTACAGCACAACACAACACCGCACAGCACCAGGATAAGTCTACGAGTATGCAACCTAACCATATATAACCAAACACCTTTCTGTCCAACAGGTGGAGATCTCAACCGTGCCAGGACCTTTCGGCGAGGGTCTTTTGGTCTCGTCTGTGGATGGTCGTGCTATGGTCACTGCCACGGACCAGGCCAATCCCATTTTTAGGGACGTCCTTACATCTGTCTTCAACAACTCACTGCTCCTTGACATTACCCTCACCACGCATAACACCCATGTCTTCTACTTTGTCAAGGTTGGTGTGTGGATAATTTATTGCTTATGTTTTCTCTTTCTTCCATCCCATGTCATCTTATGCCCCTCTCCTCTCATTGCTCTCCTCATCTGTTACGTCAAGACTGGTTGATGGATTTAGCTGAATTATAAAAGTATCGTCCAGTTTAACTTTTCTCTTATTTTCTATACTCTTGTCTTCCTGTACTTCAACAATTCTCATCACCTTGACATCATCACCATGCACAACACACATCTTCTGTTATGTCAAGGTGAGTGGATGACGATGTTATTTACGTCACCCTCAGTAAGGTGAGTGGATGGAAGTTGATTGTTTTTATAGGAGGAGGGAGAGGCAGACATGAATAGATAAATATAGATAGATACTTCTTTCTCCTTCTGCTCCTCCTTTCTGTCAGTACACACGTCTTCTGTTATGTTAATAGAATATAGATTGAGCCGTGATTCTCTCTCTCTCTCTCTCTCTCTCATGGAATTGTGTAATTAGTCAGACGTGAAACCAATTAATCTAAAATGGCGGGCAATTACAACAGCAGATTCCCCTGAGAGACAGAGAGAGAGAATGAAATGGGAAGGAAAATGGAGTGGGTAAGAAAAAAAAATGGGGGGGAGGGGAGAAGGTAAAGGAGAAAGACAGTAACAAGGAAGAGAAAGAAAAGGGAGGAGAAAGAGGGGTGAGAGATGAAAATGGAGGTAAAAGAGGGTTAGAGAGGAGGAAAGGGATGGAAAGAGGGAGACAAGAAAATGTGAGGTAATATTTGGAGGAAAGGAGGGTAGAAAAGGAGGAGAGGGGAAGAGGAAGAAGATGAGGGAAGAAAAAAGAGAGGAAGAAATTGAGGGAGGGTGGGGGATTTAGGAGAGTGGATTTCCCTTGAGATAGTGGGTGATTACCCTGGGAGGAGATTTTTTGATATACTTGAGTGTAGCCGTAGGGGAGAGAGACTAAGGAGAGAAGAATTGAATGAGATAAAGGAAAGAACTACTTAAAAAGAAAGATAAAACAGGAAAGTAAAAAGGAAAGTGGTAAAGTGAGATAAAAATTAAACATCTCGTGTCACTTCATTTTAGAAACTAATAATTTCATTGTGACCCCAGGCATATCTGAAACGTGAACCCGGTGAACTGCAGGATGAAGTTCACCTCCTGTAGTCCACCAACTTCTTTGAGGGGATTAGGGAGGGAGTTAAGAGACGATAATTGGGGCAGTGGAGCTGCCCGGACAAATTTTTGCCACCACATGAAGGTGTCTCTCCAACACACGCAGCAGTAATAATAAAGTATATTTTCTCCTCCTTGTGTGTGTGTACAATATATATATATATATATATATATATATATACACACACACACTATATTATATTATGGGGTATATGTGCAGGAGTAAGTGAGAATGAGAGGCCAAAGGAAGGAGTATGTATAGTTGTGAGTAAAAGATGGAAGAATAGCATAAGACAGTATGGATCAGTTGGGTCAAGGATTGTGTGGGTAAAGTTGAAAGTTGGAATACAAATGTGGGTGATTGTGTGTGTGTATGCGCCAATGCAAGATCGTGCTAGCAGAGTGAGGGAAGAGTTCTGGACAAATGTGGAAGTGTGCATGGAAAAGTTTGGAAGGAATGAGAGAGTGTTTTTGATCGGTGATATGAATGGTAAAGTAGGGAATGTGAAGGTAGATGGAATAGTTGGTGAGTGGGATGTGCCTGCTGAGATAGATGAGAATGGCAGTGCGTTAGTGGACATCTGTGCTGGGAGGGGGTTGGTGATAGCCAATACCCTCTTCAGGCATAAAATGATCCACAGGTATACATGGCGAGTGATGAGAAGGGTGGGTGGTGAACTGAATGAAAGGAAGGCAATGATTGATTATGTGTGTGTGTGGATGAAAGGATGCGAAGATGTGTAATGGATGCAAGAACTTATAGAGGTTGGGGGAGTGGACTTTCTTACCACTACTTGGTGCTGGCCAGAATTAGGATCCAAGAAGGATGGAGGAATAGAAGAAGGGAAAGACGAGAGGAAGGAGTAGTTGCAAGGAGAGTGGAAAGGTTACAAGAGGATGAGAAAAAGGCAGAGTATAAGAGAGAAGTGGAGGAATGATTGGGCAAATATGAATTGGAGCAGATGGGGGACGTGGAAGGTGTGTGCAGGATATTTACAGAAGAAATATGTGCAGCATGTGATGTGGTGTGTGGGAGGAAGAGAAGACGGAGGGGGGTGCAAGGGACGGCGTGGTGGACTGAAGAGGTGAGACAGGCTGTGGCACAAAAGAAGAAAGCATACAATGAATGGATGAGAAATAGGGGCATGGAAAAAATTGAGAGGAGGAAGAGAGAGTTATATGTAGAAAGAAAGAGAGAGGTGAAAAGATTAGTAAGAGAGAGTAAGAAGAGAGTGAATGAGGAATTTGGAAGGAATTTGAGTGTAAAGTGGAGGGACTGTAACAAAATGTTCTTGAAAGAGGTGAAGAGAGTAAGACAGGGTGGAAGTGAGGTTAGCAGGGGAGTGAAAGATAAAAATGGTAGATTACAAGTGGAGAAGGGAGAAAAAGTGAGCAGATGGAGAGAACACTTTAAGGAATTGTTGAACATACAGGATGGAAGTAATGCGAGTTTAAGTGGCTGGGGAATGGCTGGGAGAAGGAGGGAGGTGAGAAGACAGGAAAAAATCAGTAGGATAGAAGTTGTGGAAGCAATGAAGGAAGTTAAATTGGGGAAAGCCCCAATTGATGGAGTATGTGGTGAAATGCTGAAGCGTGGGGGAGAGGTAGTAGTAGAATGGATGTGGAAGATGTGCAGACTGGCCTGGGAGGAAGGTAGAGTCCCGGAGGATTGGAAGTCAGGTATAAATATTCCCTTGTACAAAGGAAAAGGGGAAAAAGAAGTGTGTGGTAATCATAGGGGCATTTGTCTTCTTAGTATAGTAGGAAAAGTGTATGGTAGGATACTTATTAACAGAGTTAGAGAAAGAACTGAGGAATTAGTTGGAGAAGAACAGGGAGGCTTTAGGAAGGGAAGAGGTTGTGTAGATCAGATACCGGTATTCATTCTTAGATCTTTAGTGGAAAAGTTTCTAGAGAAGGGAAAGAAGTTGTATGTGGCTTTCATGGATTTGGAGAAAACATATGACAGGGTGGATAGACAAGGATTGTGGAAAGTATTAAGAATATATGGAGTAGATGGGAAGTTGTTGAATGCTGTGAAGAGTATGTATGATGGTGCTAAGGCTGCAGTGCATGTGAATGGTGAACTAAGTGAATTTTTCTCTTTGAAGGTTGGGTTGAAACAGGGATGTGTCATGTCTCCATGGTTGTTCAATCTGTACATGGATGGGGTAATAAAAGAGGTACAAGGTAGGGTAGTGGATGTTGGAGTGGCCCTGGTGAGAGGATAGTGTTTGGAAACTCCCTGTACTGTTGTTTGCAGATGATACTGTGTTGTTGAGTGACGACGAAGGGAATCTAAAGGTGAATGTAGGGAAGAGTAAAGTGATGGTCTTTGAGAGAGGTGAAGTCAGTGAATGTACAGCGAGGTTGGATGGTGAGGAATTGGAAAATGTGAGTACGTTTAAGTACTTGGGTATTGTGATGAGTAAGGATGGAGGGTGAAGTGCTTGAAAGGGTACAGCAGGGAAGAAAGGTTGCTGATTCTTTGAAAGCAGTGATAAGAAACAGGGAAGTGAGCATGGAAGTGAAAAAGTTACTACATGACAGTATTGTGATACCAACTCTAACGTATGGAAGTGAAGCTTGGGCGTTGTTGGAAGGACACAAGTCATGAGTGAGAGCAGTGGAAATGAGTTATTTAAGAGGAGCCTGTTGAGTCACATGGAGAGACAGGCTGACGAATGAGGATATAAAGGAGCGTTGTGGTGTGAACGTGGATGTGATATGAAGCGTTATGAGGAACACACTGAGGTGGTTTGGCCATGTGGAGAGGATGGAGGGTGAGAGACTGACAAAGAGAGTGTATGTGAGTGAGGTGGAGGGAGGAAGAGGGAGGGGGAGGCCGAGGATGAGATGGAGGGATGGGGTGGAGAGGTATATGAGAGAGGGGGGTGTGAGTTGGGAGCAAGGCAGTGTAATGGCGGGGGACAGGGCAACGTGGAGGCGATTTGTTTGTGGCCACCCCGAACGGGATTGAGGTGTCTGGCATTACAGTAGATAGATAGATAATATATATATATATATTTATATATATATATACAGTATATATAAAACTGCCCTTAATTCAGTAAAGAAAAAATGGTTATTCATCTTTAATTCCACGTTTTTCATTTACAAGGCAGAAAGATAAAAGAAAATCTGTTTACTTTTCTTTGCCTTTCATTTAAAAAAGGAAAATGTGATATATACTCACTTCTTTCACCCTCTCCTCTTTTTACTGTTCTTAGTCCTTCATTTAAAAGAAGTATAGTTGTCTTCTTTCTTCCCTTCCTCTCTCTGCCTCTCCTTCATCTCTCTGTTCAAACATCCTTGTGTGTGCTCAGACTGAGTAACGCAGTGAATAACGCATGGGAGCAAAACCCGTGAATAATGTCTGGAGTTGTGCATGCAGCCACAAATAGCAGGCTCACTTAGTAGTCCATAAGAGTGATTGGCTGAGAGAGAGAGAGAGAGAGAGTTGGGGTGTGGAAGGGGAGTGGAGGAGAGGGTAGGAGATGATAGAGAGAGAGAAGGTTTGGGCATGGGAGGGGGAGTGAGGGAGAAGGGCAGGAGATGAGAGAGAGAGTTGGGGTGTGGAAGGGAAGTGGAGGAGGAGGAGGTGGGAGATGATAAGTGAGGGATATAAGAGAGTGGGATGAGGGTGAACATTGGTAAGGAAAAAGGAAGGGATGAGGAGGGGAGAAATGAATGGGAGGGTGGAGAGAAATGAGAGAGTCAGGAGAGGGGAAGGTAGATGTCTTTGAGGGAGAGTAGGGAAATGTAAAGCCACTGGAAAGCCTGTGAAAAATACCACTATTAAACTTTATATATATATATATATATATATATCCATCCATCCATCATCCAATCCTACATTGCCCCGTGAGGAGCGTAGGAGCCTGGGGCTAGACAGTTGATCCTGACATTTAAGATGAGAGTGACCAGCCTCACTCATCCCTGAGTGGCATTACATGAGCAATCAACCCCAACCACCCCTTGGATATAAACCTTCACCAGCTCAATCCGATTGGAGCACAATAATTACCCACTAAACCACCAGGCGCTAAAATTTAATTATATGGTTACCACCCAGCCTAATAAATTGTTTCCTGGTGTACAGGAAACCATTTGGCTTGTCACTCAGCGTAGAGTCACCCATAGGCAGAAGGAAGAGGAAAGAATGAAGGAAAGAAAGACAGAAGAGGGAGTGTAAAGTTACCCGTAGGCAGAAGGACAAGGAAGGAATGAAGGAAAGAAAAACAGAAGAGGATGGAAGGAAAGAAGGATGGAGAGGAAAGGGCAGACACCCGACAGCAGCACTACATCGAGTGAGTGGATGGTGAGCGCCCCCACCTACCGCAAATATATACATATATAATGTCAGACATCCCATTTCATCCCATTCTTACTATCCAGTTATCTCCCTCGTCCACCTAATCTAATTGTAATCTTAAAATCACTGTGACTTCAACAGGAGTATCACTGTGACTTCAACAGGAGTACTACTGGGAGGCTGCAGATGACCTATAATCAGCCATCACTTTAATCACCCACTTGCAACCCGTTAATTACTTCTTATACCCCTAATAATAATTTATTTGCAGCTTCATGTGATGACAGGTACTGATTGGTTATACAAATATCACCCAATTCTTTCCCTATCCTCAGAAAGGAGGATGGTGGACTTCAAAAAGGGCACCTTCACCATGCAGTCCTCCAGGTTCACGTCCAAAAGTACCTAAGTCCACAACAACAAAATCAGCACCATCAGCAACCCCTACTAATCATTGCTTCTCCCCATCCCAACAGGAGAACTACTGGAAAGCCTCTGAGGACATGACCCAACTCAACCGGCTAGGGGGAGAGGTCAACATCACCATCCATGAGCCCTCAGTGTCGCAGCCCCTCACCCCGAGCGACGAAGGTAGTGATAAGTTTGTCGACGTGAAGCTCCACAGTGCCTCAGCTGTCATACACATCCGCTATGGCACCACCATTGTGCAGGAGAAGAAGAGGCTACTGAGACATGCAAAAAAGGTGGGTGGCATGGATGAGTGTGTGGATGGCAGGTGGATATACATGGACAACACCCTTGGTTTTTGACATTGTGTGTGTTTGAGATATAGACTGCATTTTTCCAGCCTTTCGTGTTTACTAGACTGTCCCCAGACTTTTATGCTTATTGGACTCCATTTTTCTGTGCTCTTATGTTTGTTACTTTGCATCTTTTCCTTGCTCTTTTGTTTATTACTTTTCATCTTTTTGTATTATTGTGTTAATTATTTTGCATCTTTTTGGCTTTATTAAACTGCATTATTCCGTGCTGTTAGGTTTATTACTTTGTGTCTTTTGTGGGACATTATGTTTATTATTTTGCATGTTTTTGGGCTTTTTATGCTTATTACTTTGCCTTTTTGGGAGCTGTTAGGTTTATTACTTTGCATCTTTCCAGGCTATTCTGCTCATTACTTTGCTTCTTTTCAGGCCGTTATTTTTATTAGGTTGCATTTTTCCTGGGTTTAATGTTTATTACTCTGCATAATCAATGTAGACCATATTTTTCCATGTTGTTATGCTTATTACTTTACGTATACAGATTGTTTTTATTTTATTGTTCATTGCTTTGTAAATGTAGATTGTATGTTTTTCCAGGTTATTACAGACTTTTTATTTTATTGTTCATTGCTTTGTGTATGTAGATTGCATGTTTTTCCAGGTTATTGTGTTTATTATATTACATTTATAGACTGCAACTTTTATGTTTATTACCTTGCATATATATTTGCATCTTTTATGTTTATTATTGTGCATATACAGACTGCAGCTGTTCTGTTTATTAACACTTTACCGTGCCAGCCTTGCATGACTTTTCTACCCTGTACCCGGGCTGGGAGTGAGTTGCCAATGAAATGAAGCTGTGTTGCCCTTGAGGGCTCCCCCCATTTACCACTCACACACCACTCGAAGATTGTATCCAGGTGGTCCCCTACATACGATTGGGTTACGTTCCAAGACTATTGATCGTAAGTGGAATTTATCATAGGTCAGAAATGCATTTAGTACACCTAACCAACCGAACTTCATAGCCTAGCCAAGCCTACCTGTTGGGCAAAATCATTAACACAAAGCCTATTTCAAGTGTTTAATACCTCATTTAATATATTAAATACTGTATTGAGGTTGTTGATTGCGAAAGTCCAAGTTCACGTGTGATGGCCATTAACCCTTTAACCGCGGGCATTGTTTTGACCCGACTCCCCCCCCCAGGGGGGGGTTCCAGCCAAAATGTAAACAAACTTTAAACCTTTATAACTCTGCACAGAATAAATCTAGTGCGAAAAATAAGGTACCATTAGAAAGTACTAACCTTCGGCTTTGCAATGATGTAGGTTTCATGATTTCATTGACTATCACTGGATGGGCAGTGCCATTAGAAGTGAGCAATCTAAAATCACTATTTTTTGCTCACATACCATTACCAAATGCCAACCTCATTCTGATAACAATACTATAAACATATATGAACACTGCACATACGATAAACACCCATCTGTGTTCACTGAGGCAGGTAAAAGGCACTGTAATTGCCCACACTTCACTGCCACATCAGCACTGTTGTCACTCACAAACCTGGACAGATATTGATGCGTGTTTGGTCAGGGGTGGGGTGGGGTGGGGGGCCTGGGGGTTGAGGGGTGGGAGGAGGGAGGTGGGGGTCGGCTGGAGTGAAAGAACTTATTAGCTACTCTCCCTTGAAACAATTGGCGCGCGGAAATATGCGCGGTATTCAAAATATTCACAAACATTCCAGAATGACACCCGCGGTTTGGTCCAGTTTTTGCATTGTCATTCTGGAATGACACCCGCAGTTAAAGGGTTAAGGGCTTGGTCCTGGTTGTTTCAGCTGTAAGTCGTTTAGGCCTTAACATCCAAATTATGTTGTTTAGGCTGTTAGGCAATTCAGCCATTTGCCAGTTCGGACATTACGGCCTAAATGATTTACAGCTGAAAAGACCAGGACCCTACAGGCTTGCCGCCTTCATGCTGGGCAGTTATCTTGAGTTTCATCTTGAGCAATTGCCTTCTCTTCTTATCACCTGTAGCAGGAAAGACAGATGGGTGTTTCATAGACTTGATGGATGCACAAAACAACACATCCCGGGGGTTTCCCTAAAAACGTTGGCAACACAATGCACTGTAGAGTATTGGAGCATCGATTGTTTACACTAGCAACTGCCCAGACAGACTGGGACTCAGCTCGCTGCCCCTGCTTAGAGTCACAAGAGCCCTGGAAAAGATCCAAATTCAAATTTAAAAGTATGGTTTCTGCCATCGTTAAGAAAAAATAAATAAATCTTAAGTTGACCGTTCATAAAACGGAGACCGCCTGTACACTGTTTTGCTTTTATGTAATATAGCATCCTTTTTACATATATATATATATATATATATATATATATATATATATATATATACACACATACAATTTTTTTTTTAATGTGGTAGTAACGTACAAAGCATTGTGCAGATAGTATGAAAATTTCATTCAATTTTGATCATAAATAACTGGGAAATATGCGCTTAGAAAAAAGTATTGCAAATGCTTTAAAAAAATACAATGTGCATTTACACATCAAAGAATTATTTATATAATATTTCATGATACATGGCAAAATATGACTAATTTCACTCTTCCCTTATATATATATATAGATAGATAGATAGATAGATACACACACACACACACACATTTTTAATGTGATAGTAATGTACAAAGCATTTTGCATGTAATATGAAAATTTCATTCAGTTTTGACCATAAATAACTGGGAAACATACGCTTTGAAAAAAAGTGTTGCAAATGCATCAAAAAAATTATTTATTTAATATTTCATGATACATGGCAAAATACACCTAATTTCACACTTCCCTTGAAATTTCAGGTCTCTGATGATATTTAACCCCCCCAAAAAAGGTGAAATTAGAAGCACCGTATGCATGAAAAAGATCCATCCATCCATCCGTCATCCAATTCTATTCCCCGTGAGAAGTGTAGGAGCCCGGGGCTAGGCATGTTGGTCCTGACGTTTAAGATGGGATGGTGTATTATTACACACACCTAAGATTTGTGTTTATTTGCTATGTCATGTTATCAAAATACATGAAATAAGGTGTATATCATAAAAAATTTCAGCTCTGGGATGGAAAATAACAAAAGAATAGCAAAGTATAAAAAAATAATTGTATGTGTGAAACACATATGTTGGTTTATACTGCCAGAAGTTTTTTATATTCACAAATGATATTATGAAAATATATGAAATTGTACACATACCATAAGAATATTTTTCCTGCTGGGATAAAAAATCATCCATCACCCAATCCTACATTCCCCCATGAGGAGCGTAGGAGCCCGGGGCTAGGCAGTTGGTCCCGACATTTAAGATGAGAGTGACCAGCCTTACTCATCCCTGAGTAGCATTACATGACCAATTAACCCCAACCACTCCTTGGATATAAACCTTCACCGGCTCAATCTGACTGGAGCGCAATAATTACCCACTAAAGGATAAAAAATACGAAGTAAAATCAAAGTACTATATATGAAAAATAATAGCATGCATAAAAGACAAAACGTATAGGTTATTTCCCATCCTTTGGAGGGAATACTTGTGCATGTCTGGCTTGTTCACCAAATTGTTGTGCCACATATTTGAGCCTTGAAAAAATCGGTTAGCCAACTAAACACGTATTGGCATGTCATTGGCCCAGACTAGTGTTTATCTGCATATGTAGACTGCAACTTTTCCAGGCTATAATGTTTCTTACTTTGCATACTTGGACTGCACCTGTTTATTAATTTGCATTTACGCACTGCATCTTTTCTTACTGTTTTGTTTCTTACTTTACAGACTTCATCTTTTCCCGACCATTATTTTTCACTCATAGATATGATAACGCATTCTTAGTGGGCAGTTCCAGTTTCACAGACATACTCATTTTGATTCAGCAGGTAAAAAATATACTAAAATATTGTATCAAACATAACTTGCCTTAGGGAAAGGGGGTGCCGAACACTCACTAGTTTGAAAAGAGGCATAGGCAACCCCCCAGAAAACTTTACTGGATCTGCCTCATATATAGAAAAAAGGATAAGTAATGGATGAGACGAGGATGTGATTGTGAGAGGTTGAAGATACACACAAAAGGTAGGTCAGTACATACATTGAAGATTGTGTAGATGGGTTGATGAATGGAAAATAGGCAAGTTAATGGATAAGTTGTAGATTGTGTGGATGAGAGGTGGATGTTAAAAATTGTTTGGATGATGTGTGGATGGATGAGGGATGGATATTGAAAATTGTGTGGATGATGGATGGATGAGGGATGGATGTTGAGGACTGTGTGAATGGGTTGATGAATGGGAGAAATGTGAGTTAGATGGGAGGATTAATGGATGGACAGAAACACGGTACTGTACAGTAGGTGGTGGATTGAAAGAATGTTTGATGGGTGGGGTGAGTGGATAGTGAAATGAAAGTAACGAATGAATTTATTGTTCGTGGTTGAAAATAGGCAGAGAAGGTGGATCAGTGCATAGAGGATAGATAGGTGACAGAGCGACATTGAGGCATTTTGTCTGCGGCCACCCTTTGCAGAATTAGGGCGTCGGGCTATAGATAGATAGATAGGAAGAGTGTAGGTGGATTGTTGAATGGGAAAGGTGGTTGACTGGAGGGTAGGAGTGAGTGTAGGTGAAGGAGTTGGTGATGCATGGTTTAAGTTTGGCTACAGAGGTGGATGGATGAATGAATTGAAAGATTGCCTGGATGGCTGGTTGGTTTTAGAGGAGTAAAGTAATGAGTAGTTTAGTGACTGAACAACATGGATGGGAAGAACAGGGTAGATGGGCTTAGAGAATAAGGTAAAGATTGTGTTGCCAGTGGATTGTTGCAGAAGGGGTATATTGATTGATATCCAGGTTACGGTGGGTGGATCCTCTTTCTCCTCATAATCATCATCACCATCTTTATCTCCAGGGGAATTTCTGGCCTAGACAGAACAGCCTTGTGGCTACTTTGTCCTCATATACCTTTCACGCTTAGTCTTGTTGGAGTTACTATTGTGTGGGCAATAGTCATCCTCCATCAGTTTTCTTTAATTTCCCAATCTTACATAGTCTGTTATGTAGTTTATTCACTTCTTTTAGTGTGTGTGTGTGTATGTGTATATATATATATATATATATACCACCATGAAGGAGGCTGTTTTTTACTTGATTTCATATCTTCCCTTCCTCTCTGTTGCCTGTCTGTCTGTCTCAGTGTATGTTAGCATTATCATGGGAAAATTTTGAAGACTGATTGAAAACTATCTGGGGAGCAGTTTGGAGTTAAGACTGTTAAGGTCGGGATCATATGGCATAAAAGTGCAGACAGTGTTGCCCTGGTGAAAGTTTGCATTCCTGGCTGTGTCGTTGAAATGCCTCCAGCAAGGAGGTTATGTTTTTAGCTCGATTTGTCTTTTAGCAGCAGTTTGTAAAAATTGTTGGATGGAATTGTACCAAACGTGGAATAATGCTTGAGGATCATCATTTGCAAAACAGGTCAGAGGTCAAGATTAGATTCAGGAAAACATGAAAGGGTGTTGATGCAACCTTGGCAGAGTTATGTTTTATATATATATATAGTGTGTGCGTGTGTGTGCGACTCTGGGCATAGGCTTATCAGCCTGCTTCAAAGGCCCAATAGCCCTCCTACATACCTTGCACCTCTACATGTCACCACTTTGGCACTAACACCCACAGTCCATACTGAATACATGCTAGGACTGTCTTATACAGGACTGGTATATTGGTATTAGTGGGGGTGTTGGTAAAGTCTGCTTTTATGGAATTCAAATCCTTAAACTGTTCTCTGCCCCAGTGGGGATTTGAACTTGGGTCCGGTAGGACTGCAGGCCAACTCTCTACCGACTGAACCACCTCTCTGTGAGTGTTCTTGTTCGTCCTGTCTTGTGTATTTTCCTGTCTTCAGTCAGTCTTCTGTACTTCTAATAAGTGTTTATTTTTCTCTTTCGTTGTGTGTTGTAAGTGTTTAAGTTGATAGTCTTTGATCACTTTTACACCATATTGTTTGGTCTGCCTTTACTGCATATATATTTCTCTGCTTCATGATGACTTCTTTGTTTTATCAGTTTTCATTTCTTCATTTCCCAGTCGTTATATTCCTCGTGTTTCTTCACGATCTTCTCCGTTTTCTTAGTCTTCTTTAGTTCATCATTATCACTTATTCTGGCCATCTTCCAGTACTTCCATTTCATCTTGAGCCTTGCTCTTTATTTATCACTGTTCTCTTATTTCCTCCAGATTGCAATCCGGCGAGCATGGACTGAGGAGAAAGACCGCCTTGACTCTGGTCTGCCAGGAACCATGGACTGGTCATCCAGTGAGTCTGAGGAGCTTCTATCCCGTGGCTCTGTCAGTAGCTACACGGCCCGCTACCTGCACCCTCCAGAGACCTACCCAGCCCTATTGGATGACCCAACCAACGTCCGATTCTTCAAGGACACAAAGAGAACTAGGAGGAACTCAAAGACGCGCAGGAGGTCCCATCGCTGTCGGAAGTGGTGGCGAGGTCTTTGCTAGCTGCCTCCAATCCCTCTTTCCTTCCACCCCACCCTGCCTCCTTAGCCCTCCACTCCTAACGAAGAAGGCTCACTGGATGGTGAATGTGCTTGTGAACTCAATTAATTTCGTCCGACCGAGTTTCCTGCCAGATGGAGCTGTTGGGAATTACAGGGCAGGGCAGGATGGATGGATTGGGAAGGGACCTTACCTGAGTTGACCTGCCTTAGTGAGGTCCCCATTTTCTTCTTAAATACCTACGAAAACACAGAGACGTTCTTTTCTAATCTAATGTGGACGTTCTGATAAGTAAAAAAACAAACAAACAAACTTCCATAATATATATCAGTGTGTTGTTTTGTGAATGTGATTTGAGTTCCACGAGAAAGACAACAGTTTTTCACCCTAACGTCCGATATTATGTAGCAAAGAAACTGAGACAGGACAGACATGATGTGTCAGAGTGGTGGTGGTGCAACAGTGGTGATTTGGACAGTGAGCTTATAATGTGCTATGTCACTCATTGTGCTCTAGCTACTTGAAAACTCATATATATATATATATATATATATATATATATATATATATATACACACACACACGTGTATGTGTGTTAAACCCAAACACGAATGTTACTCACAATTAACAAACTCATACATTACTTGATGCGTGTAAGCATTGAGACATAAGGTTTCGATCAACAATGAAGATGGAAGATGTTGGTGCAGACGAGAGGCGAGAAGGACGAGGCGACGATGTGAGGTCAGGTAGGCTAGGCAGGTGTGGTTGTCACATGCCTGGCTGCCCAAGTGGCCTCCTTGACGACATGACACTTGCCACCGCTGAACCTGGGGAACGAATTATTAGTGTTAGCGGCGCGGCGTCCAGCTGGCCTCTCATCCCCTCACTACACCCCCCCCCCCTCGATATCAAAGAGCTTTTTCACGTCGTCACTTCATATATACATGTGCATACAATAGATTTACATCGTCTGTGTAGATATCTGTGGCAGGTAGCATTATTCCCTGTGGCAAAGGTACCTCCATGGCCACCTGTCTCCCCACATTACAGTATCTCCACAGCTTCTGGCAGTAGTGTGATTGGGACATGGGAGACTTCAGTCTGTGTTAATTTTTGTGTTATTTTTATTTTTATTTATTTTTTTTGCAGTAAAGGTGGATCCAGGAGGGGATGTGACTTCCTTGGTGACACTTGTACACACTGACAGTGCAGCACATTAATCTTACCTGCCTGATTCTCACTTTACCATCCCTTCTTCCCACGCATCCTCACCCACCCCTCTCAGATTACCTCTACGTATCATCCTTCTCTACCACATACAATCACCCTCTTCCATCCCTTCTAATCATCCCCACTTGCCACCCACTTCCTTCCATTCATCACACTTTTTTGCTCCCTTTCCCAGTTATTATCGTATATCACTTTTGGCCTTATCCTTTAGGCTTTTGCCTACCTAACCCATCCTGTCACCTAACCTTTTCACTGTTGTACAGTTGCCCAAATTCCTACATAATTTCCACACCTTGTTACTAATCATTTCCAGGTGCTGTTTACAGCATTAAGAACATTTTCACACCTCATTACTAATCGTTGCCAGGTGCTATATACAGCATTAAGAACAGTCAACAGGAACAGTTTTGAAGCACGAGTGTGCACAGTTGACTGTGCTAGATTAATTACCTTGGTGAATTTTCCTCCCCGGAAAACAATTAAAAATACAAACAAAAGCCTCGGATCAGGATAGACCAACAGGTGATGACCAAGGACCGGACAAAGGACATGGTACGGTTTGCAAAATGGGATGTAAGAGGTGCAAATGATCAGGTGCAAGTGAGAGAGCTATTGTCCAGGTGCTTGAGGGTGCAAAAGTGGACATGCGTGAATGAACTGAGACTAAATGGAGAGGTAAGAGTATGGTTGGGTATATGTGGGAGTAGGTGAGAATGAGCGGGCAAGAGAGGATGCAAGTAATGTTGCGTGCAAGAGATGGATAGAGAATATAAAAGTATGAATCGATTCAAGGATTGTGTGGGTAAGATTGAAAGTGGGAATACATACAGTACATGGGTGATTGTGTGTGTGTGTATGCACCAGTGCAAGATTGTTCAAGCAGAGTGAAAGAAGGAGTTCTGGGCAAATGTGGATACATGCATGGAATAGTTTGAGAGGAATGAGTGTATTTGATTGGAGTTATGAATGGAAAAGTGGGGAATGTGAAGGTGGATGGAGTGGTTGGTGAGTGGAGTGTGCCTGCAGAAGTGGATGAGAAAGGCAGTGCTGTAATGGGCATTTATGCGGGGAGGTGGTTGGTGATAGCCGACAACCTGTTTAGGCACAAAATGATCCTCAGGAATAAGTGGTGAGTGATGAGATGAGTGGGTGGTGAACTGAATGAATGGAAGGCCATGACTGATAATGTGTGTGTGGATGACAATGTGAATATATAATGGATGCAAGAACATACAGAGGATGGGGGAGTTTTAGCTTCCTGACCACCACTTGGTGGTGGTGAAATTGCAGGTAGAAAGGTTGCAAGAGGATGGAAAAGAGGCAGAATATTAGACAAGAGGACAAGCGATTGGGTAAATATGATATGGAGCAGATGGTGGAGGCGAGGTGGAAGGTGCGTGCAAGATTTTCATAGATCTCTTGTGCAGCATGTAAGGTGGTGTGTGGGGTGAAGAGAAGAAGGGGAGTGCAAGGAACAACATGGTGGAATGAAGAGGTGAGGCAAGTGTGGTGCAGAAAGTATATAGTGAGGGAATGGGAAGCAGGGGCATAGAGGAAGTTGAGAGACGGAAGAGAGAGTTACATGTAGAGAGGAAGAGAGAGGTGAAATGATTAGTGTGAAGAGAGTGGATGGGGAATTTGGAAGAAATTCGAGTGTAAAGTGGAGGGAATGTAAGAAAATGTTCTGGAAGGAGATGGAGTTAGAGTGATACAGAAGTTAGTGGGGGAGTGAAAGATAAAAATGGTGGATTGATAGTGGAGAAGGGAGAAAAAGTGAGCAGATGGAGAGAACACTTTTAAGGAACTGTTACCCTTAGAGAATGAAAGTAAGGCGAGTATTAGTGGATGAGAGAAGGAGAGTGGTGAGAGGGGAGGAAGAAATCAGTAGGGTGGAAGCAATGAAAAAAAGTTAAAAGGGGGAAAGCCCCAGGAATTAATGGAGTGTGTATGGTGAAGTGATAAAAGCATGGGGTAGAGTTAGTGGGAAACTGGACATGGAAGATGTGCAGATTGGTCTGGGAGGAAGGTAGAGTCCTGGAGGATTGGAAGTAAGGTATAATTATTCGCCTGTACGAAGGAAAAGGGGAAAAAGAAGTGTGTTGTATTCTTAGGGGCATTTGCCTTCTTAGTGTAAGAGGCAAAGTATATGGTAGGATGAGAAGTTATTGAATGCTGTGAAGAGTATATATGAGGGTGCTAAGGCTACAGTGCTTGTGGATGGTGATGAGTGAGTTTTTCTGTCTGAATGTTAGATTGAAACAGGGATGTCTCATTTCTTCATGGTTGTTCAATCTGTATATGGATGGGGTTATAAAAAGTACAAGGTAGAGCAGTGGATGTTGGAGCAGCCCTAATGAGAGAGGGCAGTGTTTGGAAACTTCCTATATTGTTGTTTGCAGATGATACTGTATTGTTAAATAAACACGAATGGAAACTGCAAGGCGTGGTGGGTGTTTGGGAGTGTAAGAAATGTAATCTAAAGGTGAATGTGGGGAATAGTAAAGTTACGGTCTTAGAAATGAAGGCATTGAATATACAATGAGGTTGGATGATGAGGAAATGGAAAATGTGAGTGCATTTAAGTACTTGGATAGTGTGATGGGTTAGGATAGAAGTTGGAGGAACAGGTGCTTCAAAGGGTACAGCAAGGAAGAAAGGTAGCTGGTTCTTTGAAAGCATTAATAAGAAATAGGGAAGTGAGTATGGAAGTAGGAGTCATTCCTTGATAGTATTGTGATACCAGGTCAACATATGAAAGTGAAGTGTGGACCTTGTTGGAAGGACATAATTCAAGAGTGAGAGCTTTGGAAATGAGTTGTTTGAGAGGAGCATGTGGAGATACATGGAGAGAGAGACTGACAAATGAAGTGTAGGAGCATTGTGGTGTGGATGTGGATGTTAGAGAAAGCATGAGGGGAAATACATTGAGGTTATTCGGACATGTTGAGAATGAGAGACTTATGAGGAGAATGTATGTGAGTGAAATGGAGCGGGGGGAGGGAGGACTGAGGATGAGATGAAGGGATGGAGTGGAGAGGTATATGGGGGGTGGAGGCGGGGGACAGGGCGACATGGAGGCGATTTGTTTGTGGCCACCCCTTACGGGATAAGGCATCTGGCAATAGATTAATAGAATTTCCTACCCAAGTATGGAAGTTTTGAAGCATGGGTGTGCACAGGTGACCACGTTAGATTAATTAGGTTGGTGAATTTCCCATCCAAAAACGGATGATTTTTTAATTTGCCGGTCTTTTTTCCTCCATCATGTTTTGTAACTCATGGTGTTAACTAGTCTTAATACCCAGTTCAAAACTCTGAATAATTTGGGGTATTTTGTTCATTATTTTTATAATTTGGTCCTTTCTTTGCTTAACTTTGAAACACGGAAGGGCTGCACTTTATTTGCATCTTAGATCAGTGTTCAAAATGTAACAATTTTCTTTGGTAGAAGAACAGACATTTAAAATTATTTCTTCACAGTATTATAACTTCTTTAATTAGGAGTTTCTGATCTTTTAACTATTTAAAATAGTTATTTCTAAAAATTTTCCGAATTGCTTTACTGGTATTTTAAAATGAAGTTTCCACATTTTATTTTACATGTGGCTTCATGAATTCCATGAGGCATAACCTTTGGTGATATAAGTTTATTTTATGTTTAATTAACTTATACAGTAAAGTACACATTTTTATTTATGATTAATAGGCTATTGTCTTTGCTTTATGAAGCATTTTTGTGCATGATCGAACAAAACCTCTCCTGTCAACACATACTTCCAGTCACTTTGGTTGTCACGTCCTGCCCTAGAGGCTGGCACTATGGAGTCGAGGGTCCTGTAAAACCACTCCATGTACTGTGATGATGAGGTGGTATGTCAAGTGTAATCAAGGCCAGGATTTACAGACAAAATAATTTCACTGTCATTATAGTACTGTTTTTGCAGGAGCAACAAATAGTGTGCAGAATTTGCCCATGTTATCTGTTTTTTCAAAAGCAGTATTTAGGAATGAAAGATAAAAGGTACAATAACAAAACTGGTTAATTATTTTGTTTGGCAGAAGGGCCAGGAAAGGTGAGTGTAGAATCTTATATCTGGTGTCCTTTCAGAAATCATAGTTATTACAGGGTTTTGTGAATTGAGTATCCTGAGCCATGTTGGAATTTGTGGGTAGATATTTTCCCAGTATACCCGTTGAGGCCTAATTTTCTTTGTCACTGTTTTTTGAGACTGATATAACTCCACAGTCATTATCTTTTAATACAGCATGATTTATTAATCTAGTTTCTACGATGGCTACCTTTTCATTTCATTCTTGCTACCACCAGACTTTGTTCAGAGAACAGGCCCGTGTAGTGAAGAAAACTGTCTCCATTAACCTTTTAGTCTGGTGAAGTGCTTTGTATATCATTGTTGCTGTACTAGGTGATTTTATCCACCTTAGGAGAGCACCCTAATAGTGAATTGAGTTATTGAAGGCAGTATCTAACCCCTCTGATTTGAAAAGTCTCCTAAGCTGAATAAAGTTATCTGAAGGTAACAAGAATAAGAGTAGAACTATATTACCAGAGTGAAGATGTTAATTCCTACTGTAAGAGATTTTCCCTAAACGGATTAAAATTCTCTGGAGTGTGCAGGAATGAAATAATGTCACCGTAGATTCATTTCTAAGATTGTTTATTTTTATTGTGATTGTACAGGTTCTGAGTTCATAGACCTGGATAATTTCATGTGGAAGAGGATATGGTATATATGAGAAATTCTAAGGCCGGAATCACTAAGCAGTTTACAAATGTCTTGAAGTGAATTCGCTTTCCAGTTTATACGTTGTACAAGGAATTCACGTTTAATTACAGTCTGATGTGGAAATCACTTTGCAGTTTACAACTCTTATGAGGAAATTACTTTGCAATTTATGGCACATTCAATGAGTTCTCTTTGCAGTTTAGGCTTCAGACATCTGACAACCGTTGATCAGCTTTGCTTGCTTGTGAGAGATTAGTGAAGAGTATATCTAACCACTCCAGTTTAGAAAGTCTTTGAGCCGAAAATCTTGTGATGGTGTCTTGAGTTGAACAAGAAGCCACGAGACTGAAGGAGAGCAAAAAAAAAAAAAAAAAAAATGAACTCGCAAGGCAAATATAACATTATGAGACTTTGCCAATGGGTGAAGTTTTGTCGTAAGTCCGTGGAAATTAAAGGTACAAAAAGATTACAAGAATTATGAAAAGATGAATGTCACAAAAATGTTTAGTGCTATTGAGTTGGCTCAGAGAATTCAGTTTGGCGTTTACCTGTTAAGTATTTTTGGAGGGATATTTGCAGTGTGGTTTATTAATCCCATAAGCCCAGTGATGTCTTTCTGATATTTGCTGTGTTTTACTTCGGTTTGGGAAGCCCATTCATTGTGGAGGAGTTCGATGGAAATGTTCTATTGCCTTGTGATCTAATGGGTTAAGGTACACCAACTGGATGTGAATAATTAGCCCATAAACTGCAGTACGCCTCTTGAGTAGCTTGGGGGGAGGGGGACTGTTGTATGGGTCTTAAAAGCCCGATTTTCAAATTTGTCCCACAGAAATCGTGCGGGAGGTAGTCCTGATATTTTGCACAATGGTAATACTGTCTCGGGCAGCATACAGCACCCTCACTACTTGAAGAAAAGCAATACTGTGTATGTGTGTGTGTATATATATATATATATATATATATATATATATATATATATATATATGTGTGTGTGTGTGTGCGCGCGCGCGCCCTTTATACCAGGCAGTTGCTGTACTATTTTGGTAACAGAAAAATTGCATAACGAAAGCAAGCCAGCTGACTTGTCATGATGACTATTGGAGAGTCTACTGTACAGTACACGCACCGTCTTCATGAAAACAAAGCCATTATCCCCTGTCCACCCCTCCCTATCATCTCACCTTCCTCTCGTTGCAGTTGGGTGTGGTTGCCATTCGCACCAAGGAATAACTTTGGAGTGTCACTACATGGAAATGCTGGGGAGTAGAACAGTAATACTTGGGGAATAGGTGTGCTGTACCATTTAAAAGAGGCTGAAATATATTTATTAATACTGTTTTCTTGGGAGTCGATTTTTTACCAACATAACCGCACCAGAGTAAAGGTGTCAGAAGCGTTCAGCAGTTTACGGGTTAAGGATTTCAGTGAGAGAGATCGTTGTGGAGGAGTTTAATGACAGTTTTATATTATCTGGTGCAACCCAGCTGGATTTGGCCAATAAGGGTTTCAATGTGAGTGGCCCATAAGGGTTTCAGTCTGAGAGAAGGTTGGGGTTTAATGCAGATATCATGGGGGGGGGAATATTGAGTTATCACTCTCACCCAAGTAGCACAGCACCAGGCCTCCGTGCTCCATATGGAGCACTGAAGGATTGAATTATAGAACTGAAAACTCTTAATCACCTTAACTGCAAGAAAAATTAATTGTTAAATATTGCATGCCAGTGCTGGCTGCAAGTGATTTCCCCAAAGTTAAACAATATCGTCTCGTGGTAGTAAGAACAAGATAGAATGAAATCATCAGGCTGAAGAAGTTGAGACATTCCCTGCTTGTGTGTCGGCCATTAGCAAAGCATCGGTTGTGTGAATCACGAGAGAAAGGCACCAGGTGCTATTAAGTTTACGCATTTTTTACATTCTCTATTTGTACATATAGCAGTGTAAATGAATTATCCCCCTCCCTCCCCCCCCTTTTTTTTTTTCATTAACTCAAGTTGTACATAGAGTGTAAATGGATGAATTATTTTCTTTCTCCATCATTCAACAATCCTCATTTAGCTCAAATATTCACCCACCTAGAAAAACTGCAATATATATCTCTTGCACTTGCGGTTGCATACTGAGTGGCATTGGAGATTTTGACACCTCTTCCATAGCACTTTATTCAACCCCATTTCACCTCATTATCCTCCTTTATGTTATTGATGGAAACTGTGTCAGTATGAAAAAGAGAATGCTAGTGGTATTAAGCAAAATAAACAGCTGAGGAAGAGGTGCTACAAAACCTCCAGTGCTACCCAGAATACAGTCCACCCTCTCTTCAAGTTACACTCCCCTCCAGCTGTCTCTTAATGGCCATATTCTGAAAACTGAGAGTGCAAAGGTGTACGTAGATCCGAAATTTCTGATGGTCTCTTAATGGAACAGTTGTGAGCATTAGTTTGTTCAGCGTGCGTGGCACGTTATGGGATGTATTCTGGAGCTGGGGCAGGACTGGATTATCAGATCAAAATCAGATAGAATTAGCTTACTGGACCGAGAGACTTTAAGCTTTTATTTTTATTTATTTATTTTTTTCTGGTTTCACTCTAATCTTAAATACCGGGACCAGCTGCTTATCCCCGGGCTTCTACGCTCCTCATGGGGCAATGTAGGATTGGATGATGGATGGATGGAAGTGACAAAATTTCACAGAGGTTTATTCAGTTGGCATACTAAAAATTTGCCAACAGGATCAATAAAACCAGGATGGAACTGATTATATGTCTGGATAAAAATACAAATTAGAGTGCCTGAACTGGGTCAAATTGAGACGGATTTTCAGTACTATATCCCAGTTTATGCATTCAGCTGTGAGGTAGATCAGCCAGATACACTTGACTCATGAAACTCACAGATAACTGTCAGAAATAAGGGGATTCGTAACATCTTTGCCATTTAAAGTTTTCACACCTTCAGTCAGATGTCATATTTAATTATATTCTTATGGGAGCGGTATATAAATGGTATCCTCTGACTGAAGGGTTGATGAATATGACTGTGAATGTCACAGGAAACTCATTCCTTTTTCCCACTTGATAAAAAGAACTTTTTGCCAGTTTAGACCTCATTCAGTACCATCCGTAGCCAAGAACCCCTCACACAATAACGGTTAACAATACTTTCATTGTAGCCTGTAAGTTAGTTAAGGAAGCTGTTCCCACTCGACGCATCTCGTATTGAGGATGTAATTTTGAACCCATGTACGGATGAACCTTGAATATGCCGTAGTATTTAAGACTGAATGAAAAGTTACAAGGTACACACAAACTAAGCAGACTTACTGTTCAAAACCTAATGCAGTAAATACTAACAGCAACTCGCTAAGGAGATTTATTTTCAAAAACAAATAATTATGAAGTGCAACTATTTCTTAGGTCACTACCAGCTAAGCAGACTTACTTTGAAAAGGTAATATTTATGAACTGCAAATGTTTCTTGTATGTATGTAACCACGAGACACAGCCAACCAAATGTACACACAAATACACAGAGAATCATACATATAGCTATCATATCCTTAAATGTCAAGCTAGTCACCGTTTTAAGCATGTAGAAACTGAATTTCAAGCTAACATTAATTTTCTGTGTCATTCTGTGCTATTGATGAGGCCAGTCACTTTGATCTCGTGGTTTGAAGTTCCCACCAAGCAGGTACGTCAGAGCCACGTTTATGAATTTTTAAAGTGGCTGTAATGTTCTCACCATAAAAGTGTTTCCACAAATAATATGTCCGACTCCCCCCAGATGAGTGCAGTGACTAATGTAATAATAATAATGATAAATAATAATATGTTTTTATATTTACACGTGTCGTTCCCCTGGGCCTGTTTGAAACTTGGTGTCAACTTTTTCAACTAGGCTTTATCATAAGAACCAGGAAACCATTGCCATCTTGCCTTGCTGCACCCTGTATCATGTTCTTCAACTGCCTTTATAACTTTTTCCTCTTGTTACACCTAGTAGGACTATTACTACACCTACTACTACTATTCCTATAACTACTTTTAATATTTCTCTTCCACGCCCTCTCCTGCCTCCACTGACAGCCTAACGATACATATTCCATCCCAACCGGTGCTTGTGTTTGGTTTGTGCTGAATTACAAGCAGTTTAATGTAATTACAAGCGACTACTAATAACTACCATAGGCATGTTATCAGAGCAGGACTGAGCATGGATGTGTTTCTGATATATTTCACCTGAAGTCTTATTTTCCACATGGTTAAGCTAAGTTTGTATGAATTTGCCAAAGATTTGCTGCTTATGTCTGTATTGTACACAGATTCATATATTTCTTGCAAAATAAATAAAAAAGAAAAAGATAACTAAGCCATTTTCTGCATTTATTTAATGTACTATATGTGATCTCTGTAAATAAGCTATATAGCACTGATGAAACCAGTGATTGAGGTTTCACTCAAAGGTTGTAAATAACTTAGCGTTTGATGTCCTGTCACTCTTCCTCAACTCCCCACTGTATATATTTATAGAATGGAATGCATTGCGTACGTAGCTGTATAAGAAAACTTGGCTGAAAGAAGTTAAGCAAGAATTAGCAAAACAATCCCCCCCCCCCCCACCAGCTCCCTCCCATAGCTTAGGCATCAACCATAATACTGAAAAAATATCGCTTTCTTTTTATTAAGTCACTCATTCACGCCGAGTTTCAATTGCCGTAGTTGTGATAACGTTTTTATGGTGTCACTTAGATGTGGACTGATGGATGTCACAGGCTCGTATCCCTGTAGGCGTAGGAGGCATTGTGGCGCCACTGCCTTGGCGACTTATTCTGCATATAACACATTGAAATTCTTGTGTATGGTATTTGTCTTTTCTGATAAAGTAGCCTTCTGTATTCTCTTGCATGTTACTCATATTTGTTTTCAGATGGCGAAGGACCACAACAAAGCTGAATGAAACTGTCAGTAGCAGAAATAGTTTACATTTTTCACATTTTATAAGGGTTACATTATTATTATTATGCCATTAATATGTTGTGCTAATCGCATTCACACAGGTTTTGGACCTTTTAAAATGTAGCAAATTGCGTAAGGGGATTTTAATGTGCAATGTGTAGAAATATACTGGTTTACCTCTTCTGTGCGGTTAAGTCTGTAAGTTGTTTCTACTACCAGGGGATATTATTAACTCCTTTGAATGTAGGTGTTAATGAAGATAATATTTAACCATAGAGGGGTTAAGAATAAATTTAACCCTTCCAGTTTGAAAAGCTTTTACTAAGTTGAATAAGAAGTGGTAGTAGCAAGGATTCAGTTAAAAACATGTCGTATTGAGGGGTTTTAAGGAAGAAATGCCATTGAGCCTCCTACACCCACCAGAGTATGATCCTTTAGTAGCCTATCCTTTTCCCCATTCCCATTATGTTGTGTGTATGGAATTTCCTTTCTCCTGTTTCACTCATTAACATAGCTTCTCATACGACCCTTTTTGCTTGCTTGCTTCGCCTTAACAGACTTTTTTTCTTTTATCATATGGATGTTCTTTTCCTTGACAAACATTTCATTCTTGCCACACATACTTTCTTTCCACAGAAATACAAATTTTTATGGACGCATTCTTGCCTTAGTTTTTTTTTTTTTTTTTTTCCTGTGTCTTAACAAACCCACTTTCATGGATTTTTTGCAGCTGATATTTTCTCCAGTGCAAACCTGTTAACAGATTTTGTTTGATTTTTTTTCTTTCTACAGATTACTTTGTGATATTAGTTCATCTTTAGCATGGTTTTATTACTTGGCTTTTTTTTTTTTTTCCCTCCACATTCTGTACATAGCATTAAATTACAACACAGATTTTGCTTATTTTCCACATTCCTTATCAGGAAGCTTAAGACCCATTTATGTCTTGTTTCAGGTAATACTTTAATGTTTTATTATTTTCTTTTTACCTCACACCATTTTCTAATTTTCCTCATGAAGCAATTGAATTATTTTGCACAACACACAAATATCTGTGGATTACATACCCTCACCGGACAGTTGCACAAATTCGAAAACGCAATCCAAACTCAATGACATTCACAAACATGCCAGCATTCACAACACAGAAATAACCAACATAGATTTACATAAACACATACAGGTACTACAGAAATATCCACAAACTGACACAGAAGCACACCAACTTTCACAAATACATTCAGATCAGATGAACACAAGCCAAACTTGCGCCGGTATCTCACGAATACTCGCAAAACCACTTCAACACACTTTACACAGTTCACAAATGTTCGGAAACTGGCAAACTCACAAATATAAACGCGCTAACGCACTCAAGCACTTGTCTTTCTTCACTCCTCTGCATCCCTATGTCTGCTTTGATTAGGTCTGTAACAGTGCTGGGGAAAAACCGGGATAAATCCACTTGCCTGTATTGTCGAAAGCCCTTGTAAAGAGGACTTGAAATGCAACCGTAGAGGCAGGCGTTGGTTTAGGCCCCCTTTTTCGAGCCCAACCTGTCAGATTCGTATGATCGATTGTAATGGCTGTTTATAAATGAAAGTGTTTCTATCAAATAAAAGGAATTATTTTCTAATGGTGGGTTTTCAGTAAACCTTTTTATCCTAGAGTACGTTATAATATTACTTTATATTTTAAGATAGATGGACAACCAGGGTAACTGGCAACCCAGAGACGGAGGGAGAAGAAGGTTGACTGAAAACAAGATGAAGAGATTCGAAGATTTGCTAGGACTGGATGGAACAGGCTAATAGCTAATAGGTTAGACTTGGGCAACTTTGTTATTGAAGTTTGTGCACATTTTATTTTGCTTTTGGTATCTGTTAAGCCAAAATGCTGTCAAATTCATTTCCTAATTTCATTTTATTATTGAAGTTGTTCAACCAAATTAATATGATTTTTAAAATTACCTTTCTTATATGTATTTCTGTTGAACAAAGTACATATCTTTCTGTTTTCTAATTTTCTTTTGTATAATAAATATCTGACTTACACCTTGTTGGTTTACTGATGACAGACAGACACACTGATGTAGCCAGTACAGCATTTGCTTTCACATGCATCACTCTTCCTGCAGACACACCTAACACACCAACTTCTTCAGCATATACAATAATGGGTTAAATCTGGCAATCACTCTCCCTCTGAAGAGAAGGTCCAGTCCTGCAGTGACCCAAATATGCCTACTATGGAATGATACTAATGCAGGTAAGCATTGGGAATTTCTCTAATTATTTTAAACTGATGTGATGCATGTGCACTTCCCTGTCACACATCAGAGCTTTGACCTTTTTGAACAGTTCTCATGCATGGGGGGGGGGGGATCAGAAGTGGACCTTAGTGTTGTGTAGGCTACTGATGTAGTGTATTAATCCCGTGCCCATTTCCATTTCTAGAAGCCTGGTGGTCAGTGAGTTAAGTCACTCGTGGATGTGGCCCATGAGGGTTTCATCCTGAGGGTTGGTTGGATGTTAAATGTACTATTGCGTAGGGCAGGTGGCTGCGGTTAATTTAAATATCTGGTCTCAGAATCTCGACTACAAGCCTCAGTGCGTTGAAAGGGCAATACTAGTTTGAATGGTGGGTGAACGTGTAACTCTGTATACGACAATTAATGCACAGGTTACAAGGGTGGTATATGAAGTACACTTCTATCAGCTCAGGACCAAAAGTAAAGGTAGGTTCTGTCTTCACTGAACGACATTCTTTAAGATTGTGCTGGTAGTTGTGTTTCATGTTGAATTGGATATTATCGGTACCAGTAAGTTTTAAGATCAAGGCTAATTTTTATTTTTCCTACCTCTAGACGATTGTTTTCAGCTTGATGGAAACTCTCTCTCTCTCTCTCTCTCTCTCTCTCTCTCTCTCTCTCTCTTACTGTCGATTGGGAAGGGATTAGTACAGCCATCATGTTCAAAAGCACTTCATTATTACAGTTAATTCCCAAGTTAAAGTCGTCTGGGGATAGAAATAAAATAGGTAATCAGACTGAATGGGTTTACCTTATGCTATAGCTTATTTTTCCTCTACTGACTCGTGAAATAGCTACAACAGGACGAGAATGTGGGTCAGGTTCGTCCCATCCCTTCAGTCCGATGGCGCACTTATTCTATTCCTGCAAACGCTTTTATTCATTTTAGGAGAGTGATGTGTAGGAGTTTGATATGGCCTTCACTACCCGTTGCTGTCAGACCTTGCCAAGTTAAATAAAATCGTCCGTAGGCAGCAGGAATAAAGCAGTAGAACATGACCGCCCTGAAGGGATGTACAGTAGAGGTCACACGACAACAAGAGAAGTGTGGAATAGCCACTAATAGGACTGATTATAAAGTATTTTATATCTCACGGCCCAGTCACTCCCACAGCTTGAATGTTAAGTCGTGAAATTCGATGAGGCTTAGATATGAGGTAGAAATGAGTCTCCTTGGTTATTGGCCAAATGTATACTCGTCTGACTACACCTGATCATTAGCTGAGCCAAAAGAGGTTGTCAGATGAATTTAAAGGACTAGTGGTTAGAACACTAGAGCCCTATCAGTTCCACCGCATGCGTCCTTCTCCAGCATCCAGTAAGCGATGTAATAATCATACCATCATTTTTCTCCGAGGCTAAACAAGTCACGGAAAGATTCTGAACAACTGACCCTCCCTGAAGGAAATAAGCAATACCAAATCTTATCCACGACAGGATTTTATATATATATATATATATATATATATATATATATATATATATATATACACACACATAAGTTCCCACCTTCCAGCAAAAGTAAAATCTTAAACTACGAAAGTGAACTGGTAGTTTGATAATTGAAACTTCCCTTCTTCCTTCCTGCGAAGATAATTCATAGTTAATACAGGGATTTAATCGTGAGTTTGAGTTAATCTGCGGCCCTTTCACACTGTCCTGCCTCCACCTCATTCATCATAGTTACGACAGGGATTTCATCGTGAATTTGGTAATGAAAGCGCTTCCCTTGTCTCCTTCCCCTCCTCAGAGTCCACCATTTCCTTATTTCCTCCCTCCCTCCCTCCTTTCCTCCCTCCAGTTTCCATTTTCTGGTAACAAGGCTTTAATAGAGTTGCCAAGTACGGATTTACTAAGGCCGTTAAACTTGCTCTATAAACGTGTTAGACACTCGCTAAGCACAAAATATCTGGGGGAAAAACCGTTAAGATGCAAGTAATGATTGCTAGAAGTTAGTAAAAATTCGTAATAAACTGTAGCTAGATGGAAATACCGCTCTCTACTGTAGCTACGTAAATGTTCAAATGGCAACTCTGGTCTTCAGGAGGCGGTGCAAGGTGTGGCTGGCTATTTACATTTCATTTGTATCGAATTTTCGACAACAAATTATGTCCTTCGTAATTTTGATTCCATTAATATCCCTATTAATGTTTTGATGAGCAAGGAGGAAACTTAAGATTTTAGAGGAGAATTCGGGCATCTTGTAAGGTATCGGCAGGAACAAGCAGCCAGTGGATTTCCTCATTCCTTGGCTTGAAGTTGTTTACCCAGACCCAGTGTACCTCGAGAACCCGAGGTGTCCGGGTGCAGCGTTGCCCAACCCTCCAAGCCATGGTTCATTAGTCTTTTTACCTTGTGTTCCATCGCACTTCGGTCTCCAGGTAAATCTACAGAACGTTCAGATCAAGTGGGTATTAAAGAGGTAGCCACACGTACAGCGGATGGTGGAAATTGGGAGGCAGTGGTCTGCAGACACATCCGGCATTTAAACCGCCACCGCCGCCATCTTTGCCCGTTGTCAACAGTTTTTTGTCGGCAAGTCCTTGCTGGTATTGTTTTGCTTAATTTCTTGATAAGATTGTTCTGCGTGATAAATAAAAACATTCTTGTTGTTGCAGCTTTAGTATTTTAATGAGTTAATGCCAGAAGATTTCCACGGAGGCAGTCTCGGCATCTGTAAGGCATACACGGGCTTCCTTGCGTTGTTGCAGCTCTAGTACTCCATCCCAACTAATGCCAGACAGCTGTAGCCACGTGTAAGTCATAGAAACCACAAGGAAAAAATCCAGTTTAAGAAATCGTGGTGAGGCATATTTCAGTTCGATCCAGTATAAGAAATCGTGGTCAGACATTTCATTTTATTCTTCCTGAATTTTATTCGGTATTGTTTGGGAAGGGAGAATTATCATAACTCCATTAATAATGCAGCGATTTCATTAATTGAATAGGAACGTTTGGAAATCGCAAGAATACCGGATTGAAGGGGCTGACGGATTAAATCCCAAAATACCTCCCCAGGCTGAAGGGCTACACTCATTTTAAAGGTCTGAGGACGTGGAATCAACCTACTAGAGTTCTCGGCACCAGTAAAGGGCTCATGGTACCAATGTTTTCCCCGCTTAACCAAGATGCCTTTCTTTTTTTTTTTTTCTTTTTTTTTTTTTAGCTACCACCAGACGATTATATTTAGCTTGAACACTTATTTAAAAAAAAAAAAAAATTAAGCCGTATCACTTGTATCCCGGTGGAATAAAATTGTCTGAAGTAGCAAGAGTAAAATATCTGATAGAAATGATTAACAAGGCTTCTGGTTCCTACTGAATAGTCGGACCATTTGAAATAATGTTTATACAAGGTCAGGTGAATAAAATTATCAGAAATAGAATGATTTAATTAAGGTCGGTGGAATAAACCGCGTGACCTGTATCTGGGAGAAGTAATTTAGGCTATATGAGCTGATAACGTCTGACATCAGAATTGTCAGCATGGGATAAAGTAATTTATATAATGTCTGCTGAATAAAGTCTTGTCATTTGGAACTGAGTAAGCTATCCCTGCCGTAAGGGTTAAAAAGTATGGATGAGTCTGCCTATGGGATTGAACAGTAAATGATCAGTAACTGGGTGTTTTGGTATTTCACATACTTCATGCTTGCTTCTTGTATTCTGGATTTTTCCCATTAAAGTTGTTATATGAAATAGAATGATGAAATGTTTCTCCTAGCATACTTCCTGTTTCTATTCGTCTTTTAAATCCAAGCCAATTATGGAAATAGGATGATGAACCATTTTTCCTGCTTCATGTTTTCCGGCTCCTATTTATGATATTTCTCATCCCTGTTGTTCTTGAGAAGTAGGGTGTACTAAATATGCAGACTCTGAGAGGTCAACCCATTCCTTCATATTTTCTTCCTATCCCCAGATGATTTTATGCAGCTTAAAGATGGTTTTTCGAACTGGAGGTTCGGTATATACCATTTCTCCTTCACTACAAGGTGTTTTGAGGGTTGAATAAAATCGTCTGGATTTTTTTTATTTTTACAGAACGGATTACAGGTGTCCTCCATTCATAAAAAATCTGTAACAGTTGGACTTGAACACCTGTAGGTTGAAGTTTGGGGGGAAACAACTCTGGGGAAGAGAGTTCCAAAGTGATGCAGTTCGGGGAATAAAAGATTTCTGGTAAGCGGGAGTTCAATATAGCACTGCAATAGTCCAGTCGTGAGTGCTGCCAGATGCCCATGCAGCACTAGAGGAAGCATGGAGAGGTGGCAGAATGGATAGAACTTCGTCTGAGCATTTGTCATAAAAGTATCTGAAATAATGCAAGGGAGGCAACATTCCTTAGGGGCGGTAGTTTATTTGTAATAGCAGGATTATTAATAATTCTAACTGCTTTGTTCTGAATTCTGTCTAGTTGTTTTTTCCTTTCCACATCCATTCCACAAGGGTGAGCAGTATTCTGAGAGCGCACATGACTCGTAAACTATAGCTAACTGCTCGTCAGTGAAGAAGCTACGAACTCTGTACAGTAGTTTCTATGAGGCAGTTTTTGCAAGTGATCTGACATAAGAGGTCCAGCTGTGGGCATTAAGTGAAACACCAAGAATGTCAATACTTTTCGAGTCAGGAATATTAGTAGCACTGAAAGTTATATAGGAGTCTGGCAATATCTGTCTATTAGTAAATTGTATATATTTAGTTTTACTATCATTAAATGTGCTATTTTGTCCCCATTCAGCGATCCTAGCTAAATCGTGATTTATGGAGATGGCTGTACTGAGTTGTGAGTAGAGATATTAAACTGTGAATGGGTGTGTAAGTGTGATTGAACTGGGAAGTGTAAAGTCATCTGCATAGGTATGCATGGGATTATGGGTGACAGATATGAGATCATTAACGTGGATCAGGAGTAGGGTTGGAGTACACAGCGATCCTTGTGGCACGCCGGTGATAACTGAGTGGAAATTGGAATATACATCATTTATCTTTCTGTTGCTGAGATATAAGGAAATCAGAGGAACAAAAGGAGTTAGTCCATAGCAAGGCTTGTCTCTTCACTCCGGTGGTTTCCTGCATTCATTACATTCTTCAGCCTCTCATTGATTTTATTCAACTTGGAGCGTTCAGAATAAGCTGATTGATGGATGAAGGTAGCAGGCTTAAAAATTGACATGGCATAGCATTCAAGGGATTGTTTCCTACCGCCATTCTCCCCTTCCATACTTTATAAATAGTTTGATTTTGTATTTATATTTCCATTACGTTTTCTAGTTATGCATGAATGTAGGAGTTTAATGTTCATCCTCCTCTTTATTTTTAGCATTTCAGCATTACCATGATAAAAGAAAGAGTTTTAAATAGTTTATCGTTGTTACCTCCAGATAATTTTATTTTTGATTTTGGATACATATTTTAGTAAAGAGGTCCGTGACTGCTATATCGCTCTCCCATTTTGGATACATATTGTAGTAAAGAGGTCAGTGACTGTTATATCACTCCCATTTTGGAAAAGTCTCTCCTCCTAAAATCATTAAAAACATGAAGTAGCAATGATGAAACAAAACTCAGACTGAAGATGTTGGTTACCGTATCCTATATATACGAAAAGTGTTTGCATGTGATACTTATGTTCTGTGCTTGAGAGACAGGGATGAGCAGCTCAATAGCAAGTTGATAGGGGAATGATAAATTGCTTAATTTTGGCCATGTGTTTGTACTCATTGTTGATAATACTTTGATTTTGTCATGATCCTTAAGTCACAGGTAGTGCCTGGGGTAGGTTGTGTGTGTGTGTGTGTGTGTGTGTGTGTGTGTGTGTGTGTGTGTGTGTGTGTGTGAGATCAGTTTTGAGGAAAGGTGAAATGCTCTTGTCTTTTGTTCATATATAAGTACATTTCCCTATGATCACGGTATTATTGGAGGGTCTTTACTTTCAGGTTGCATGTGTTGTTTGTGCAGTCTCAGTGGAGGGGTGAACTTAAGCATCCTGTAGCCTGGTGATTAGTATGTGAAGTGACAGTTTATCATACCTTCACCTGCTGCCAACTTCATTGTTAATGAGTTCTGATTTCTTTGAGGTTACAGTAAGTTACAGTATTTAGGTAACTTGTACTTATCAACTGAATGTAGAGTTCTCTGGAGGTTAATGTGAAGTGACGGTGGTTGACATGGGTTGGTGTCTCCCGTTATCAGAACACCTGCCTCCATTTCCTTTCTTTCCATGAATTATACCATCCTTTTTAATAACTCAGACGTGTCTTTTCAGTTTATTTCTGACAGTTCGTCTTATTTTATAATTAATAGCTGGATATACTGTCAGTAACCTAAACATCCAGACACCGCATATCACCCTCATAATACACATCTCTGCTTTACATTCATGTTCAACCCCTACTAACCACCTCACGAACATAAATCAGCCGGAAAGATATGTCAGAAGGGGTAGGTTTGAGAAAGTCCCGTAGAGGACTAAATGATGGATAGTTTACTATACCCTTATTCTCCTCCACCTTTTCCCTAAATATCAAATATGATGTGACACTTGCAACCACTTAACAAACATAAAGCAAATTTATTAGCTAACAGGTTGGAGGAGAAGGGAGGTTAGAAGAGTAAGTTTTTGCTGTTGCACAACCCTGGTTATGCTACCCATCAACCGCAGATAAAGGAACTTCCCCAAAGGGGTCGTCCCATAGGTTCCTTGCATCACTGATGCTGTGACTGTGTCTTAGTGTGGCATGTGTTGTGTGGTGCTCTATAATGTGGGTAAAGTTGTTTCGGCCAATTCTGTAAGAGGGCATTTCATCTGTGACTCCACCCAACCCAAATCTAAGTAAGTAACTGAGGAGGGCTAGATGTCATGAGATGAGCCTAACTAGGTGAACTTGATCAACTCAGTTAAAGGGTACCTCTGATGAGTGGATATTGGGAGGAGGGTTGTAGCATAATGCCCTAATCTAGATGCTGTAATGCCCTGTGCATGAAATGGTATCAGGTGTTTCCTCATTGTTGGTGTTGTTAGTGTCTGGAGTTGGAATGCTGCTGGAATGTTTGTATGGTGTGTTAGCATAGGTTGCCGTATAGAATTGTGTGCCTCATAACAAGATGGGAGTGGTATTGGTGCAGCCAGTGATGTGCAGTGTTTTGATCTTTATGGTCTTCAAGATGTAGTGGGTGTTAAAAGTCCATGCCAGGGAAGGATAGAACATGATTGATCAGATGTATAGTTTGTAAAGTAGAGAGACGGAAAGGACATCATTGATTGTACCATATGTAGAGTAGGGAGTTTCTTTTAGTTCAAAATCTGTTTCCTTAATTGCCTCTAGTGGGTAGTCTGGGGTGCACTGCCTCTTGATGTCTCTTGTGTATGGTCTGATGTTGAAGCCATTGTCATGTTGCTCAAAGGATCTTAGTGGAGGGTGTATGTTGCACGATTATATTAGGAGTGTACCTGTGTTTATGATAGGAGCTGGTGATGATTGCAGTAGTGGATTTGGCTGGAGTGATCATCAACCTATTGTCTTTGATCCATACTTGAAATGCGTTGAGGCAGTTTTGTTGCATTGTGTGGTGTGCAGGCTATGTTTGCAGTGTGATGTAAAGTTGTTATAGTAATGTCATCTGCATGTGAGGCAGTGTTGTGGGCAGTTTGGATGTAGGAATCTCATGCATGTAGAGATTGAAAAGTGTGGATGAATGGATCCCATTAAAGCTCGGTTAAGGAAGTTTTAAGGAAGTTTTGTGTGTAATGACATGTGGCATGTGCTTGTCTACTAGATATGTAATTGGTATGCCAGCAGTTGTTTTGGTTCTCTGTGTTTCTGTGGTAGATTTTGGTGATTAGTTTGTCAGTGGATGACATCAAAGGCCTATGTCTGCTACAATTAGTGTAAGTTGTGCAGGTCATTCAGAGTTGATTAGGTCAGATGCATGTTGTGGTTGTTGGGTAGTACAGTATGTACAATGTTGTGGACTGGAGTTCTCTTAAATGGGTGTGAGGGAGCGAGGGGGAAATAAGACGTGACCTTAAGAATTGGGCATTCCATTATCTTGGATGGTTTGCAGAATAGTGTTATGAGTCGTATGGAGAAGGGTGTTGTTCTCGTTTAATTTGAGGTGAAAATGTAGGATCGGCTCCCTTGCATTAAATTTGCAGTTGTAAATATCCCAGTAAACTGTAGCCGTTATATTAGTGATGGATTTTGAAAATATTGTATTAAATTTTTTTACATTAAAGATATTAATTGTACGACCTCATCAGTTTTGCACACACATACTGTGGCAATTGGCCCCTTGCTATGTTGGGCTTTCAGGTTGATTCAGCCTCAAGACCAATCCGTTACCAGTTGTTCAGACCCTACTAACCTAACCTAATTTAATCTAACCTAACCAGAACAACTTGGGACGAATGGGTTCTGGGTCCAAATTGACCTTTGCCCCCAGTTTGATGCCAATAATGGTTTCAACAAACCTAACCTTATAACACTTAGTATTCGTATTAGTAATTTCTGAAATTTGGGTGTCATAAGCAAATTATACAACTTAAACTCTGTCAATTCGTCCTTTAACTCGTAGAGGGTCGGCTGGCTTCATCACTGAGACATCCCTAGGTCAGTAAAAAATCAGTTTTGGAGTTCGTGGCTATAAGTGTGCTTTGGTCCAAGAAACAAGAGAATAATGTGACCTCAAAACCTTTTTGAGGCTCCTGCACTGTATAGGTCATGTGACCTTGGCAACAGGCTGCGTATACCTATATGAAACATACCAAGGTCTGCAAATTTGATGTTTTGTTCATTTTATAAAAAGGTGTGTTTTGGCCTAAATAAGAAGAAAGAAAATCTTATACATACCAGTGTGGAGTTCCCATGCTGTTTAGATGGTCACGGTCATGGGACCTTGGCAGCCGAGCTTAGCCAAGAGAGTGGTCGTGCATAGTCCTGTTGTTACCACTAAGCCCTTTTTTTTTTTTTTTTTTTTTTTTTTTTTAAATGTTGCTGTGTAATGCACTCTGTCGAGTGCTTTATCACTTATAGTGCTTTATATATTAGGCATGTTATAAATTGCTTACTATGTTTGGTTACATTAAATACGGTATTTGGTGAAACAATGGTACCGAGGCCTACATCTTGGGCCTATTGGGGTCAGGTGGTATCAGGTGGGCTAGCAGAAGTTGCAACCCATGTTTCTGACTTTCATGGTCCTTATGACCAGCCCAAAATTGTGGGAGGATCAAAACATGGATATATGATGCTGACACTATTCTCATCAGCCGTCTCATATATAGACAAGGTTGACTCTATGCGAGTTAATGGGAGCTGTCCTACATTTTACACAAGAACATTGATTGTTCCATGTTTACAAATGTTGAGAATGCAACAGTGTGCGTATGAGTAGTTGCTAATGTTTGTTAGTACCTGAATGCTGTGTGGTCTTCAGAGTTTTCAGGTTTAAGTTGCTGATACCATTCAGTCTTTTGCTAAATGTGTTTGTAGAATTATGTCATTGTTCGTGGTGAATGTGTTTAGTGTGCTGAAGTGTTCTGTTTCATCCCTCGATTTTATCCAGTCTGCTTTCTTTTGTGTACTTTTTCAGCGATGTTCAAGGTTAAGTGTAGTCCTGTGGTGATAGTGATAGGAAGGTGATATGAAGAGAGTTTGGGTTCCATCCACTAGGTGGTGATGGGTAAATGCAAGTGAACAAAATGTAATGTCTAGGGAAGAGAGGGAACAGTGTGCTTGGTATGTGATGTAGGTTTATGATGGAGGTGCGGTTGAGTGTGCATGTTATTAAACTGTGCTGCAATATTCAAGGCCTCAGTGGCTGTCTTCATCTTTTCATACCAGGCAGAGTACTTAGCATTAAAAACCCCAGCAGTTATGGAGCTAAGTATCTTTGTTCGATAAAGTTATGTTAGTAGAAGAAGCTGAGGACTGAATTGCATTGTTACAGTGCTGGAAGGACAGTATTGGGATATGCACATAATAATGTTAAAATTTTGAATTCATAATTAACCAGTTTTGATATTATTTCTGTGGTGTCATTCTGGAAAAGTGATTGTTGTCTTTGTTGAGGATGGATGTGTGGGTGTAGGTAATGAGGCCTCCTCCTCCATGGCCTTATCTTTGTGAATGTGTGAGTACTGACTGATCTGTGGAGTTTTCTGTGAGTGAGAGAGATTTGTTTCTTGTAAGAGAAGTGTGGATGGTATCATGAGACTTTGAAAATGTGTTTTCATATTGTGATTTTGGTACCACGGCCATTGATGTTTCACGTTTATGCTGCAAGTTTAAGGCAGTATATGTCTAGGCTTGGTTCACGTTGCAGGTGTAGTGTTTGTACACAGGAGCCGAGTGGTGGCTATGGTTTTGGGAGTGTAATTGTTGAAGTGGTGGAACAAGTTGAGGGAGTGTATGATGGATGGGTTGTGTGATTATATGGAGAGATTACAGAGACAAGACATGCCAGCTGGCCATAATACATAGCATTAGTCACCTCTCGCAGGATATGGTATCAAGCAGTCACTTTGTCATGACAGGCAATCCCAGTTTTTGTGTATACTACTTGGGTAGCTGTTTGGTTTATTGGTTTGTGTGATGTTTGTAAAAAAGTATGTGCACAACAGGATTATATTTTATAAAATAATGAGGTCTAGTTGATGGACAGGATATATAGAATATAGTGGGATGCTTGAGATTGGGTAGAAATTTGAGGGATAATATACAGTTACTGACCCTGAAAAACTAGGTGATGAACCACCAAGTTACTGGTGTTTCAAATCTCCTAATACCCCAGGAAAAAGGGGGAAATGTTCCCCCGAGCTAGACCTCATTAGATCATAATTATAGCCCTGCTAGGTGACAGGAGGACGCTATCCCTCCCGGCGTGATAGCTACCGGGCGTGGCTCGAATGAGCCACCCAACCCCCCCCCAAATACCCCTGGAGACACCAACAGATATTCAGAGTGGTAAATAATTGGTCATAGTGACTATTTTTTTTTCTGGGGGGGGGGGAGTTAGGCATTTAACATTATACCCTTTAGCTCTTTCTCCCAGTGTAACAATGCAATTGTACTTTTTCATCTTGTATGCTGAGTATTAATAGAATCTTGCCATTGCAGACAGTGTGGTTTTACCTGTTCCCGAGAAGTGAATATATAGTCTTGCAGCAGGATGGTACAGTGAAGACTGATTGATTGATGCACTAGCAAATTGAAATAAACGTTCACCCATCATCCTCATGTACTGAAAATTGATGAGTCAAGAATGCCCACCAGTCTTCACTTCCACTAGGAACAAAGGTACTGCAGTATATGTGATACATTTTATTTTGTGATGGTTAAGTGGTTAAAACTTAAGTTGGAATGGCCATCTAGCCATGTGCATTGGCAGATCCTCAAGTGGTGGCAGGAGGTTTATTATCTGGTGCCATCAAGGGAAGTAGGCTGGCCATCTATATATCCTCAAATGCCCTGGTAATTGACTACAGTAGCCAAGCTTGGATTCCCTGCACCGAGAAGAGGGCAATATGGGATTGGCAGTTAGGTACTGTAAATTGTAATGCCACAAAGGGGTGAAAAGTCTACCCTGCCATTTTCCATACTGGACCATAATGGCCTAGCCTTGGGCCTTGACACTTGTAGGAGGTAAAATGGGATTAGCTGTTGCCATTTTTTGCTATCAGTTATAAGTTATTGGGGGAAGCGTGGCTCAATTGGTAGAGAGGTGGCCTGCCGTTCTAACAGACCCAGGTTCAAATCCCAGCTGGGGCAGGGAACAGTTTAAGGATTTGAATTTCATTAAATCAAGCTTGAATGATCTATCAGAAGACCCGCCGACATGCCGTAAAAATACCCTCGCTAATGCCAGTACACCAGTTCTGTATGAGACAGGCCTAGCATGTATTCAATATGGACGGTGGGTGTTAGCGCTGAAGTGGTGACATGAAGAGGTGTATGGTATGTAGGAGGACTGTTGGGCCTTGATAGCAGGCTGTGAAGCCTAAGGCCAGAGTCGAACACACACACACACAAAAAAAAAAAGTGTAAATGTCATTATATAACCAAATTCATGATTTGGTTATTACATGACAACCTTCACACTAAAAATTATCTAAATTCCTTTTGAGATATTCCTCAGTACCAGTACCTAGATTTTCCGTCTTATTGACTGGTTTGCGTGTATTAATTATATTAACAGTATTAGTACTCAGTCAGTGCTCCATAGAATGCCTGTATAAATCCACTAAGAAAATGGCATCTCATCAGTTATTTGCAGTGACCTGTTGGCAGCTAATCTGATCCATTCTTATCTGATATGAATTTTCATCCCATTTCTTTCCCTCCCTACCTCGTTCTCATGCCATCATTTGTTGTCATAGTTTAAAGTTTGTGATGAGGTTGATTAGCGTATATTTCAGTGACCTAGAGTGGGTGTATTGTAGTTAGGTTGGGGTGCAATGAATGATGATGGGTGCATTGAGGTCGGGTATTTTAGGTGACCATCCCTCTCTTCTGCAAAAGATGGGCCATACTTGCTTTCTGACTCAGAATGACGACGTCTGCTTAGTGTATTATTGATCCTTGTAGATGATTTTGTTCAGCTTAGGAAAGACATAATGAAGAGATCAGTAACATGTATTGCCCTGTCATTTTTAAGAGAGTATCTTCTAAACTTAATGCCATCTGAAGGTAAGAATATAAAAAGACATCCGTAAAGCGAAGGGAATGTTTAATGGTATAAACGTTCTGGCCCATTTCTTTATCCATAAGGTGCTCCAATCAGATTGAGCCTGTGCAGGTTAATATCCAAGGGGTGGTTAGGGTTTATTGCTCACATAATGCCCTTCAGGGATGAGTGAGGCAGGTCACTCTCATCTTGAATGCCGGGACCACCTTGCCTGTCCCTGGGCCCCTGAGCTCCACATGGGGCAGCACAGGATTGGATGATGATGATGATAAAGCCTTCCTAATGTTTATATATAAATTTGGAAAAACTGGACTGTTAGCATGTGAAGGACTGCTGAGAAATGAATTTGGGAGGCTAGAATGATGTGCAGCACATTTTACTGGGTGCTGTTTTGATGAGACCCCAGGGTCATTGGTCTTAGCCATTAGTGGATAATAGGATTAGATTGATGGTTACTGTTATCTTCTGAGGCTTTGCATATTACTTTAAGCACCTCAGAACGAACCCTTAGATTTGGCAGTTGCCATAGTAAGTGATAATTTGGGCACATAAATAGGCTTTAAAGCAATAAAGCTCAGTTCTCCGAAAAGTAAGCTTTCATTGTCGAGACCTACATTTGATTGACACTCAGCAACATGGAAAATGAAACTATTGGACATTTATTATAGTCTTAACCCAGTTTCCTACATTTACATGGCATGGAGAAATTTGGAGCATTATCTGTGATATCTTTAGGGACTAGACTAGAAGAAAGGAAGATTTAGGGACAGCCCCACTCCCCCATATGCCATAAGCTAGCCACTCAAGTGCTGGGCAGAGGAATACTACATTGCATTTTGTCATAAAAGGTTTCCTTCCCATCACTTTTACTCCTTTCACTTGCTTCTTACTGAAAATAGAATTTATGAATAACTAAACTGGTGCCCCTTTTTTACTTTTTGCTTGGTATGTAAGAGGGTAGTGAGATAAAGGACAATTTTTGCACAAGTAATCAGAAATTTCGTATGTCTTTGTGGTAGGTTAGGGTTAGCAGATAACACAGCTAGTTTTTGCTTTGTTCATAATGGGGTTGGCAGAAAACAGCAGCAGTCACAGCCAATTAAGATGCACCCAGCTTAAATCAACCAGCCTGGGATTTGCATATAAAACGATCTGCGACCGAAGAGTGCCGCCTGCTTGTTTACTCTGCCTCCTGGAAATTTAGTTACCCAAGGATGTGATGCTGCTGAACTTGTATGCATCCCTGCCCTGTGAAGTTTGTCATAATTTTGGCATGTTCATTATTCCTTGGTTTGTTTCTCTGATTTATTCTGTTATTTGGGGAAGATTTAATGACCCTACGTCCCATTTCACTGTGTATGGTGTTGATGCTTCTCTCACTTTAGTTTATCTTCCCTGTATCTGGATTCCACCTCACATTTTTTTGTTAGGCCTATAGGAGAATGGGTTAGTATGTTTTTTAATAGCTAAACACAGGTGGATTAATTTATCTAGGAATTCAATACCTTGCACACTTGGTGGTGTTGAATTTACATGCATCTCTTCATGAAGCTTGTCACAGATTTTCCTTTGTTTGTACCCAGGCACCATAATCCCAGAAGGGGTGGTCGCAAGCAATTCTCCATGTCACCAAGTCTGCCATCAGGTTGTTTTCATTGCAATTCACACCCCTCATTTACCTCTAGTGCATTCCTGCACCTTGTTAGTGTTCTCCTTTCCACTCCTTCCAACTCCCCCCCCCCCATCCACATCGCTTACACTCCTATTCAGTCTGTCATTCTTCATTCTTACATACCTGTTCATTATTACTTGGTTTGCATGTCCCTTAGCTCATTTTTTCATTTCCATTCTCCTTGGTACACTGATCTTGGAACAAGCTGGTAAAAATGTTTAGTGGTGCCTGAAAGGTTTCAGTGGTTTTTGGAACATATAGTTCATTGACTTGAATGTTGCCTGAATGGTTGTAAGGACTATTTTTTTTTTCTCTCTCTCTCTCTCTCTCATCCGTCTTCCTCCTTTTTTCTCCCCTTTGCCTTTCTTTCCTCCTCCTCACTTCTGACATACTCTTCCTCTTTCCTCTCCTTCCATCTCTTTCCTCCTGTTTCTTCTTATATCGTCTCCTCTTGTTCCTGTCTATTTCTTCCCAGCTCCACCTTTACTCTTCCCACATTTTCTTCTATTCCTGTCACCCTTCACTTTTTTGTTTAAATCCTGCTTTCTCATCCTTCCCTTCCTCCTACTTTTATTCTGCTCTTACTCTATTGTTCTCTCTTTTTCTTCCTCCTCATATTCCTTCTTTGCCTCCTGTTTTTCTTCCTCTCCCTCTTCCTCCTTTTGCCCCTGCTGCTTCTTCCATTCTCCTCTTTTCCATCTTCATCTCTTGTAGCTCTCTCTCCATCTTCTTCCTCCATCCCTTTTTTTCACATTTCCACCTCCTTCCATCCCTTGCCTCTTCCACAAATTGCATTATTTACTGCTCTTCCATGCGCCTTAACTTTCCTCCATTCCTCTGTGTCGTTTCTTCCGTCTTCGCATTTTCACCTCAGAATCTCAGGCTTATCCACTATGTATTACCCCCCCTCCTCCTCATTTTGCCATTCATTAGTTTTTTGTTGACTTTTTTTTTTTCCAGTTCCACATTTTGCTTTTTTCCGCCATTCCATCTTATCCAGTATATTATCTCTAACTTAACCATTTTATGTTTCCCCTTTTTCATAATCACTTTTTTCCTTAGTTACTATTGTTCTCAATTTTTTCTCTCCCTATCCACACTACCTTGTAATTATTGTTTGCTCATTTTCCCCTATTTTCCCTATTTCTCCTTCCATTTTCGTGTTCACCTTTACATTTTGTATTTCCTTTTTTTTTTCCATTTTCCATTCCTTGTCCTTTTCCCCTTTTCAGCCCATGCCATTTCCTGTTTTTCTGCAATTTCTTTCCATTTCCAATTTCTTCACCTTTTTATCTTCATATCCATTTCTTTTATTCATTCTAGTCCTTTTCTTCCCTTTTCCCATATTCTTCCCTCCTTTTTTTCTCTCCTTTCATTCCCATTTTCTTCCCCCCCATTTCTTTTTTCTTTCCCCCTCTCCACATTTCTTTTTTCTTTCCCCCTCTCCACATTTCTTTTCCCACCTTCTTCATTTCCCTTGCCTCACCTCTGCTCCCCTTCCCCCCTGCCTTCCAACATCCACCATATATCCTCTTATACTGCCTACCAGGACAAGTTAAATCACCCAGCTCCTCACATAACAGCCTGTTCTTCACGCTCCAGTATTTACTTGGCATTGATCCCCTCCTGTTGCCCCTCAGTATTGTTTGTACATAAAAGGTTTAGTTATGATCATATAACTTGCAGCATATGAGGAATTCATTAACATTATAAAACATCTATGCCCTGTGTGTGTGTGTGTGTTTGTGTGTGTGTGTTTGTTTGTGTGTGTGTGTGTGTGTGTGTGTGTGTGTGTGTGTGTTTGTGTGTGTGTGTGTGTGTGTTTGTGTGTGTGTGTGTGTGTGTGTGTGTGTGTGTGTGTGTTTGTGTGTGTGTGTGTTTGTGTGTGTGTGTGTGTTTGTGTGTGTGTGTGTGTGTGTGTGTGTGTGTGTGTGTGTGTGTGTGTGTGTGTGTGTGTGTGTGTGTGTGTGTGTGTGTGTGTGTGTTTGTGTGTTTGTGTGTGTGTGTGTGTTTGTGTGTGTGTGTGTGTTGTGTGTGTGTGTGTGTTAGTGTGTGTGTGTGTGTGTTGTGTGTGTGTGTGTGTTAAACTAAAGTTATCTTGTGATGGTCCATGCATGGTGGCCTGGTGAGTGGGTGGGTGAATATTTCAGGTAGGTTGGTGGGTGTGGTGGGCAAAGTGGATAAAGTGGGCAAAAATGGGTGGGAACATGGGTTGGGTGGGTGGGCTTAGTTGGGTGGTTTGGGCATGTGGGAGGGTTAGTGGGAGTTTGGGTTGTGGAGAGTACATTCACTTGGGAATAGGTACGGGATTGTTGTTGAGTAACAGTGCAGGACTTTCCTGTGCAGTAAACAGATATTCCCATACAGCAAATGATGTCTAGCCAGAGTGAGGTGTGGGAATGAGTATGGGGGTTTGGTTGCTTAATGGATGCCACATTTGCATCTCTCCATCCAGTTAACAGGCACCCTGTTGGGCTTCACATCACGTTACTACAGTCAAGTCGCCTATGGCGCATGCTTCTTTGGCACTGTTTTCTATGACACGGCAAGGTGCCAGACTTCCTTAAAAACACCACACGCATAAAATATTTATGACGCGGGCGCGGCAAGGTTTGAAACGAACGGGCAACTTCCCTTGGTGGTTGCCATGCTCCCCTGTTTGTAAACAAAGATGGCAACCACTTCAGCTCCAACTGTGGAATTTTTTCTCTTGTGAGAAGGTTAAACTTCTTCAAATTCATTGTGTTGGCGACCACTTCAGCTCCAACTGTGGAATTTTTTCTCTCATGAGGAGGTTAAATTTCTTCAAATTCATTGTGTTAAGTAATGAAACATTAAAGATTCTTTTGGTACTGTGACTAGTTTATAGGTTTGTTCATAAAACCGCTACGAAGGGGTTAGTGCCGAAGCACCAATCTCTGAGCTAAGACGAAGTATAATGCCTCCCATCATCATCATCACCTATATAAGAATGATTATTAATGTGTTAAACGTGAGTTTTGTTGACACTTGAGCATACAAACTTTATCAGATAAAATTCTTCAATCAATGCTTGACCAGGCAGCCCCCGTCATCTTTAATGTTTTGGTCAGTCAGCTGATCTGTGTCTATTTGGCTGAGCTTTTTTTTTGCTCGATCTGCGGCACATGGTATTGCCTAAGTAGATACAAGGCTGAGCACCCTCCCGTTTTTGTTGTGCCTATTGTTACGTGTAATACAAGCATTGACTGATTGCTTGATTGTGTACGTTTGTAAAGTGGGGAAAAATAGGGAAAAGTGGGATGAAAAGGGGGACTTTGGGCGAACGTCTAGAAGCAAATACCATTTTTCCCATACGTTTAGTTATTTGTATGGCATGGGCACGGTCCAGAACCAATTAGCCGCCCCTTAGGCGACTTAACTGTATTTGGTTATACTGGTACAACCCACGATTGTAAATGGGTTCCTGGGTTACAGGAAACCATTAGACTTCCCTGTTTAGAGCCACCTGAAATGGAAAGGAGTTATGCAGCAACAGGCAGTATAGGAGAAACAGAAATAGAGGAAGGCACAGAAAAGAATGAAGTTGAAGGAAGTTGGCTTTACAGCATCGTGAGTGCTACCAGATTTTTTCCTTCACCTTTACAGTTTTTTCTGTCTGCCCTCCTCTCATCTTTCAATTCCCATCTTTACTGTCACATTTTATTACTCTTCACTGTAGGTGGCTCTACACTGAGTGATGACAAGCCTAGTGTTTGCTTGTAATCAGGAAAATCCTCTACAGTCATTACTCGTTTTACGATGGGGTTACGTCAGGTCATACCTTATCATATACCGATTTTATCGTAAATCGGGAGATTGAAACCCATTATAAAAGGGCGTTTATGTCAACTCAACTTCCCAAAGTCACAACCAAGACTGAACCATAAATGTCAACCCACCTTCATTCCTTCTTGTGTTGGTCCAAGTCGTCCTCCCTGAGGCTGGGGGACAGCCTGTTCTTAAAGGCACTAGTGGTCAGCCTCTGAGTCAGACAGGAACAGGTTAGGGGGAGGGGAATCCAGCCCATACCTGCACCAACCTTAGCACTGGGACTCATACCTGCACCAACCATAGCACTGGGGCCTACAGTGGCACTGACCTTACCACTGGACACACAAATCCACAGTACTGTAGTACAATGTTTGGCTGAGAGGTAACGATAACGGGGGCACACATGAAAAGTTGAAAAGACAGGACTTTGAAGGGGTGGCGGGACCTGAACTATAACAATGCGCTGCACGCTGGGGCCGCCATCTTGCGTGAGACAAGTTACGGTCACCTTGTGTGTGCCTGGCGCTTTCCGATGGCAAAATCGTTATAGCGGGAAATGTATTGTAAATCGAATTTTGGGGTGGAACTTTTCTATTATCGTTGTAGCGAATTATCGTAAACCGAATCATCATAAAATGAGTTACGACTGTACAACACTGGATGATAAGCATATAACTCAATAATTGTGTAATGTGGACCCTACAATGGTGCTCTTGTTAACTGGGTGGAGACACGCATGTGCAGTGTCCGTCCAAGAACCGATTCTACAGTCTTCCCCATGCCTCAGTGTGGTGAAGCAGTACCTGCTAAAAGGAAACATTGGTTTATTGCAAGGGATAGCCCTTCAGGGGTGGTTGCTTGCCTGTGGTTGAAGGGTTTGCTCTGACAGACTGGGGTTGGGTGGCAACCATGTAGACCTATTCCCCAGTGTAGTAAGCCTGCCATCTGGCTTTACTGCTGGGAAGCCACCCATCGACCTAGCCCGAACACCAGCCAAAAAAACTCACTCACCTCAACAGTGTGCCCCACGTCAGTTATTGTTGGAATGGATCTGTGGGGGAATAGGCAAAAATGGGAACAGGTTCAGTGGGTAAAAAAAAGTCCATTTCTTTCTTGGTCCCCCCTTCCCTCATATGTCCGTATCTTAACCACCTTCCCTTCCATTTCCCTGTCTTTTCAGTGCCCCTTTCCCACTTCTTACCATTTCCATGTCATTCATTCCTTTATCTCTCTCTCCTCCTTAAAATGTCATTTCCTTTGGTCCACTACCTCTTCCCATGTCAGTTCCCTTGACTACCATCTCCTGCCCATGATGCCTTCCCTGAAGCCCATCCCCTTCCCATGCCATCTCGACATCTCCCTCTCCTCGCTCACCTGCCACTCTGTTCATCTCACTCATTCCATACTCCCTTTCCTTTCCACCTCTCCCTCTCCCCCTCCTTTCAATCTTCCCCCCTTCTCATCCTCCTCTGCCTGCCAAGCGGTCAAGGCACCCAGCTCTCAATCTAGCAGGGCAGCCATAAAACGTTGCCTGATCCATTATTTGGAATGGATCACCCCGCGAACCCGGCACCACCAAAGGGGGGGGGGGAGTGGAGGGGGATGATAGGAGAAAAGGGACATAAGAGTTGGGAATGTAAAGAGAGAGGAAGAAATGAGGGCATTATGGGCATTAAGGAAAGGAAAGAAGGAAGATAAGGTGGGATAAGAGAAAAATATGATAGAAGATGGGAGTGGAAGGGGGGAGAGGAGTGTAATGCATGGACAGAAGAGGGAGGAGGAGGAGGAGGAGGAAGGGGATGGAATGTTAGTGAAAAGGGATGGAAGAGATGGGTAAAATAGGAAACAAGAAAAAAAGGGAGATAGGAGAATTGCAAGAGATAAAGGTGGTCTTAGAAGTGAGTGATATGGCGAGGGAAGGGCACGAACAAGTTGGGAGTGGATGCAGAGTGAGTTGGAGGGGAGGAGGAGGACAGGGAAGAAGGCAGGTTTTAATGGTTAGTGAAAGGGGGGGGGGGATGTTGATAAAAGGAGAGGGCTCTGAAAATGAATGATAGGAACAGAAAAGGAGAGAAAAAAGTAGGTACAATAGGAGGAAAGGAATATTGGGCAACTTGTAGAGATTAGAGAAGAGCTGAGTATAATCTGAGTTTTTAAGTGATGTGAAATGCCATCCAAATTTGCAATAAAAGAATGATGGTAGGAAATATGATATTTTTTGTTCATAGTGAAAGGAAACAGACTGGCAAACATTATCATTCTAACCTAGTTTCCCATAAATTCAGTAAGGTTCGTCAGAAAAGGAACTGGACTGCAAAAAATTAGCAGCATGTATCATCAGTGTGCTTAGTGATATTAGCTGACCTTAAGTGATTTATGCAACATTCAAGCTTGAAATTTTCAGTTCTATCATGGAGGGAATACCTAATTCACAGAGCTTGTATCTTCTTGGTCTTTAGTGACATTTGTGAGATAGAGCCAGTTGGTGGCTTTGAAAGTTAATAGAGATGCAATCTTTGTCACATACACATGCTTAAAAGCTTTGTTCATAGTTATATTTCTTGGCCAGTGGTTTTGCTTCCTCAGCATCCTTATCTTTCCGTCACATTCTCTTAACTAATGAAGGTAACTTTCATCTATCCAACCTTTGCCCTTCTTTAACCCCTAGATGCTGGGCCATATATACCGCAGTCATCCTCTTGGTATGGGAAATTTTCCCCAAAATTGCTTGTTTTCAAATCTTAATAGATTGGAAAGTACAGTAGGTTCGCACAGTGCGCATCATCACAGTGCGCGATTTGCATTGTGCGCGAGTGACCAAAAATCATAACCAAAAACCCTTGAATGCGCGAGTTTACCGCACAGAACGTGAGGCAGAGGCAAGGAGTGACTCAAAAATGTAATTTTCTATCAGTGTGCGACCACCCCTCACACAGCGCGTCACGTGTCTTCATGTTGATACGCAGATAATTCCCGGGCATTCTACTGCGCAGCTTGGGGTACAAGGGAGCAGGCACACCATAACAGTCCTGGCTCATGCACTGTGTGGATCCGCTTTCTACAGCTAACCTGTTGTGTACAACGTGTGGTGTTTTTTGTGCTGCTCCATCCTTGCCTGTACTTAGCCGCACCATGGCTCCAACCCCAAGAGTTATGAAACATCTGACGCACGCCACCAAGATGGAGGAGGAGGGTCAAGGAAACACTGCCATCGGGAGAGCCCTGGGACTGGCTGAACCTACAGTGAGAACTGTGTGGAAGAACCGTGAAGCCATAAAAGCTGTAGTGAAGACGTACGGTGCCTCTGACCTAGACGGCCGTTCGCGGGTGGGAAATCGTGCTATGATACTAATGGAGCGCTATCTTGCCACCTTCATAATGAGGAAGGAAAAGGAAGGTGTTCCACTGAATGGAAGATTTATTTGGAACCAAGCCCAGCTTTTTTATAAGGCAGCATCTCGCAGGTTAAAAGTGGAAAAACCTTTCAGGGCATCAGTTGGATGGCTGGACCGTTTTCTCAAGCGCAAGGAACTCCATTACGTGAAAGTGTCTGGTGAACGTGCCTCTGTCGATGAGCTGGCCGCAAGAGACTATCCTGCCATATTTAGAGCGATTATTGAAGAGGGACGGTACACCAAGGACCAGATCTACAACATCGATGAAACGTCGTTATATTACAAGGCCATGCCCAAATCAACTTACATCACTAAAAGACAGAAACAAGCCCCTGGTCGCAAGCTCCAGAAGTGTAAGATGGCGGTAATGTTCGCTGTAAACTTGTCTGGGAGCCACAAGATGAGGCCAGTTGTTGTACACACAGCCTCACACCCAAGGTGCTACAAAAACCTCACGAACATGGATGCAAGTGGCATGTATTGGTACAAGTCCGCAAATGGTTGGATGACTGGGAACATTATGGCAGACTGGTTAACGAGGCGGTGTGTCCCTGATGCCAGGGTCAAGTGTCGGGAACTGGGCATTCCATTTAAGATGCTCCTTGTGCTTGATAATGCACCAAGTCACCCTCCATACCTTGAAGATCTGCATAAGGATTGTCGTGTTGTGAAGTGCACACTGCTACTGAGGAACAGCCTCCCAAGGAAGTTTTGCAACGGATTGACGAGGCTGACGCAGAGCCCGACGCCAGGCAGAGTCAAATTGAGCAGCCTAGCGTGATGGAAGGCAGGACTGAGCTGTGTATGTCAAACATTAGCAAGATCCTTGCTGCCGTGGGTAAGCTCAAGGAAGAGGTGAAGGAACAGGAAGTGAGCAACCTAAGAATGGAGGAACTTCTGGTTGGTATCGACAAACTCTTCCGTTTCTTCACAGACAGGCACAGGGAAGAAATAAACAGGAGAAGACAGACGCTTATAACAAGCTACACACAGCGGACTCAAGTTGGGAAATTGCGGAACCAGCGACGTCTGCTCCTGTTCCTGTTGAGGATGAAGAGGATGCAATGTCAGAAGTGTCAGCATTGGACTTGAAGGGTTTATGGCTGAAGTGAGTGACTTTGATGCTCCTGGGGAAGGTGCTCAAGAGGAGTCTGTGGAGGGAAGTGTTGGTGCGGTGGGGAGTGCAGCGCTGTAAGTGTTGCCGTGCCTCGGAACCCCTGTTATTTAAGGTCATCAGGCCTGTTGTCTACTGTTGTTAAGGTGACTACCCATATTTTTGTTATTGTAGCTATAGCTTTAGTACAATGTCTGAAAAATATGACCTTTATTATGTCTATAAGGGCCAAAAAATTTCCAGGTATGAGGGGGTACCGCCCATATGTAATTATTCCCATAAGATTATGTATTCCCAGTGCACAAGGTCGTGGACCGCCCAATTTCTCGCGCACTGTGCGAGCCTACTGTATAGCAGTTGGGGAAACAAACTAAAAACCATATTACCAACTCCTCTTGTGAATAAATGCCATAGGTCTGTAGGTGACCATGTCCATGAGTGAAGATGAGTTGAAGATTATTAACTTTTGGCACAAGTGGCAGGATATATTTGTGAATGTGCGCATGGCCCTGACTTTGGCTTTGCTCTCAAAATTGTAATATCTCCACTACTAGATAAACTAGGCACATTGGTGTCCAAGGCACACCCAGTGGCACTGTCACCGAGCCCTTTTGTTGTATCCTTGGAAAGAGGCTTGGCAGGGGTGGATGAGGCAAGGGGTCCGTGTTAGAGGGGAATGGAATTGGACGAGAAGTCTCGGAAAATATCGTATCACCTGGCTGTCACAGAGAAGACCGAGGTATGCAAGCATCAAGTGATAAGAATCACTCCCTACACTTTGGTGACTAAATCACGTGGCGGCCACTTCAAAACTATGACATGAAAAGATTGCAGTTCCTACAGACACCCAGCGGAGTCTGTCCACCAATTTTGTCTTGTCTCGACTGACACCTAGTGGGTAGGGGTTAAAAATATTATGCTATTGTGGTATCCCCCTCCCCCTCCAAACAGCAGACTCTGATCAGCTGAGGCTTCCTATACTCCACATCTTATCACATCTCCCCATATTGTATATCCAGTTTACATAGCCCACATAAAACCTCTGTAGTGTCTCTTCTGCTGTTTCTCTTTCAATTTTTTGCGTTCATGCTATTCAAAATCATTTACCTATGTGCATATGAAGGCTAATTCTGTCGTGCATCGTCCATAGCTTCTTAGCTTCTCTTCTGTAACAGGGTTCCTAACCAATTACTAGCCATCTTTGAGGCATTCAACATTTTCATTTTCTCACATTGCTCTCAGCTGTTATGACACCATGATTATTTACATTTATGGACTTCCTTCTGATTGGCATTAAGGTGTTGGCCTTATTTAAAGGCCTTTGATGGAGTTTGTAGCACTGTGACCTGGTGGGATCTAACATGCCCCCCCTCTGGATAATAACATAGTGCTCTAACTTGTTAGTCTAACAAGTTAGAGCACTACAAGGTTCTTGGCGCTGAATAAATTTTAGGTTGGATAATGCTTAACCTTGGCTTTATGCAATAAAACGTTATCTATTAACATTTCTGTGGCTTCCAGGCTGATATGCATTTTTTTTTCGTGGATATTTATATATTAGGTGGGCATGTGTTTAAGTATCCAATGCACATAATCCAGTGATATTTCTTTGACTAACAGTGTGATATACATTTCTTTGTGTTTCCTGGCTGTTCTGTAAAAGGTGGGACTGTGTATAATAAATATTTGTTGTACATAATCAGCAATGGAATTTCCGCAACTTACAGCATATAACGTTTTTTCCTGGATGTTTTTATTACACAGGTGTGCCTGTGTTTATGAAACATCCGATGCACACAGTCAGCCATGGTATATTTCTTTACATTTCTAATAATGGTGATTTTATTTGCCTTTCACTTCAGACACAATTCATCTGGCAGCCACTTAAGGCAGGGAGGCTTGGATGTGGTCACTGTCAGACGGTCATAGTACATTAATGTAATTTTCACATATGAATTAGACTGTTCATATGCAGAAAACTTGAGCTTAGGTGTTGTATAGTGGAAGACTAATCTGTACAGTAGACCACACAAAACTAACACTACAGGAAAAAGCAAGGCCATTCAATTTAGTTTGTGCACATTGCCTACAGTGGGAGTTCTAAGGCACCTGTAGTTAGGGATTTGAGATATTTTGAAAAATTTGCAGTATTTAGACATTTGATAAATTCTTGTTGCCTTTATTTTTTCATAAACAGATTTTAATTGCTCAAGATATACATCAATCAACACTTTGGCAAAAAAATGAGCCCCCTTATTTGATTTTTACCAGGAACTGCTATTTAGCCCTGATGATTTCAACCATTTACATTTTCTCCCCATTCACATGCACAGTGCTCTGTACTTTACCTTTGTTGCTAGTTTATTACTTTTATCCACATTTTTTTTTTTCCAGATTTTGCTGCCTCCAACATCACAATTTCTAAATCAGTCTGCAGAGATCAATTCACTGCAGGCAAGAAGTACAGTAACACCTGCATATTTTGTATCTGAACTATCCATCACACCAGTTTAGAGAAACACAGACCCACTCAAGGAACAATGCCTTAAAATACAAGGTGAGACCCATTCAGATCTTTCTGTGCAGTGTTTATGTGCCAGTCTAGTGGATCAAGGGCTTCATTCAAAAATTTGGCTAGGTGCTACATTTGAGTTAGGCTCAGTGCTCAGGGGGTTTGGCTTGAAACACACTTTAAGAATGGATGACATAACCCCCCCCCCCATCTCTCTCTCTGTAGTGATGGAACCGTACGAGATAGGGAGGGGGGGGGGGAAAGGACAAGAGTTTGATTATGCAGTCTTACTGTTGCATTGAAGTGGGGGAATTAGGTATTGAAAGGAATAAAGAAAAATTAAGCAAAAAGAAAAATGTAACTAGAATAGGAAAAAGGGAAGAAAAACAGAGAGAGGTGGGAGGGTAAAGAAAGAGAAAGGAAAATAAAGTTAAAAGCAGAGGATGATAAAACTAGAGAAGAGATTAGAGGTAAGAAAAATATTCAAAGAAAATAAGAGAGTGGGAGACATGGAGTGCAAAGAAATGATAGAGAATGGGAAGGTGGACAAAAGAAGAGGAAGAGGAGAAACAAACCACAGATTTTACAAATATGTGTGACTTGCATAGGGCAAATGAGTAAATCAGTAGCAGCAGCAGCAGCATTATTCTCTATCCTGGTTTTCATTGGTGATTCCTTTTTCTCTAATTTGTTATGCACGTTTGTTCCACCCCCTTCAAAGCTTTATCTTCATCAGTTGCACTATTTCACTTGTTTCCCATTCATACCTGTTAACCCACATTCTCAGTACCAGTCTCACATTTATTCTTCACCCCAAATTCTCATTGTATGTTCTTTCTTCTCTCATGTAGTTGTCACACCTTTGTCTTCAGTTTTCTTAACATATATTTTAATGGTTGACTGGTCCCTGATCTCTGGTTGTTGCTCTTATGGCAAGTTGCTTTGATCTATTAAACGTATGTATAGTCTGTCCATGACGGTATATTTTGAATTGCCTTTCTGATAATATGGACTGAGGTAGTCAGTCTCCCTATCCTCTCAGACTCTGGGTCATCTTTCTTTTGAAAGTGAAGTGAAACTTTCTATTAGGATAGATACTGAACTGATCAATCATCCAATCCTATGCTGCCCCACGAGGAGCGTAGAAGCCCGAGGCTAAGCAGGTTGGTCCTGACATTTAAGATGAGTGACCGGCCTCAATCATCCCTGAGTGGCATTATGTGAGCAATAAACCCCAACCACTCCTTGGATATAAACTTTCACTGGCTCAATCCGATTGGAGCACCTTAATTACCTGCTAAACTACCAGGCGCCATAATTTGGTTATATGGTTACCACCCAGCGTAGTAAATGGTTTCCTGGTGTACAGGAAACCATTTGGTTTGTCACTCAGTGTAGAGTCACCCACAGGCAGAAGGAAGAGGAAAGAATAAAGGACAAAGACAGAAGAGGATGGAAGGAAAAAAGGATGGAGGAGAGGAAAGGGCAGACACCTGAGAGCAACACTACATTGAGTAAGCGGATGGTGAGCACCCCCACCCACCACTAGCAAGTCATTATCAAAAATACCTTTTCCGGTTGGCCATTTTTCTGTGACATCATCTTTTCTTGATATTCTACACATGCTGTTATTGACTGCCTTAGTTGGTGCCCTATGGTTATTAACACTGGTTTTACTCAGGGCTCGGACTATTAAGTAGCTAACTGTCTTGTATCTGTCATTGATCTGATACATTTCATGTATGTGGTAGTTCATGCTCTACATACTTAGTATCTCGAAGCATTCATTACAAAAGCCACTAGAAGTCTCATGCATTCAGTCTGTGGTACACCAGACTTATTTTTCTTGGGTATATTTCATTTTTATTCTTCAGAAAATTAATACATCCTGCTCACCACAGTATAAAGTTTATCCCCTTACGTTGAACATGACAGTTTAATTATCAGCATTATTCTTGTACCCCCTAAAATTATCTGCATTATTCTTGAACCCCACCCCACATTTTTTAAGACCGTAGTGTTTCCATGAAAAATCTGTTTTAGTCCCTTGCAAAGTCGGTTTCTTTGAGATTAGTTATGCTGAACACTCATTGGTTCCTATGACCCTGCATACAGTATTAGTTTGTTCATCTTGTACAAGAGGAGTACATTTCTCATGGAGATGAGGGAAGTAATTCACAATTTTGATGTTATGATTGGTGCTAATATTATTCAGTGGGTAAGGTCTCAAAGCCTTGAGTGACCAGTAAATAATAATAGATTTTCCGAGCTCTCTTGGTCTCCCACATGCTTTATCATATTGCTTGCTTTTATTCACCATATTTCTTGCCAGGAATATGTAAGGCAGGTTTTGTTATGACGGATGTCTAACCTTGGCAGTCACAAGGAATATCAAGCTAAATTCAGCCTTAACACTTTCAATCCAGTAACACTATCCCCACATGACTTTATGTAGGCTTAGTGAGATTTTTCACATGGGCTTCATTGACCATTTAACTAAATCATCATTCTGCTTCCCCCCCCCCCCCTGCAGTTGGGGTTAGGTAAGGGACAGATAGCCAGGAAAAGGGAAGAATACAGTAGTGGGAGAAATAATCAACAGTATGGTCAGTGAAATGAAAACACACATTTACTCATAATTTAAGCCTCCAGAATCCTGGCTCCACGTGATATCCAGTTATACTACACGTAACTTTACATATGCCTATTCAACAGTCAGTCTGATGACTGTAAGGTTAAAATGGGGGTGCCAAACCCTGGTCATACACTCCCCCATACAATATTCATCCACCCAGCCTGATCCCTTGTCAACTTCCCAGCCTCAGCTGAGCTTCCATACTTTAGTCACTCACTGGTTTACCGTATCTAGCCACCCAATATGCCTACCATGCATCTTCTCTCCTCCAAACTCACAGATATCCTTTTCACAAATTTTTTTTTTCCACACCTATCTCACACGACCATACCATTTAAGCACACACTTTTCAGCGCTGGTGTGCTCAGAATTCCTTACTCGGCATCTTTCACGAATCACATTATTCATCATCCTATCTAATTTGTAAACTCCACATACATTCCTTAACATCTCCCTCTCCACTGCTGTTATTTTTTTTTACTTTTCATGCCACACCAAGGTCTCATACCAAGATGTTATGGGTAGGCACACAAACATTACATAATGTGGTGATAGAAAGAACTAATTATAAAGTAAGGTATTGAAGTGAGGGGTGTTCCAGGGATGTCTTTTCGTTCTTTTCATAGACTTAACACAACTGTCTTCCCTAGGTATCTTCTCAGCAAGGTAGAGTGAAATGCCTTTATATTCTCTTGGTCTTATATTTTTGTCATTCCTTAACTATTTATTTCTGAATTTTGCACCATGGTACACACTTCTACTAGACTGGGTACAGTTAACATAGAATATATGCAAAATAAAAGTTACAGTAGAAAACCTCCTAGATCTCGCCCCAATTACTCGTCTCCTTCTCTCATTGACTGAAACCTCTCTGTCCACCCACTTCTCACTTGCTGTTACCACCATACGCTGGATGCTTCTCCAGAACTGTTTGCATACCTTCAATTTGGGGCAGGTATGCAGTATCCATCTGTTTTGGCACAAGACTCCCTTTTCTGTGAGACATTATAGTACCAGGGATCATTGGTATGTTGTTTTGTAAAGAACTGGTTTATTTGAAAGTATTCCTCAGTCATTCTTGTCTGTCAAGAACCTTCCATCTTTCAGATTTGGTGTCCAGGCATCTCAAAATGAACAGATACATTTCGGCTGTCTTTAACTTTCTTTGGAAGGGAAGAGCATTTTCTGGCTGCTTTTGGTTCTTGCTTAACATGAAAAAGCTAAGCTGTTCGTTTTTGCATCCATGCATCTCAAAATGATCAGCTTTATTCTGGCTCTTTATTTTTTACCCTTCTCTTGAAAAGGACAAATATTTTTTGACTGGTTCCTAATTTGTGTTAAAAATAGTGGTTTCATTTTTGCATCTTAAGGTTTTAATTCTGGCATTCTTTGCCCCCCCCCCCCCTGCCATTTTGCACCTCAAGCTTGTGTTTCTTCCTTTCTCCTCCAGCTTATCCCATCCATGTACTTACAGTTTTGATCCAATTCCTCCCCCCCCCCCTCCTCCTCACTTGCCACCTTCTTTCTCGCTTAGCTTCATCTCCATCAGGCTTATTGTCCCCCACAATTTTAGCTCCCTCCTCCCATCTCCTGCAGTTCCCAAACCATCTCCCTTCAGTTTCCCTCTCCTTTTCTTTCATTTCCCTCACCCTCAACTTCCTTCTTTCCTCCACCTCATCCTGTCTTCTCCACTTCCCATTTAGTTTCACTTCCCTTTTCTTCCATCTCCCCCCCTCCTCTGCTCTCCCAATCTCCCCCCCTCCTCTGCTCTCCCAATCTCCCATAATTGCCAGTCTCTGTAATTTTCTTGCATTATCATCCTTTCCTCCCCTTTTCCTTTCTCTTAACCCTATTTCTCCCCCTCTTGCTACCCATTCTCTCACACCTTTCCCCTTGCTTCCCTTCTATATCAATTTCCCCTCTACACTTCAATCTCTCTTCCTCTTCCTTATCGCTCTCTCCCTCCCTCCTTGTTGCACTTTTCCCCACTGTTATCCTGAGTGACCAGAATTGCCCATCATGTCATTTCTGCTTCACAGAACTTACTGCCAAATCGGTAAAAACTCTCCCAACACTAGCCCCACTCTTCCTACGAGACGGAAATGCTATCATCATCATCGATCTCTTCGCTGTTATCTTCATTGTATTGTTCATCACCTTCAGAATTATCCTCCTCCATTCGTCATTTCATGGTCCATTCATTGTAGACATTTGTCATTTAATTTTCCATTCCTTGTGGTAATCTCCTTCATTTCTCAGTCTATTCTGTGGTAATCTTACTTTCCATTATCATCCTCCGGTTCCCCACCAGCAGTCTGTAACAGAAAAAATGAGAAATGTGAATGTTTAATGTTTAGTTTTAAAATTATCTTAATTTAACATTCAGTAGCAACTGCTCAGTGACTGTCTATCTGTCACCAGACACCATAATCCCATAAAGGGTGGCCATTTGACACTGAGTTAGTTGTTTTACAGGGAGGGGCACCAACCCTCCACCAACACACTTGTTGACACGTAGGGAGCACGTATGGTTTGGTTATATGGTTACCACCCAGCATTGTAAATGGTTTCTTGGCTTACAGGAAACCATTTGGCTTGTCACTCAATGTAAAGCCACCTGTAAAGGATAGAAAAGGAATAAGAAGTGACAGGAAAGATAGAAATAGGAAGAGAGGAGTACTTCATCAAAACAGTCTCCAGCACGAAGTATTGGGGCAAAATGAATGTCATACGCCTGTATGCACATTTTTTATTCACCATTCAATAGGAACCACAGCACTCGGAGGACTGTATGCTGTTTAGATTGATCCAGCTTAAACGAAGACTTACTATAATAATCTTTCGTATTTTTCTCTATCCTTCATCACCTTCCTGCCCTTTCATTCTTGCGTTTTCCTTATCCCCTTCATCTCTCGCCTTCTTTCCACATCTTTCCCTTCTGTTACTTCCTCCATTCTTCATTCCATCTTTCCCAGTTGCTTCACCTTCCTTTTCCGGCACCCCCCTTTTCCTTCCATAGGCCTACGTTTCCACACCTACGTGTTCCTATCATTCCACCCTTCCCAGTCGCTTCACCTGCCTACGTTTCCACTCCATCGTCAGCTTGCACCATTATCATTGTTCTTATCACCTCCCTGTTCCTCTTCCCCCACCTTATTGCTTTTCCCTGCTGCTGCTGTGGCGTTAGCCCTAGCCCTGCTGCTGCCCTCGCCACCCAGGATCCCCGGGGTCGGCTGCCGCCCCTGCCACCCAGGAACCCCTGTCGCCACCCACTGACCAGAAACCTCTGGCCCTGCTGACCAGAAATTCCCAGCCTTGCTGCCGTCCAGAAATCCTCAGCCCTGCTCCCACCAATTTTCCCCTGGCCCTGCTGCCAAGGATCCCCCCGTCCTACTGCTGCCCCCACTGCACAGGGCCCCCAGTGATTCTGCCACCCCCACCGCCCAGAAATCCCCAGCCCTGTTGCTGCCCCAGCTGCTTAAGGCCCCCCGCCCCTGCTGCCCAGGGCTCCCCAGCACAGCCGCCGACACCCACTACCCAGAAATCTCCGGCCCTGCTGCCGACCCCCACTACCCAGAAATCCCTGGCCCTGCTGCTGTCCAGGATTCCCCAGCCATGTTGCTGTCCAGGATTCACTGGCCCTGCTGTTGCCTAGGGCCCCCCAACCCTGCTGCCACCCCTACTGCCCAGGATCTCCTGGCCCTGCTGCCACCAATGCTGCCCAGGGCCTCCCAGCCCTGCTGCCCAGGATAACCACTGGCCCTGCTGCCACTCCAGCTACCCAGGGACCCCTTGTGTATTAAGAAATCATGATGGCAGAATAAAGGAGCAATGCAAGTGACATCTATTGGCAAAGAGGGTAAATACAAGTGTAATATGCTTAATAAAACATTTAATGTATAACCTCTGAAATAGGGTCTAATGAAGTGTCTAATTGTGAATAAATTTTTATTAATAAAAATGATAAATTAACAAAAAAAATTACAGAAAATGCATCAAATATATTAAGTTTTTAAAATATTTTAATATTTTTTAAAAGAATCAATTAAACATTTCACAAAACCTAAATCTTGGCACATTAATTATAATTAATTTTCTTCAAAATAAAATTGCATTATAATTTAACATATTACACTTGTGTTTACCCCCCAGTGCCAGTAGATGTCTCTTGCGTCACTCATTTATTCTGCTCTCACAATTTCATGGCCCTTCATGGCCCTTGCGATTTCATAGCCCGCGTGATTTCATGGCCCTCATGATTTCATACCACCTTGCGATTTCATGGCCCTCGCGCTTTCATAACGCCACCTCTCCTGCCCAGAAATCCCCTGTCCTACTGCCACCCATAATACTCTGGCCCTGCTACTGCCTACTGCCCAGAGCCTCCCGGCCCTGCTGACGTCCCCGCTTCCCCTGGACCCCGGGCCCTGCTGCCGCCGCCCCTGGACCCCCAGCCCTGCTGCCACTCCTGCTGCCCCTGGACCCCCGGCCCTGCTGCCACTCCTGCTGCCCCTGGACCCCCGGCCCTGCTGCCACTCCTGCTGCCCCTGGACCCCCGGCCCTGCTGCCACTCCTGCTGCCCCTGGACCCCCGGCCCTGCTGCCACTCCTGCTGCCCCTGGACCCCCGGCCCTGCTGCCACTCCTGCTGCCCCTGGACCCCCGGCCCTGCTGCCACTCCTGCTGCCCCTGGACCCCCGGCCCTGCTGCCACCTCTGCTGCACCAGGACCCCTGGCCCTGGTGCCCCTGGCCCTGGTGCCCCTGGACCCCCGGCCCTGCTGCCACCTCTGCTGCACCAGGACCCCCGGCCCTGCTGCCACCTCTGCTGCACCAGGACCCCTGGCCCTGCTGCCCCCAACCCCCATCACCCCTGCATCCATGGCCCTGCTACTGCAGTCCCTACACTCTAGGCCCCACTGCTACTGTCCCTACACGCCAGGCTCTACTGCCCCAGGCCCTGCTGCTGCCGCCACCGCCCCTGCCCCCCTACCGCCGGCTCCCCTAGCCCTGCTGCAGCTGCCCATAGATCCCCCGCCCTCCTGCAGCTGGCCCTGGCCCCCAGGCCCATCTGAAGCCGGCCCTGCACCACCCGGCCCTCCACCACCTGTCCCTCCTGCTGCCGCCGCCCCTGGCCCCCCGGCCCCTACTGCTGCCGCCCCTGCAGCACAGGCCCTGCTGCACAGGCCCTGCTGTTGTCCCTGCTGTTGTCCCTGCTGTTGTCCCTGCTGACCCTGGTCCCCCGGCCCTGCCACCGCCGCCCAAGGATCCCCAGGCCCTGCTGCTGCTGCTCCTGGACGCCCAGCCATGCTGCCACTGCTCCTGCAGCCCAGGTCCTACTGCTGCCACTGCTTCTGCAGCCCAGGTCCTACTGCTGCCACTGCTCCTGCAGCCCAGGTCCTACTGCTACCCCCCCTGGACCCCAGGCCCTGCCGCCACCCCCCCTGAATCCCAGGCCCTGCAGCTGCTCCAGCAACCCAGGCCCTGCCACTGCTGCCCCTAGCCTATGCCACCCTGCCCCCCTGCTGCTGCTGCCCCTGGCCCACCTTGCCCCCCTGCTGCTGCTGCCCCTGGCCCACCTTGCCCGGCCCACGCCGCCCCTGGCCCACACCGCCCTGCTGCTGCCCTTGCCCAGGCCCTGCTGCTGCCCCCCCCTGGACCCCCAGCCCTGCTGCCCCTGCCCTTGCAGTCCCTGCCCTTGCAGTCCAGGCCCAGCTACTGCTGCCCCTGGACCCCCAGCCCTGGCCCAGCTGCTGCTGCCGCTGGATCCCCAGCCCTGGCCCAGCTGCTGCTGCCCCTGGATCCCCAGCCTTGGCCCAGCTGCTGCTGCCCCTGGACCCCCAGCCTTGGCCCAGCTGCTGCTGCCCCTGGACTCCCAGCCTTGGCCCAGCTGCTGCTGCCCCTGGATCCCCAGCCCCGCTGCCCCTGCCCCGCTGCCCCTGCCCCTGCCCCTGCAGTCCAGGCCCAGCTGCCCCTGCTCCTGCAGTCCAGGCCCAGCGGCCCCTGTCCCTGCCTCTGCAGCCCAGGCCCTGCTGCTGCCGCCGCCGCCCAGGCCCTGCTGCTGCTGCCGCCGCCGCCGCTGCCCAGGCCCTGCTGCTGCTGCCGCCGCCGCCGCTGCCCAGGCCCTGCTGCTGCTGCCGCCGCCGCCGCTGCCCAGGCCCTGCTGCTGCTGCTGCTGCCGCCGCCGCCGCCGCCGCCCAGGCCCTGCTGCTGCTGCTGCTGCCGCCGCCCAGGCGCTGCCGCTGCCGCCGCCCAGGCGCTGCCGCTGCCGCCGCCGCCGCCGCCCAGGCCCTGCTGCCGCTGCCGCCGCCCAGGCCCTGCTGCTGCTGCTGCTGCTGCTGCTGCCGCCGCCGCCCAGGCCCTGCTGCTGCTGCTGCTGCTGCCGCCGCCGCCCAGGCCCTGCTGCTGCTGCTGCTGCTGCTGCTGCTGCCCCCGCCACCGCCCCTGCAGCCCCCGCCACCGCCCCTGCAGCCCAGGCCCTGCTGCTGCCGCCGCCCCCACCGCCGCCGCCCCTGCAGCCCAGGCCCTGCTGCCCCTGCCCCTGCCCTTGTCCCTGCCCTTGCCCCTGCCCCTGCAGCCCAGGCCATGCTGCTGCTGCCCCTGCCCCTGCAGCCCAGGCCCTGCTGCTGCTGCTGCCCCTGCCCCTGCAGCCCAGGCCCTGCTGCTGCTGCTGCCCCTGCCCCTGCTGCTGCTGCCCCTGCCCCTGCTGCTGCTGCCCCTGCCCCTGCTGCTGCTGCCCCTGCCCCTGCCCCTGCAGCCCCTGCCCCTGCAGCCCCTGCCCCTGCCCCTGCAGCCCAGGCCCTGCTGCTGCTGCTGCTTGCTCCTGCCCCTGCAGCCCAGGCCCTGCTGCCGCTGCTGCTGCTGCCCCTGCTCTTGCCCCTGCCCCTGCAGCCCAGGCCCTGCTGCTGCTGCTGCTGCTGCTGCCCCTGCAGCCCAGGCCCTGCTGCTGCTGCTGCTGCTGCCCCTGCCCCTGCCCCTGCCCCTGCTGCCCCTGCCCCTGCCCCTGCTGCCCCTGCCCCTGCCCCTGCTGCTGCTGCCCCTGCCCCTGCAGCCCAGGCCCTGCTGCTGCTGCTGCTTGCTCCTGCCCCTGCAGCCCAGGCCCTGCTGCTGCTGCCGCAGCCCAGGCCCTGCTGCTGCTGCCGCAGCCCCTGCCCCTGCTCCTGCAGCCCAGGCCCTGCCGCTGCCGCCACCGCTACCGCTGCCGCTGCCGCCACCGCCACCGCCCCTGCAGCCCAGGCCCTGCTGCTGCCGCCGCCGCTCCTGCTGCCGCCGCCGCTCCTGCAGCCCAGGCCCTGCTGCTGCCGCCGCCGCCCCTGCAGCCCAGGCCCTGCTGCTGCCGCCGCCGCCTCCCCTGCAGCCCAGGCCCTGCTGCTGCCGCCGCCGCCGCCCCTGCAGCCCAGGCCCTGCTGCTGCTGCCGCCGCCGCCTCTGCAGCCCAGGCCCTGCTGCTGCCTCCGCTGCCTGTCCCTGCAGCCCAGGCCCTGCTGCTGCCTCCGCTGCCTGTCCCTGCAGCCCAGGCCCTGCTGCTGCCGCCGCTGCCCCTGCTCCTGCAGCCCAGGCCCTGCTGCTGCAGCCGCCGCCCCTGCCCCTGCAGCCCAGGCCCTGCTGCTGCCGCCGCCGCCCCTGCCCCTGCAGCCCAGGCCCTGCTGCTGCCGCTGCCCCTGCAGCCCAGGCCCTGCAGCCCAGGCCCTGCTGCTGCTGCCGCTGCCCCTGCAGCCCAGGCCCTGCTGCTGCCGCCGCTGCCCCTGCCCCTGCCGCCGCTGCCCCTGCCGCTGCCCCTGCCCCTGCCCCTGCCGCTGCCGCCGCTGCCCCTGCCCCTGCCCCTGCAGCCCAGGCCCTGCTGCTGCTGCCGCCGCCCCTGCTTCTGCAGCCCAGGCCCTGCTGCTGCTGCCGCTGCCCCTGCTCCTGCAGCCCAGGCTCTGCTGCTGCTGCTGCTGCTGCCGCTGCCCCTGCCCCTGCCCCTGCAGCCCAGGCCCTGCTGCTGCCGCCCCTGCTGCTGCCGCCCCTGCAGCCCAGGCCCTGCTGCTGCAGTCATCGCCCCTGCAGCCCAGCCCCAGCTGCCACCGCCCCTGAACCCCTGGCCCTCCTGCTGCTTCCTGCAGCCCAGGCCCTACTGCTGCCGCCCCTGCAGCCCAGGCCCTCCTGAGGCCACCCATTCTCCTGCTGCCCCTGAACCCCCAGCTCAGTTGGAGCATCCTTACTGCAGCTGGCCCTGCTGCCACCGCCTCTAGACCCCTGGCCCTGGTGCTGCCGCCCCTAGACCCCTGGCCCTGGTGCTGCTGCCCCTGGATCCCCAGCCCTGCTGCTGCCGCCGCCCCTAGATTCCAGGTCCTGCTGCCGCTGCCCCTGCCCCTGAAGCCCAGGCTCTGCTGCCGCCACCCCTGGATCCCAGGCCCTGCAGCCCAGGCCCTGCTGCTGCCGCCCCTGGACCCCCTGTCCTGCTGCTGTTGCCCCTGAAGTCCAGGCCCTGCTGGCCCACAGGTCCTGCTGCCCCTGTCCCTACAACCTAGGCCCTGCTGCCACCGCCCCTGGCCCTGCTGCCGCCGCCCCTGGCCCTGCTGCCGCCGCCCCTGCTCCTGCTGCCGCCGCCCCTGCCCCTGCCCCTGCCCCTGCCCCTGCCCCTGCTGCCGCCGCCCCTGCCCCTGCCCCTGCTGCCGCCGCCCCTGCCCCTGCCCCTGCTGCCGCCGCCCCTGCCCCTGCCCCTGCTGCCGCCGCCCCTGCCCCTGCTGCCGCCGCCCCTGCCCCTGCTGCCGCCGCCCCTGCCCCTGCTGCCGCCGCCCCTGCCGCTGCCCCTGGATCCACGGCCCTGCCGCTGCCCCTGGATCCACGGCCCTGCTGCTGCCGCTGCCCCTGGATCCACGGCCCTGGGCCCCCGGCCCTGCTGCTGCCGCCCCTGGGCCCCCGGCCCTGCTGTGCCTCTGGGCCCCCGGCCCAGCTGCCGCTGCCGCCGCCCCTGGATCCCCGGCCCAGCTGCCGCTGCCGCCGCCCCTGGATCCCTGGCCCTGCTGCCGCCGCCCCTGGCCCTGCTGCCGCCGCCCCTGCCCCTGGCCCTGCTGCCGCCGCCCCTGCCCCTGGCCCTGCTGCCGCCGCCCCTGCCCCTGGCCCTGCTGCCGCCGCCCCTGCCCCTGCCCCTGCTGCCGCCGCCGCCGCCCCTGCCCCTGCCCCTGCTGCCGCCGCCCCTGCCCCTGCCCCTGCTGCCGCCGCCCCTGCCCCTGCCCCTGCTCCTGCTGCCGCCGCCCCTGCCCCTGCCCCTGCTGCCGCCGCCCTGCCCCTGCCCCTGCCCCCTGCTCCTGCTGCCGCCCCCGCCCCTGCCCCTGCCCCTGCTGCCGCCGCCCCTGCCCCTGCCCCTGCCCCTGCTGCCGCCGCCCCTGCCCCTGCGGCCGCCGCCCCTGCCCCTGCTGCCGCCGCCCTGCCCCTGCTGCCGCCGCCCTGCCCCTGCCCCTGGATCCACGGCCCTGCTGCTGCCGCTGCCCCTGGATCCACGGCCCTGGGCCCCCGGCCCTGCTGCTGCCGCCCCTGGGCCCCCGGCCCTGCTGTGCCTCTGGGCCCCCGGCCCAGCTGCCGCTGCCGCCGCCCCTGGATCCCCGGCCCAGCTGCCGCTGCCGCCGCCCCTGGATCCCTGGCCCTGCTGCCGCCGCCCCTGGCCCTGCTGCCGCCGCCCCTGCCCCTGCCCCTGCTGCCGCCGCCCCTGCCCCTGCCCCTGCTGCCGCCGCCCCTGCCCCTGCCCCTGCTGCCGCCGCCCCTGCCCCTGCCCCTGCTCCTGCTGCCGCCGCACCTGCCCCTGCCCCTGCCGCCCCTGCCCCTGCCGCCCCTGCCCCTGCTGCCGCCGCCCCTGCCCCTGCCCCTGCTGCCGCCGCCCCTGCCCCTGCCCCTGCTGCCGCCGCCCCTGCCCCTGCTCCTGCTGCCGCCGCCCCTGCCCCTGGCCCCCCTGCCGCTGCCCCTGGATCCACGGCCTTGCTGCTGCCGCTGCCCCTGGATCCACGGCCCTGGGCCCCCGGCCCTGCTGCTGCCGCCCCTGGGCCCCCGGCCCTGCTGTGCCCCTGGATCCCCGGCCCAGCTGCCGCCGCCGCTGCCGCCCCTGCAGCCCAGGCCCAGCTGCCGCCGCCGCTGCCGCCCCTGCAGCCCAGGCCCAGCTGCCGCCGCCCCTGCAGCCCAGGCCCAGCCGCCGCCCCTGCAGCCCAGGCCCAGCCGCCGCCGCCCCTGCAGCCCAGGCCCAGCCGCCGCCGCCGCCCTGCAGACCAGGCCCAGCCGCCGCCGCCCCTGCAGCCCAGGCCCAGCCGCCGCCGCCGCCCTGCAGCCCAGGCCCAGCCGCCGCCGCCGCCCTGCAGCCCAGGCCCCGCCGCCGCCGCCGCCGCCGCCCCTGCAGCCCCGGCCCAGCCGCCGCCGCCGCCGCCCCTGCCGCCCAGGCCCCGCCGCGCTGCCGCCGCCCCTGTTTCCCTGGCCCTGCTGCCGCCGCCCCTGGCCCAGCTGCCGCTGCCGCCGCCCCTGGCCCTGCTGCCGCCGCTCCTGCCCCTGGCCCTGCTGCCGCCGCCCCTGCCCCTGGCCCTGCTGCCCCTGGCCCTGCTGCCCCTGGCCCTGCTGCCCCGCCCCTGCCCCTGGCCCTGCTGCCGCCGCCCCTGCCCCTGCCCCTGCTGCCGCCGCCCCTGCCCCTGCCCCTGCTGCCGCCGCCCCTGCCCCTGCCCCTGCCCCTGCCCCTGCTGCCGCCGCCCCTGCCCCTGCCCCTGCCCCTGCTGCCGCCGCCCCTGCCCCTGCCCCTGCTGCCGCCGCCCCTGCCCCTGCCCCTGCCCCTGCTGCCGCCGCCCCTGCCCCTGCCCCTGCCCCTGCTGCCGCCGCCCCTGCCCCTGCCCCTGCCCCTGCTGCCGCCGCCCCTGCCCCTGCCCCTGCTGCCGCCGCCCCTGCCCCTGCTGCCGCCGCCCCTGCCCCTGCTGCCGCCGCCCCTGCCCCTGCTGCCGCCGCCCCTGCCCCTACTGCCGCCGCCCCTGCCCCTAGCCCCCCTGCCGCTGCCCCTGGATCCACGGCCCTGCTGCTGCCGCTGCCCCTGGATCCACGGCCCTGGGCCCCCGGCCCTGCTGCTGCCGCCCCTGGGCCCCCGGCCCTGCTGTGCCTCTGGGCCCCCGGCCCAGCTGCCGCTGCCGCCGCCCCTGGATCCCCGGCCCAGCTGCCGCTGCCGCCGCCCCTGGATCCCCGGCCCAGCTGCCGCTGCCGCCGCTCCTGGATCCCTGACCCTGCTGCCGCCGCCCCTGGCCCTGCTGCCGCCGCCCCTGGCCCTGCTGCCGCCGCCCCTGGCCCTGCTGCCGCCGCCCCTGCCCCTGCCCCTGCCCCTGCTGCCGCCGCCCCTGCCCCTGCCCCTGCCCCTGCTGCCGCCGCCCCTGCCCCTGCTGCCGCCGCCCCTGCCCCTGCCCCTGCTGCCGCCGCCCCTGCCGCCGCCGCCCCTGCCCCTGCCCCTGCTGCCGCCGCCCCTGCCCCTGCCCCTGCTGCCGCCGCCCCTGCCCCTGCTGCCGCCGCCCCTGCCCCTGCCCCTGCTGCCGCCGCCCCTGCCCCTGCTGCCGCCGCCCCTGCCCCTGGCCCCCCTGCCGCTGCTCCTGGATCCACGGCCCTGCTGCTGCCGCTGCCCCTGGATCCACGGCCCTGGGCCCCCGGCCCTGCTGCTGCCGCCCCTGGGCCCCCGGCCCTGCTGTGCCCCTGGATCCCCGGCCCAGCTGCCGCTGCCGCCGCCCCTGCAGCCCAGGCCCAGCCGCTGCCGCCGCCCCTGCCGCCGCCCCTGCAGCCCAGGCCCAGCCGCCGCCGCTGCCCCTGCAGCCCAGGCCCAGCCGCCGCCGCCGCCCCTGCAGCCCAGGCCCAGCCGCCGCCGCCGCCCCTGCAGCCCAGGCCCAGCCGCCGCCGCCGCCCCTGCAGCCCAGGCCCAGCCGCCGCCCCTGCAGCCCAGGCCCAGCCGCCGCCCCTGCAACCCAGGCCCAGCCGCCGCCGCCCCTGCAGCCCAGGCCCAGCCGCCGCCGTCCCAGCAGCACAGGCCCAGCCGCACCAGCCGCCGACCCAGCAGCACAGGCCCAGCCGCCGCCGCCGTCCCTGCAGCCAAGGCCCAGCCGCCGCCGCCGCCCCTGCAGCCCAGGCCCAGCCGCCGCCGCCGCCCCTGCAGCCCAGGCCCAGCCGCAGCTGCCGCTGCCGCCCCTGCAGCCGCCGCCCCTGCAGCCCAGGCCCTGCTGCCGCCGCCCCAGGCCCTGCTGCCGCCGCCCCAGGCCCTGCTGCCACCGCCCCTGGGCCCTAGGCTCAGCTGCCGCCGCCCCTGCAGCCCAGGCCCAGCTGCCGCCGCTCCTGCAGCCCAGGCCCAGCTGCCGCCGCCCCTGCAGCCCAGGCCCAGCTGCCGCCGCCCCTGCAGCCCAGGCCCAGCTGCCGCCGCCCCTGCAGCCCAGGCCCAGCTGCCGCCGCCCCTGGGCCCCTGGCCCTGCTGCTTTCGCCCCACTAGGACCTGTGGTCCAGGGGCAGCAACAGCAGCAGGGCCGGGGGTCCAGGGGCAGCAACAGCAGCAGGGGCAGCAGGAGCAGCAACGGCAGCAGGGGCAGCAGGGGCAGCAACGGCAGCAGGGGCAGCAACGGCAGCAACGGCAGCAGGGGCAGCAGGGGCAGCAACGGCAGCAACGGCAGCAGGGGCAGCAACGGCAGCAACAGCAGCAGCAACGGCAGCAACAGCAGCAGCAACGGCAGCAACAGGGGCAGCAACAGGGGCAGCAGCAACAGGGGCAGCAACAGGGGCAGCAGCAACAGGGGCAGCAGCAGCAGGGGCAGCAGCAGCAGGGGCAGCAGCAACAGGGGCAGCAGCAGCAGGGGCAGCAGCAACAGGGGCAGCAGCAGCAGGGGCAGCAGCAACAGGGGCAGCAGCAGCAGGGGCAGCAGCACCAGGGGAAGCAGCAGCAGGTGCCGCGGCAACAGGGGCAGCAGCAGCAGGGGCAGCAGCAACAGGGGCAGCGGCAGCAGCAGCAGGGGCAGCAGCAACAGGGGCAGCAGCAGCAGGGGCAGCAGCAGCAGGGGCAGCAGCAACAGGGGCAGCAGCAGCAGGGGCAGCAGCAACAGGGGCAGCAGCAGCAGGGGCAGCAGCAGCAGGGGCAGCAGCAGCAGGGGCAGCAGCAACAGGGGCAGCAGCAGCAGGGGCAGCAGCAACAGGGGCAGCAGCAGCAGGGGCAGCAGCAGCAGGGGCAGCAGCAGCAGGGGCAGCAGCAGCAGGGGCAGCAGCAGAAGTGGCAGCAGCAGAAGGGGAAGCGGCAGCAGCGGCAGCGGCTGCAGGGCAAGCAGCAGCAGGGGCAGCAGCAGCAGGGGCAGCAGCAACAGGGGCAGCAGCAGCAGGGGCAGCAGCAACAGGGGCAGCAGCAGCAGGGGCAGCAGCAACAGGGGCAGCAGCAGCAGGGGCAGCAGCAGCAGGGGCAGCAGCAGCAGGGGCAGCAGCAGCAGGGGCAGCAGCAGCAGGGGCAGCAGCAGCAGGGGCAGCAGCAACAGGGGCAGCAGCAACAGGGGCAGCAGCAACAGGGGCAGCAGCAACAGGGGCAGCAGCAACAGGGGCAGCAGCAACAGGGGCAGCAGCAACAGGGGCAGCAGCAACAGGGGCAGCAGCAGCAGGGGCAGCAGCAGCAGGGGCAGCAGCAGCAGGGGCAGCAGCAGCAGCAGGGGCAGCAGCAGCAGGGGCAGCAGCAGCAGCAGGGGCAGCAGCAGCAGGGGCAGCAGCAACAGGGGCAGCAGCAGCAGGGGCAGCAGCAACAGGGGCAGCAGCAGCAGGGGCAGCAGCAACAGCGGCAGCAGCAGCAGGGGCAGCAGCAACAGCGGCAGCAGCAGCAGGGGCAGGGGCAGCAACAGCGGCAGCAGCAGCAGGGGCAGGGCAGCAGCAGCAGCAGCAGCAGGGCAGGGCCAGCAGCAGCGGCAGCAGCAGCAGGGCAGGGCCAGCAGCAGCGGCAGCAGCAGCAGGGCAGGGCCAGCAGCAGCGGCAGCAGCAGCAGGGCAGGGCCAGCAGCAGCGGCAGCAGCAGCAGGGCAGGGCCAGCAGCAGCGGCAGCAGCAGCAGGGGCAGGGGCAGCAACAGCGGCAGCAACAGCGGCAGCAGCAGCAGGGGCAGCAACAGCGGCAGCAACAGCGGCAGCAGCAGCAGGGGCAGGGGCAGCAACAGCGGCAGCAGCAGCAGGGGCAGGGGCAGCAACAGCGGCAGCAGCAGCAGGGGCAGGGGCAGCAACAGCGGCAGCAGCAGCAGGGGCAGGGGCAGCAGCAGCAGGGGCAGCAACAGCGGCAGCAGGGGCAGCAACAGCGGCAGCAGGGGCAGCAACAGCGGCAGCAGGGGCAGCAACAGCGGCAGCAGGGGCAGCAACAGCGGCAGCAGGGGCAGCAACAGCGGCAGCAGGGGCAGCAACAGCGGCAGCAGGGGCAGCAACAGCGGCAGCAGGGGCAGCAACAGCAGCAGCAGGGGCAGCAACAGCAGCAGCAGGGGCAGCAGCAGGGGCAGCAACAGCAGCAGCAGGGGCAGCAACAGCAGCAGCAGGGGCAGCAACAGCAGCAGCAGGGGCAGCAACAGCAGCAGCAGGGGCAGCAGCAGCAGCAGCAGGGGCAGCAGCAGGGGCAGCAGCAGGGGCAGCAGCAGCGGCAGCAGCAGCAGCAGCAGGGGCAGCAGCAGCAGCAGCAGGGGCAGCAGCAGCAGCAGCAGGGGCAGCAGCAGCAGCAGCAGGGGCAGCAGGGGCAGCAGCAGCAGGGGCAGCAGGGGCAGCAGCAGCAGGGGCAGCAGGGGCAGCAGGGGCAGCAGCAGCAGCAGGGGCAGCAGCAGCAGGGGCAGCAGGGGCAGCAGCAGCAGCAGCAGGGGCAGGGGCAGCGGCAGCAGCAGCAGGAGCAGCAGCAGGGGCAGCAGCAGCAGGGGCAGCAGCAGCAGCAGCAGGGGCAGCAGCAGCAGCAGCAGGGGCAGCAACAGCAGCAGCAGGGGCAGCAACAGCAGCAGCAGGGGCAGCAACAGCAGCAGCAGGGGCAGCAACAGCAGCAGCAGGGGCAGCAACAGCAGCAGCAGGGGCAGCAACAGCAGCAGCAGGGGCAGCAACAGCAGCAGCAGGGGCAGCAACAGCAGCAGCAGGGGCAGCAACAGCAGCAGCAGGGGCAGCAACAGCAGCAGCAGGGGCAGCAACAGCAGCAGCAGGGGCAGCAACAGCAGCAGCAGGGGCAGCAACAGCAGCAGCAGGGGCAGCAACAGCAGCAGCAGGGGCAGCAACAGCAGCAGCAGGGGCAGCAACAGCAGCAGCAGGGGCAGCAACAGCAGCAGCAGGGGCAGCAACAGCAGCAGCAGGGGCAGCAACAGCAGCAGCAGGGGCAGCAACAGCAGCAGCAGGGGCAGCAACAGCAGCAGGGGCAGCAACAGCAGCAGCAGGGGCAGCAACAGCAGCAGCAGGGGCAGCAACAGCAGCAGCAGGGGCAGCAACAGCAGCAGCAGGGGCAGCAACAGCAGCAGCAGGGGCAGCAACAGCAGGGGCAGCAACAGCAGGGGCAGCAACAGCAGGGGCAGCAACAGCAGCAGCAGGGGCAGCAGGGGCAGCAACAGCAGCAGGGGCAGCAGGGGCAGCAACAGCAGCAGGGGCAGCAGGGGCAGCAACAGCAGCAGGGGCAGCAACAGCAGCAGGGGCAGCAACAGCAGCAGGGGCAGCAACAGCAGCAGGGGCAGCAACAGCAGCAGGGGCAGCAGGGGCAGCAACAGCAGCAGGGGCAGCAGGGGCAGCAACGGCAGCAGGGGCAGCAACGGCAGCAGGGGCAGCAACGGCAGCAGGGGCAGCAACGGCAGCAGGGGCAGCAACGGCAGCAGGGGCAGCAGGGGCAGCAACGGCAGCAGGGGCAGCAGCAACGGCAGCAGGGGCAGCAGCAACGGCAGCAGGGCCGGGCGGCAGCTGGGCCTGGGCGGCAGCTGGGCCTGGGCTGCAGGGGCAGGGGCGGCGGCGGCCGCAGCTGGGCCTGGGCTGCAGGGGCAGGGGCGGCGGCGGCCGCAGCTGGGCCTGGGCTGCAGGGGCAGGCGGGGCGGCGGCGGCCGCAGCTGGGCCTGGGCTGCAGGGGCAGGCGGGGCGGCGGCGGCAGCGGCTGGGCCTGGGCTGCCGGGGCCGGGGCGGCGGCGGCGGCCGCAGCTGGGCCTGGGCTGCAGGGGCAGGGGCGGCGGCGGCGGCCGCAGCTGGGCCTGGGCTGCAGGGGCAGGGGCGGCGGCGGCGGCCGCAGCTGGGCCTGGGCTGCAGGGGCAGGGGCGGCGGCGGCGGCCGCAGCTGGGCCTGGGCTGCCGGGGCGGCGGCGGCCGCAGCTGGGCCGGGGCTGCAGGGGCAGGGGCGGCGGCGGCCGCAGCTGGGCCTGGGCTGCAGGGGCAGGGGCGGCGGCGGCCGCAGCTGGGCCTGGGCTGCAGGGGCAGGGGCGGCGGCGGCCGCAGCTGGGCCTGGGGTCCAGGGGCGGTGGCGGCAGCTGGGCCTGGGGTCCAGGGGCAGGGGCGGCGGCGGCAGCTGGGCCTGGGGTCCAGGGGCAGGGGCGGCGGCAGCAGCTGGGCCTGGGGTCCAGGGGCAGGGGCGGCGGCGGCAGCTGGGCCTGGGGTCCAGGGGCAGGGGCGGCGGCGGCAGCTGGGCCTGGGGTCCTGGGGCGGCGGCGGCTGCTGGGCTGCAGGGGCGGCGGCGGCAGCTGGGCCTGGGGTCCAGGGGCGGCGGCGGCAGCAGGGCCGGGGGTTCAGGGGCGGGCGGCAGCAGGGCCGGGGGTTCAGGGGCGGGCGGCAGCAAGGCCAGGGCTCAAGGAGCGAAGGCAGCAGGGCCGGGGATCCAGGGGCGGCGGCGGCAGCAGGGCCGGGGGTCCAGGGCCTGGGCTGCAGGGGCGGCGGCGGCAGGGCCGGGGCTCCAGGGGCGGCGGCGGCGGCAGGGCCGGGGCTCCAGGGGCGGCGGCGGCAGCAGGGCCGGGGGTCCAGAAGCAGCGGCAGCAGGGCCGAGGCTCAAGGGGCGGCGGCAGCAGGGCTGGGGCTCAAGGGGCGGCGGCAGCAGGGCTGGGGCTCAAGGGGCGGCGGCAGCAGGGCTGGGGCTCAAGGGGCGGCGGCAGCTGGGCCTGGGCTGCAGGGGCGGTGGCAGCTGGGCCTGGGCTGCAGGGGCGGCGGCGGCAGCTGGGCCTGGGGTCCAGGGGCGGGCGGCAGCAGGGCCGGGGGTCCAGGAGCAGCGGCAGCAGGGCTGGGGCTCAAGGGGCGGCGGCAGCAGGGCTGGGGCTCAAGGGGCGGCGGCAGCTGGGCCTGGGCTGCAGGAGCGGCGGCGGCAGCTGGGCCTGGGCTGCAGGGGCGGCGGCGGCAGCTGGGCCTGGGGTCCAGGGGCGGCGGCGGCAGCAGGGCCAGGGGTCCAGGGGAGGCGGCGGCAGCAGGGCCGGGGGTCCAGGGGCGGCGGCGGCAGCAGGGCGGGGGGTCCAGGGGCGGCGGCGGCGGCAGCTGGGCCGCCGGGGTGCAGTGGCGGCGGCGGCAGCAGGGCCGGGGGTCCAGGGGCGGCGGCGGCAGGGGCGGGGGTCCAGGGGCGGCGGCGGCTGCAGGGCCGGGGGTCCAGGGGCGGCGGCGGCAGCAGGGCCGGGGGTCCAGGGGCGGCGGCGGCAGCAGGGCCGGGGGTCCAGGGGCGGCGGCGGCAGCAGGGCCGGGGGTCCAGGGGCGGCGGCAGCAGGGCTGGGGCTCAAGGGGCGGAGGCGGCTGGGCCTGGGCTGCAGGGGCGGCGGCGGCAGCTGAGCCTGGGGTCCAGGGGCGGCGGCGGCAGCAGGGCCGGGGGTCCAGGGGCGGCGGCGGCAGCAGGGCCGGGGGTCCAGGGGCGGGCGGCAGCAGGGCCGGGGGTCCAGGGGCGGCGGCAGCAGCTGGGCCTAGGCAGAAGGGTCGGGGCTCCAGGGGCGGCGGCGGCAGGGCCAGGGGTCCAGGGGCGGCGGCAGCAGCTGGGCCTAGGCAGAAGGGCCGGGGCTCCAGGGGCGGCGGCGGCAGGGCCGGGGCTCCAGGGGCGGCGGCGGCAGCAGGGCCGGGGCTCCAGGGGCGGGCGGCAGCAGGGCCGGGGGTCCAGGAGCAGCGGCAGCAGGGCTGGGGCTCAAGGGGCAGCGGCAGCAGGGCTGGGGCTCAAGGGGCGGCGGCAGCTGGGCCTGGGCTGCAGGGGCGGCGGCGGCAGCTGGGTCTGGGGTCCAGGGGCGGCGGCGGCAGCAGGGCCGGGGGTCCAGGGGCGGCGGCGGCAGCAGGGCCGGGGGTCCAGGGGCGGCGGCGGCAGCAGGGCCGGGGTTCCAGGGGCGGCGGCGGCAGCAGGGCCGGGGGTCCAGGGCCGGGCGGCAGCAGGGCCAGGGGTCCAGGGGCAGCGGCAGCAGGGCTGGGGCTCAAGGGGCGGCGGCAGCTGGGCCTGGGGTCCAGGGGCGGCGGCGGCAGCAGGGCCAGGGGTCCAGGGGAGGCGGCGGCAGCAGGGCCGGGGGTCCAGGGGCGGCGGCGGCAGGGCCGGGGCTCCAGGGGCGGCGGCGGTAGGGCCGGGGGTCCAGGGGCGGCAGCGGCAGCTGGGCCTGGGCAGCAGAGCCAGGGATCCAGGGGCGGCGGCAGCAGGGCCGGGGGCCCAGGGGTCTAGGGGCGGCGGCAGCAGGCCCGGGGGTCCAGGGGCGGCGGCAGCAGGCCCGGGGGTCCAGGGGCGGCGGCAGCAGGCCCGGGGGTCCAGGGGCGGCAGCGGCAGCTGGGCCTGGGCAGCAGAACCAGGGATCCAGGGGCGGCGGCAGCAGGGCCGGGGCTCCAGGGGCGGCGGCAGCAGGGCCGGGGCTCCAGGGGCGGCGGCAGCAGGGCCGGGGCTCCAGGGGCGGCGGCAGCAGGGCCGGGGCTCCAGGGGCGGCGGCAGCAGGGCCGGGGCTCCAGGGGCGGCGGCAGCAGGGCCGGGGCTCCAGGGGCGGCGGCAGCAGGGCCGGGCTCCAGGGGCGGCGGCAGCAGGGCCGGGGCTCCAGGGGCGGCGGCAGCAGGGCCGGGGCTCCAGGGGCGGCGGCAGCAGGGCCGGGGCTCCAGGGGCGGCGGCAGCAGGGCCGGGGCTCCAGGGGCGGCGGCAGCAGGGCCGGGCTCCAGGGGCGGCGGCAGCAGGGCCGGGGCTCCAGGGGCGGCGGCAGCAGGGCCGGGGCTCCAGGGGCGGCGGCAGCAGGGCGGGGGCAGCAGGGGCGGCGGCAGCAGGGCCGGGGCTCCAGGGGCGGCGGCAGCAGGGCCGGGGCTCCAGGGGCGGCGGCAGCAGGGCCGGGGCTCCAGGGGCGGCGGCAGCAGGGCCGGGGCTCCAGGGGCGGCGGCAGCAGGGCCAAGGGACCAGCGGCGGTGGCAGCAGGGCCCGGGGCCAGGGAGGGTCCAGGGGCGGCGGCAGCAGGGCCAGGGGTCCAGGGGCGGAGGCATCAGGGCCGGGGGTCCAGGGGCAGCAGCAGGGGCAGCAGCAGGGCCAGCGGTCTACGGGCGGCGGCAGCAGGGCCAGCGGTCTACGGGCGGCGGCAGCAGGGCCGCGGGTACAAGGGCGGCGGCAGCAGGGCCGGGGGTCAAGGGATGGCAGCAGCAGGGCCGGGGGTCCAGGGGGGGCAGCAGCAGGGCCGGGGGGTCCAGGGGGGGCGGCAGCAGGGTCGGGGGGTCCAGGGGGGGCGGCAGCAGGGTCGGGGGGTCAGGGGCGGCGGCGGCCGCCGGGGCGGGGGGTCAGGGGCAGCGGCGGCAGCAGGGCCGGTGGGCCTGGGGCGATGGCAGCACACACACACACATATATATTTACATATATGTATTATATATATATATATATATATATATATATATATATATATATATGCATAGAGCGTATATATATATACAGTATGTGCATATAGAGTATATATATATATATATATATATATATATATATATATATATGCCTATATATATATATATATATATATATATATATATATATATATATATATATATATATATATATATACTCTATATGCCTATATATATATATATATATATATATATATATATATATATATATATATACTCTATATGCCTATATATATATATATATATATATATATATATATATATATACTATATATATATATATATATATATATACTATATATATATATATATATATATATATATATATATATATATATATATATATATATATATATATATATATATATATATATATATATATATATATATATATATATATATATATATATATATATATATATATATATATATATATATATATATATATATATATATATATATATATATATATATATATATATATATATATATATATATATATATATATATATATATATATATATATATATATATATATATATATATATATATATATATATATATATATATATATATATATATATATATATATATATATATATATATATATATATATACACATTCTGTAGATTTGTATATATATATATATATATATATATATATATATATATATATATATATATATATATATATATATATATACAATTATTTACATTATACATAAATATATGATTCATATTATACATACAATATAGATTGTATATATATATTATTTACATTAAACACACACACACACACACACATATATATATATATATATATATATATATATATATATATATATATATATAAAGAAAGCAACCTTTCACTTGGAAATAAGGAAGAGATTTCAGGCTCTAAGTAACGATGAATGTGACACCGATGAGCTGAATGACAGACTGACAAAAGTGCTAAGAGAATCAGCAGAGGTAGTAGGAAAACCTAATACCACCAAAGCCAAGAAGTATTCAGACAAGACACTCGAGCTTATGAAAAAACGAAAGGAAATGAAATTAAAGACAAAGAAAGACGAAATAGAATGAGCAGAATTAAATAAATCTTATCAACAAAAAACAAAGAGAAGAAAAAAGAAAGAGAAACATGAATCAGATGAAGAAACCATCAAAAATGGAAAAAGTCTGAAACAGATCCGAAGTAAAATGGCACTAGGAAAGCATCAAATGACATCACTGAAAGAAAAAAAAACGGTGAAATCATTAAATGCAGAGATAAGATTGTGAAGAGAGTTGAAGAATTTTACAAAGAACTGTATGCATCAAAGACTATAGTACCAATAGCTAACTTTTCAATTGACACAAGTGAAATACCTGAGGTAACACCATACAAAGTAAATATTTGTCTTAAAAATATGAAAAGAGGGAAGGCTCCGGGAGAAGATGGAATAGTAACAGATTTACTGTTGGATGCCGTAATAGAAGTACAAGATAGGCTTGCTCACTTATTTACCCACTGTATAAAACAGAAGAAAATTCCCAAAACATGGTGCAATGCAATAATTATTTTACTCTACTAAAAGGTGTCTCAAAAGATCTTAGTAACTATCGACCCATTAGCTTGCTACCAGTCATTTACAAACTCTTCACTAAAGTCCTTACGAACAGAATAACAAAAATTTTTGAGGAAAACCAACCTCGTGAACAGGCAGGATTTCGAAGTGGGTATTCAACCATTGATCATCTTCATACAATGAACCACCTAACTGAGAAAACCATAGAATATAATAAACCACTTTGCATAGGTTTTGTTGATTACAAAAAGACTTTCGACTCAGTGGAGCACATAGCAATTATAAATTCACCGAGAGAACAAGAAGCGAATGAGAACATTGTAAACCTGCTCGAAAATATATATAAAGATGGAACTGCTACAGATACATTACATAAGGACTCAGAAAAAATTAAGATTGAGAAGGGCGTGCATCAGGGAGATACAATTTCACCAAAATTATTTACAGCATGCCTAGAAAGTATTTTCAGAAAGCCAGATTGGGAAAACAAAGGAGTGAACATTGATGGAGAAAAGCTAAACCATTTAAGATTTGCAGATGACATTGTCCTAATCTCAGAAACGGCGGAGGCATTGCAAGAAATGTTGCATTGCAAGAAATGTTACATGACCTGAACAGAGAAACTCTGAAAGTAGGACTGAAGATGAACCGAAGTAAAACTAATGTTTAATCCACAAACATCAGAATACGTGACGAAATTCTTGAAGAAGTTGAGGAGTACAATTACCTGGGACAAGTACTAAAATTAACGAAAGATAATGATAGTGAAAAAGACGCATTGCAATTCGCTGAAGATTATAAACTTGATAACTTAATGGCTGAACTGGAAAACATTAGTTGGGATATTGTAGGTTTGAGTGAGACCCACAGAAAAGAAGAAAAAGTAATTCAACTCAATGACAGTGCCCACCTATTTTACTAAGGAGGAAGGGAAAATTAAAGAGTTAATGATGTAGGATTTCTAATTAACAGAAATCTTGCAGACAACATTGTTAAATTCAGCAGTGTATCTGACAGAGCAGCAGTGGTTGTAATCAGACTGTGCAATAAATATAAACCAAAAGTAATACAAGTATATGCAACAACTTCTGAGAGTTCAGATGAAGAAATTTAAACACTCTATGATGACATCTCCCAGATTATGGAGAAGGAAAAGACCACCTATACTATACTCATAGGAGACTTCAATGCGAAAGTTGGAAAATCAAAAAATGGAGAAGCGTGTATGGGAAAATTTGGAGTGGGAGAACAGAACGAAAGAGGAGAAATGCTGGTAAACTTTGCAGAAATGTTTAACATGAGAATAATGAACACATTCTTTCACAAAAGAACAGGGAGAATGTGGACCTGGAGAAGCCCAAATGGAGAAACAAAGAATGAAATCGACTTCATTATAGCAAAAAAGTATAACACGATCACAAATGTCACAGTTATCAACAAAGTAAATATTGGAAGTGACCATAGAATGGTGGGCTGCACAGCAAGATTCAATTTCAAAAGTGAAAGAACGAAGATGATTAAAGATACAAAGATATGCCCAATAAAAGTCAACAAAAACAAAGCAGCCTTTCAGTTGGAAATAAGGAAGAGATTTCAGGCTCTCAGTAATGCTGAATGTGACATTGATGAGGTGAATGACAGAGTAACAAAAGTGCTAAAAGAATTAGCGGAGGTAGTAGGAAAACCTAATACAACCAAAGCCAAGACGTATTCAGAAAAGACACTTGAGCTTATGAAAAAAAGAAAGGAAATGAAAGTTAAAACAAAGAAAGATGAAACAGAACGAGCGGAATTACATAAGCTTATCGACAAAAGATAAAGAGAAGAAAAAAGAAAGAGAAACATGGATCAAATCAAAGAAACCATCAAAAAAGGAAAAAGTCTTAAACAGATCCAAAGTAAAATGGCACTTGGAAAGCAACAAATTACATCACTGAAAGACAAAAATGGTGAACCCATTAAATGCAGAGATAAGATGTTGAAGAATTTTACAAAAAACTGTACGCACCAAGGACAGTAGTACCAATAGCTAACTTTTCAGCTGACATAGGTGAAATACCTGAGGTAACACCAGACGAAGAAAACATTTTTCTTAAAAACATGAAAAGAGGGAAGGCTCCAGGAGAAGATGGAATAGTAGCAGATTTACTATTGGATGCAGGAGCACAAGTATAAAATAGGCTTGCTCACTTATTTACCCAATAAATAAAACAGATGAAAATTCCTAAAACATGGTGTAATGCAACAGTTATTCTACTTTATAAAAAAGGTGACTCAAATGACTTTAGTAACTATCGACCCACTAGCTTGCTATCAGTCTTTTACAAACTCTTCACTAAAGTCCTTACAAACAGAATAGCTACAAATCTGGAGGAAAACCAACCTCGTGAACAGGCAGGATTCAGAAGCGGGTACTCGACTACTGATCATCTACACACAATGAATCAGTTAACTGAGAAAACTACAGAATATAATAAACCACTATGGTTAGCTTTGTTGATTACGAAAAGGCTTTCGACTCAACGGGGCACATAGCAATTATAAATTCATTGCGAGAACATGGAGTGAATGAGAACATTGTAAAACTGCTTGAAAACATATGTAAAGAGGGAACTGCTCCAGTTAAATTACATAAGGACTTAGAGAAAATTAAGATTGAGAAGGGCGTGCGTCAGGGAGATACAATTTCACCAAAGTTATTTACAGCATGCCTAGAAAGTATTTTCAGAATGCCAGACTGGGAAAACAAAGGAGTAAACATTGATGGAGGAAAAGCTAAATCATTTAAGATTTGCAGATGACATTGTCCTAATCTCAGAAAGAGCAGAGACATTGCAAGAAATGTTAAATGACCTGAAGAGAGAAAGTCTCAAAGTAGGGCTAAAGATGAACCGGAGTAAAACTAAAGTAATGTTTAATCCTCAAACATCAAAGAGCATCATCAGAATAAGTGGAGAAATTCTTGAAGACGTCGAGGATACAATTACCTAGGACAAATACTAATATTAACGAAAGATAATGATAGTGAAATAAAAAGACGCATTCCAATTGGATGGAAAGCTTTCGGTAAACATAGGGACATTATGAAAAGTAACTTGTCAGTTTGTATGAAACGAAAAGTATATAACGAATGTATAATTCCAGCTATGACATATGGTTGTAAGACTTGGAAACTGACAAAATCGATGAAAAATTTATTAATTTGTTCTCAGAGAGCAATGGAAAGGTCACTGTTGGGAATATTTTTGAGAGACAGGAAAAGTTCAACTTGGGTGAGAGAGCAGACTAAAGTCAAAGATATTATAGAAGTTATAAAAGAACAGAAATGGAGGTGGGCAGGCCATGTAGCAAGAATAAGGAATAATCGATGGAGCAAGAGGTTGACTGACTGGACACCAAGAGATTGTAAACGCTGTAGAAAAAGGCCAGACAGGAGGTGGAGGGATGAGATAGAGAAATTTGCAGGGAAAACGTGGCAAAGATTGGCTCAGTCATGGAATTCGTGGAGAAGGTTGGGGGAGGCCTTTGTTCAGCAGTGGACTTGCAATGGCTGATGATGAGATAGATAGATTGATAGATAGATAGATAATATATATATATATATATATATATATATATATATATATATATATATACAGTATATATATGCTTCTACTCATCGATTTGCTTACCAGTCAATCTATCCTGCACTCTATCCGTCAATCCTCTACCAGCCATTGCCCTAAACCAATTTACACATTCACTGTTTCAACAATATATTTCAATTACCAGCTAGAAGTGGTGAGGGTGAGGAAAAGAGGAGGAGGAATGAAAAGAAGAAACATGAGGGGAAGAAAGGGGGTTTAAGAGGTAAAAGAAATGAGGGAAAAATGGAGGGCGAGGGTGAGAAGTTACGATGATGGAAGGAACTGGTGTAAGTAATGGGAAGAAGAAAACACGAACATCACATCAATGTGGGAAGGCAGAGAAAGGGGTGAGAAAAGAGAAGAGGGAGAAGGGCAGGCGGACTATGGTGTATAAGGGGGACGGAGAAAGACATCAAGAGGACGTGAAAGAGAGAGAGAGAGGATGCTTATGTGAATGAATCTTTCACTGCTAAAAATACTAACACAGAAAATCGTTAATTTAGAAGGGAAAAAAATAAATAAATAAATTCACGACATGGAACACAAACTTCAGGGCCTAACCCAACCTTCTAACCTGATACAATCCAGACCAACTTTCCTTTGTCAAACCCAAATTAACTTGGACCTATCGCTCCTAACTTAATACCATTTCTTACTCCTTCCCCTCTCTTCAAGTATTTTATCTTTTCTCAAATTTCATCCATCCATCCATCATCCAATCCTACGTTTCCCCATGAGTAGCGTAAGAGTCCGGGGCGCAGGCAAGTTGGTCCTGACATTTAAGATGAAACTGACCAGTCTCACTCATCTCTGAGTGGCATTACATGAGCAAAAAACCTCAACCACCCTTTGGATATAAACCTTCACCAGCTCAATCCAACTGGAGTGCTGTAATTACTGACTAAACCACCAGATGCCATAATTTGGTTATATTGTTACCACCCAGCATAGTCAATGGTTTCCTGGTGTACAGGAAACCATTTGGCTTGCCACTCAGTGTAGAGTCACCCACAGGCAGAAGGAAGAGAAAAAATGAAGGAATGATGACAGAAGAGAGGGTGCAATAAGTCACCTGTAGGCGAAGTACAGGGAAAGAATGAAGTAAAGAAAGACAGAAGAGGAAAGAAAGAAGGAAGGAGGAAATGAAAGGTCAGACACCCGAGAGCAGCACTACATCGAGTGAGTGGATGTTGAGCACCACCACCTACCACATAATACTTTTCATTATCCTTGAGAGAGAGAGAGAGAGAGAGAGAGAGATTTGCAGAAATGGCATAAATTAGATCAGGTGAGGCTTCAATATATTAAAATGTTGGGTAAGAAACAGAGCATAAAATAAAAGTAAGGTAGAGTATTAAAAATTCAGCGAAAAATGCATGGGAAAAAAATGAAAATGCAAGACGTGAGCTGACACATAATCGAAAACAAATATATATATAATAATCATGGAAGAAGGTAAAAATATTCTCAAGAGAATGAGGTAAGTAAGAGGGGCTAGGAGATGGAGGGAAAGAGATATTATGACAGGGAAGAAAAGGCAGAATATAAAGGGAGGGAGATGGAGGCAGCATTTCCAAGATTTATTGAGCGTAAAAGATGAGAGAAAAGCAGTAATATTCGCGCCTGAGAGGGGGGGGGGGAAGCGAGAGAAAACGGGGGAAATTGAAAAGGATAGATTTAAAGAATGGAGAGAATACAGAAAAGAGATGGTAAATAAGTGAAATTGCCACTGTGTGTGTGTGTGTGGATGACATCAAAGTTTTGGTGACGATGGTAAATTGGCAGATGTGGGGAGATGAAGGATGAGAGAGAGAGAGAGAGAGAGAGAGAGAGAGAGAGATCGGGGGGGAAGGGGGAACAAAAACTATGAAAAGGACAATGATAAACAAGCAGAGGACAACAGGATTGGAAAAAAAAAAAAAAATAACGAGTACATTTTAAAATAATTAGGAAGCAAGTGTGGATGAGAACATGAAAACTATGAGTTGATGGAAAACGGAACAGATGCCTGGTGTGGAGGGAAGACTAAACAGAGGATGTGGATGCTGAGTTAATTTTCTTCATTATCTGTACGATTTAACAAGTGCTGCCGCCTGAATGGGGTCCTCCCTCCCAACCCCCTTTGTTGGTCCTCATTCCCCATCTCTCCCACCCCTCCTCTCTTACTACTCACTCCTTTCTTCCCCTCTCCTTCCCTCCTCACTCCCTCCCCTCTCCCTCCTCCTCGCTCCAACCACCTTCTGCCCCTCCCCTTCCCGTTTCTTCCCCTCTCTACCTCTTCCTTGTCCGTTTCTCTCTCCCTCCAACCACTTCCACCCTCCAACCCTCTCCTAGCCCCCCTACATCCCCTTGAGTACATTATTATAAGCTAATAAGGTTACAGTCTCGTTACCCTCACCTCCACGGCATGGGGGGGGGGGAAGGCTGAAGGAAGGGAATGGAAGAACAGCAGAGAAGGAGGAGGAGAAGGAGGAAGAGGAGGAGGAGGAAGAAGAGGAGGAGGAGGAAGAAGAGGAGGAGGAGGAAGAAGAGGAGGAGGAGGAAGAAGAGGAGGAGGAGGAGGGATGATGTAGTAGAAAAGAAAGTTTGTCTCGAAAAAAAGGGGGAACCTATAGAGAAGGTGGTAGAATTAAAAAGAAAAAAAAAGTGAAACTGAACATAAGAAAATGGCTGAGATTATAGAAGGAATGCAAATACAAAACTAGGACAGAGAATACAGAAAAGGGAAAGAAAGAAAGGACATGGAGTAATATACAACTAAAAGAAAGATGGAAGAGAAGACAGTACATAAGAGAGGAGAATAGAAAAGGGAGAGCACAAGAAAAATGGGAAAGCAGTAAAGATAAAATACACAAAGGAGGCAAAGATGTGGATGACAAAGAGAATGAACGAACAATGGAGGGATGCAATAACAGAAATAAAATGGAGAGAGAGAGAGAGAGAGAGAGAGAGGATATAACAAAGTACAGTAGAGAGAGAGGGAGAGAGAATTTAAAAAAAAAAAAAAAAAAGTACAGGAGAGAGAGAGAGAGAGAGAATAAAAGCTATACCGGTAACAAAGTACAGTAGGGAGGGAGACAGAGAATTAAGATATAACAAAGTACAAAGAGAGAGAGAGAGAGAGAGAGAGAGAGAAATTGCGACTGGGAGAGCTACCAGCATAATGAAATGGGACTCACACTTATCCACTTACTCTCCAAGCCCATGCAATCCTGGCTCCAACTGATCTGTAACACTTCCCACACTAACCTTCATATTAACCTATAAAATCCATCTCAAACATGTACATATAAAGTACAATTTTATTAAACCGTATTTTTCTGTACAGTGGAGTCACCAAGTATATATTTGTTGGCAAGCATATATATTTGTCACCATGCATATATTTAATGTCACCAAGCATATGCCACCAACCATATTTTAATGCCACCAAGTAATTGTGTGTTATTTTTGTCACCAAGCATGTATTTAATGACACCAACCATATTTTAATGCCACCAAGTAATTGTGTTATTTTTGTCACCAAGCATGTATTTAATGTCACCAAGCATATAATTAATTCTTATTTATTGTCACCAAGCATATATTTAATGTCACAAAGCATATATTTTAATGCTAACAACCATATTTTAATTCCATCAGCTGTGTTATTTTTGTCACCGTGCATATATTTTTGTAACCAAGTATATATATTTGCCACCCAGCATATATTTAATGTCACTAAGCATATACTTTAATGCCAACAACCATATTTTAATGTCACCAAGTAACTGTGTTATTAGACAAACTTTGTCCAATAAATTGCAGCTTTCAGCTAGAGTGATCATTCCTGCACTATGCCCTTATTTGTCGTCGTGGAGAGGGATGCCTTACGTGGTGACACTGATATAACTGGCTGCCTCTACTGCGCACTGACAAACAAAAGAGGGTTGTGGGCTGTAGGAGGGCAATTTAAACATTTCTCGACTCAACTGGTCTTCCAAACATCCCGACTCTCCTTTTTCTCCCACACATGGGGTCATGGGCTGCAGGAGGGCAATTTCATGCTGCACTCCACAGGGTTTGTATTTCCAATGAACTTGGAGCCACAGCAAAAATATACATATGATCACTCTACCCAGGTCTACCACGAGGAAGTAAGCTGATCAGACCCACACAATGCCCGTCCCAACCAACCTACCACTGGACATGCTGCCATCACCATCATCGCATGGGCCTTGCAATATGATACGTTGCAATCTGTCTCTGTTGAACGATGGCAGTTGATTGTTGAATGATGGCAGTTGATTATGTTGCAATCTGTCTGTGTTGAACAATGGCAGTTGACATTTGACATTAGGAGAAATGCTGACAATTGGAAGAATTAAATTTGGTCTTCAATTTCTTCTTGATCTTAGTCTCTGTCCTCTTTAAAACACACCGAGAACAGCAAGTGGTGTGTGTCAGATGCGGTAACACACCAAGAACAGGAACTGATGTGTGTGACGCAATGAAAACACACGAAGAACAGGAACTGGTGTGTGTGACACAAAGAAAACACACCAAGAAGAGGAACTGGTGTGTGTGTATGTTGCAAAGAAAACACACCACGAACAGGAACTGGTGTGTGTGATGCAAAGAAAACACACCAAGAACAGGAACTGGTGTGCATGAGATGAAGAAAACACACCAAGAACAGGAACTGAACTGGTGTGCGTGACATGAACAAAACACATCAAGAACAGGAACTGGTTTGCGTGAGACAAAGAAAACACACCAAGAACAGGAACTAGTGTGTGTGGAATGGTGAACTCATGCCGAGATAGGAAACAAATGCCAGCTGCAAACCAATTCCCAGTGGTGCACGCTAGAGCAAATCAAGCCAGTCATATCACAGGCTTTATGCAGATATTTTTTATAATGTGTAGCTTGGTGACATTTTGGTGACACTGAACTTTTAAGATATATGAAAGTTCACTCAATTTGGAAACCCAATTGCTTGGTGACATCCTATTCAAAATTTCACCCATTTAGGAAGCCATCAGATTTGAGGTACCCTAGAATAAAACACACACACACACACCTTTCAGCTTGCTAGTTATTACTACAGAATATTCAGGTGCTGCATGTAGGGCTGAAACTGATCCAAATCATGAAGGGTGTTTGGGGTTGCTTGCCCATGTGGGCAATGGTGTGTGAAGACCGAGAGGATGTGAACAAATGTATCAGCGACCCACGTATGACATTCCAATAAAGTGCTGGTGCCCTGATTAACGAGCAACACATTGGCCCAGACTATACCTTCACCAAGTTTGGCATCAATCAACGATGTCATCAATGCCAGTAGTGACGTCAGTCCTGCGTACTGGGTGAACCTAGTCACTGCCTTGAGAAGCAATATAAAGGCAATACAAAAAGGTATATCCAGTACTGAGGCCTGTTATCAGTGCTACAGGTGTTGACAACATCACTGATATGGTGTCAGACTTGGTGGAATGGAGTATAGCCCAGTTATTTGTTGTAACCCAAAAGTTATGGCCTCAAAATCGTCCTCTCAGGTACATCCAACACCCACACGGCATATAAAAAACATCTGAGATAAAATCAAAATATAAATTTCAAGGACATTATTCAGTGGAAAAAAGAAGTGAAAAAGCAACCACATGATTGTCACATGCAAGGGCCAAGTGCATGTGATGGCCGGAACTTCCCACCTTTGTGATTACTCATCGTTCACCTTAATCGTGCTGTTATGGGTTCGCTCTGCAGCATCCTAGGATCAGGGCATTGCTTTCATGACCCCACCTTAGCAACCCCCTGGTAAGATGCCCATCCCCACACCACCACCACCACATGCATGGCGGATCGATACAGAATGACAAACTGGCGGGGTGTGTATGTGTGGACTATTCTATGGAACCCAGCCACCCAGGCTTCACAGGAAGAGAGATGGTCAGAGAGATCAAGGGGGAGGGAGGGGGCACACATTGACTCAATTTAGCCAGTGAAAACACCTGATAGTCAGTCAGCTAAACGGTACGATAATCAACCATACCGTGTCAGGGTCTGGCAAATTTTTACGGCCGGATACCCACTCCTGACACCAACCCTTGCCAATTTATCCGGGCTTGGGACCGGCATTGAGTTGAGCCAGAATCCATCTGGGATCAAACGCAACTCAATGGTAGGGTTAAAATGTCATATTATCCTTTTAATTTAACTTGGCCTAAAACTGCCACCTACCCATGAATCCTTGCAAGGTTAACAAGCACCTGTCATCTTGTGTATTATTTTTTAATTTTTTCCTTCTGCTTGTTATTGTATGTAGAAATATATATATACACACACACACACACATATATATATATATATATATATATATATATATATATGTATATATACAGTGCTCGTCAGAAGTATTGAGCGCCTATGGCAGGGCGCGCAATACTTTTGGCAAAAAAAGAATCACCCGTTTTTGGTAGTAAAAACTGAGCCAGATGTTTGGGGCGCTAGCATGACGTCACTGAAGCTTGAGGCCTTACTGCGTGCTGGTTGGCTCCCGCCTCAGTTGCCTACAGGTTGCGTGAAAGAGAGGAACTCCGCCACGTCTCCCTCTCTTATTGCGCCATTTTTTACCTAGTGTCCCGCAGTTTTGGCTTTCGCCACTTTGTCATGGTCCATACCCGTGAACTTTAGAGTGAAATCATATCCAAGATCATTGATCTAAAGGAGGCAGGCCACCCCACGAAGGAAATTAGTGAATTGATTGGTGTGGCTCGATCGACAGTGCATAGGTGGTGCGCCCGTTTTCAAGTGGAAAACAGTGGTGACATTCCCACAAAGAAACCGCGGTCTGGTAGGCCCAGGAAAACTTCCCCAGGGTCTGTTAATGTTTTAAAACATGCAGTGGAGTCTAATCCTTGTGTGAGTGCAAGGAAAATAAAGGAGAGCAACCTGGAAGTGTTTGGTGAGGTTTCTGTGCGCACGGTGTCTCGAAGAGTCCATGAACTTGGTTACACAAGTCACAGGCCTGTGAGAAAGCATCTTCTTACACATTACCAGCGACTTCGTAGGTTTGCCTTTGCTAACAAATACCTTAACTGAGGTGAGGAGCAATGGCTGTCAGTGTTGTGGTCTGATGAGGCAACGTTTAGTGTTACCTGTAATCAAGGAGCACGGGTGTACCGGCGCAAAGGTAGTGACCCGCTTGACCCCCGTTACGTGGAAAGCACAGTTAAACACCCTGATTCACTCACAGTATGGGCTTGTTTCTCTGGTAAAGGTTTGGGGAAGCTTGTTGTGCTTCCCAAGAACTGCAGAGTGAATCAGGACGTTTATCTGGAACTTCTTTGTGATCATTTACCTGAGTCCTTCGAGCTCACAGGTGCATGAGTGTTTCAGCAGGATGGTGCACCTGCTCATAAAGCCAAATCAGTCACCAATTGGCTTCGTGAATGCGAGGTATCATTCATGAAAGACTGGCCAGGCAATACCCCAGACCTCAACCCGATAGAAAACCTCTGGCACCTCGTAAAGAAGAATCTCCAAGAGAAGGACGTGAGCTCTCTGCATAAGCTGGAAGCAGTCATTCATGACTCCTGGGACAAAATACCCCTCCAGCACCTCAGGAACCTCGCCCTTTCACTTCCAAGACGTCTCAGGTCCATGAAGAAGCGTAAATGATACCCTACCAAGCATTAAAGGTAAATAAAATGCATTATTTATATGTTTTTTCAATGTTGAAAGGTGTATCGTGCCACCGTTAGCACCAAATATCGTGCCACCGCTAGCACCAAATTTGTGTGTCGGTTTAGCTGCTAATTCCACCGGATCCACCAATTTGTGTAGCCGCTATATGGAATAGCACAGCTGACTACATATTATGTGTTCTGCTGTTATAGTATAACTAGACCACTGTGTTGGAGATCGACGACACTGTCTGTAGTACACGTCAGCCACTCGCCGTCACTGCCCGACACTTCCCACCCAAGGTCCTCTGCCACTAGAAGGTGGAAGCTGGTCTGTTATATTAAGTGGTAGCGTAAGGTGACAGAAATGAGCTGATTAAATCTCTATTGGGCACAGAATAATATAACTGCGACCCGAGAGATATGTAAAGGCGATACCACCTCCCTTGGTAACTATATGACTTCTTCTGACGCCGTACGCTCACCGTGCCGACTTGGGCGCGGTGCTGAGGTCAGCTAAAAGTGAGGTGCCAAGCATTTACATATACTCTGGGCTTATGCAAAAAGTAGAGATAAATGACAACTCTACTAGCACATTATACACCCCTACAGAATGGTATTAAGTACATTCACATATACCAACATAATAAATGGTTCCCCAGGACTTTACACTTACGCACTATTCAGATATCTTTTCACTTCTCCTAACCTTCATTTTATAACTGAAACAGGGTGGCACTTGTGGTCTGCCATCCACCTTCTTCTCTATACCACAGCTAACAGCGAAATGATATTTGGTTGTTCATCATTCACACTTCATTACACACTGTTAAATATGACTAAACAGCTTTAAAAATTATTATGTAAAATGTGTGATATACTACAACTTTTTATGGAAAAAGATGTTGACACCAGAACAAAGGTTTGTTTCGTAGGAGGGACGCTGGATTCTCGATACTTCTGACGAGCACTGTATATATATATACATGTATGTATATATATATATATATGCATATATTTACGAGCACTGTGTTTATATATTTTCTACACTTTTTACTCTAACCTTACTGCTTCCATCCATCCATCAACAAAGAATTAGCACATAACTTTGATAAATTTCAATAAAACAGATTACATGGGGAAAAAAGAGGAAAGGTAATGTGAACTTTATGACACAAACGAAAGGAGGGGAAAAAAATCCATGGGGGGGGGGACTGCTAAAGCCGCCGCGTCCCGACCGATTAATCACCACTGACCCCCCCCCAATCCAGGCAGATTTTTTATTTATTTATTTTTTTGCTAAAACCTCTGCTTATTTTGAGAAACACTGGAAAATGCCCATAAAAGTGCTCAGCTGAGCTTATAATTGCATTATACAGGTGTCCCTCTGAATACCTGGTACCATCTTCTGTTGACCGTGCTCCAGAAAAAACGTTTTCGGTGGTACCAGTAACTATTCCAAATCACACATTAAAGGTTAGATATTTATTTGGTACGAATTTATGTGTAGTACAAGAGTATTTTGGTTTTCAAACAATAATATAGGCGATATAAACGTTGTTTCACTCATCAAACACATTAACATACCTCACCTTCCGTTACGATGTTACCGCCTCATCACTTCTGCTTGTTTCTTCCTTTGTCCTCCACCTTGGAAATAACTTTCGCCTTGAATTTCATCTTTGGAGAGACTGTGGCGTGACATGTCTTTACTAGCCAGGTCATTGCTAACAGGGGAGTTACCGAGAAAATGGCATGCGGGGAGGGAGGGGGGGGGTCAGGCGGGTCCAGGCAATATCCTTGACTGATGAGGGGTAGAGGAAGGCCTCCCACATATGCCTACCAAAAATCACCCACAAGACTTGAAAAATGTGCAAATGACAGACCTTGCAATTGCAAAACGTACGGATATGTTATCGGGTGTTACCGTGACAAAACGTGGTGACATATCCATACGTCATCAGGACGCGGCGGGTTAACCCCTCAGCTGCATACATCATTCTGGAAATGCCGACCAGCAGACTGCATTCTACTTTCTGGAGAGCCGTGTGAAATACTGTAAACTTTGGGGTCATTTTTTGTGCCTACTGCATGCTTATGCTTGATGAGTGGGTCGAGAATGGTCAGTTTGGAGGGTAAACTTTAACCAAAATGTTATCATGTTGGGTTAGGTATAAATGGGTAAAAACACAGGAGGAAAACATGATTTGTTTCATGAGTTTTTCCGTTCCACTGACAGGCTAAATGTTTAGGGCCACTGCAGCCCAGGGGTTTATACAAATAAAATTTGGTATGGGAAGTACTGCTTGTTTTTCATGTGCCAGATGCATTAGCAGCAGGTCCACACACTGTAGGTTGTTGCCCTGTCACTGTTCAATACCTGTACATTTTTGAACCATTGCATCCTGCCACACAGCTGCTGAGGCCATCACAGCACGTGCTGTCACCATCAAATGCCCCTCAGCCAGATTTGCCACACGCCTGCAGCACACACTCTTTGTGGCACAAAAACCTGAGTTAGGCAATATGATGCACAACAGAGTGTGCTACATGACCCACAGTGTTGCCGGGACTTAACCCTTTAACCGCAGGTGTCATTCCAGAATGACATTGCAAAAACTGGACCAAACCGCGGGTGTCATTCTCGAATGTTTGTGAATATTTTGAATACCCCGCTTTTTTTCCGTGCGCCAATTGTTTCAAGGGAGAGTAGCTATTAAGTTCTTTCACTCCAGCCGACCCCCCCCCCCCCCCCCCCGGGGCCCCTTCTCCCACCCCCTGGGCCCCCCACCCCACCCCGGACCAAACACGCATCAGTATCTGTCCAGCTGTGTGAGTGAGAACACTGCTGATGTGGCAGTGAAGTGCAGGCAATTACAGTGCTTTTTACCTGCCTCAGTGAACACAGAGTGAGTGTTTATCGTATGCGCAGTGTTCATATATGTTTATAGTATTATTATCAAAATGAGGTTGGCATTTGGTAATGGTGTGTGAGCGAAAAATAGTGATTACAACACCGCTGATATGGCAGTGAAGTGCGGGCAATTACAGTGCCTTTTACCTGCCTCAGTGAACACAGAGTGGGTGTTTATCGTATGTGCAGTGTTCATATATGTTTATAGTATTATTATCAGAATGAGGTTGGCATTTGGTAATGGTGTGTGAGCGAAAAATGGTGATTACAACACCGCTGATGTGGCAGTGAAGTGCGGGTAATTACAGTGCCTTTTACCTGCCTCAGTGAACACAGAGTGGGTGTTTATCGTATGTGCAGTGTTCATTTATGTTTATAGTATTATCATCAGAATGAGGTTGGCATTTGGTAATGGTGTATGAGCGAAGGTAATGGTGTGTGAGCGAAAAATAGTGATTTTAGATCGCTCACTTCTAATGGCACTGCCCATCCAGTGATAGTCAACGAAATCATGAAACCTACATCATTGCAGAGCCGAAGGTTAGTACTTTCTAATGGTACCTTATTTTTCGCTCTAGATTTATTCTGTGCAGAGTTATAAAGGTTTAAAGTTTGTTTACATTTTGGTCGAAACCCCCGCGGGAGAGGCCAGTCGGGGCAAAACAATGTCCGCGGTTAAAGGGTTAAAAGCCCTGTCCACACTAAGGGTCATGTTTCACGCTGTGTTGCGTGTCATCTTGCCCAGCTCATGTTGCTGAGACTGGCAATGTCCACACCAGCATAATGGGCAGTGTACGTCAGTTATTACTGAACTGTGACAGCAGGAGGTTGCACACCCACATTGTACCAGTTCAGGACACTGTTAAGTACTGTGGCACTATATTACATTGCAGCAGTTCAAGACTCTGTTGAGTACTGTGGCACTATGTTACATTGCAGCAGTTCAAGACACTGTTGAGTACTGTGACACTATGTTACATTGCAGCAGTTCAAGACACTGTTGAGTACTGTGGCACTATGTTACATTGCAACAGTTCAAGACATTGTTGAGTACTGTGGCACTAAGATACACTGCAGCAGCTCAAGACACTGTTGAGTATTGTGTCAATATGTTGTGCCAAAAAGAAAGTTGGAAAAAGATGTGGTGGAAGCAGTGGCTGTCTCAACACAATATCAGAGGGAAGCCAGACAGCTAATGTGGCCATCACAACACACTTGTCACCACAATATGCCCCTTGGCCAGATTTGCCTGGGGCACACAGCAGAGACCCTCTGTGGAACGAAAACCAGAGATGGGCAACATCATGTGCAACAGAGCATGCAACACAACCCCTTGTGTGGATGGGGCTGAGGAGTCAATGTCCTAGTTTGACAAAAAACAATGTGGGTAGAGCTGGGTGAGATGTGAGAAAGGACTGAGTATACAAGTGTGGGCCCAGGACAGGTACCCAGATGTAAGACGGACAATAATGACTGTGTGGCGGGTGACGTTACCACACACGACATTTAAGTTCCATCGCCAGGCCAGCTGACACTTTCCACATAAGCTCAAAATTACCCCCATGTTCATCATAACCTCTTGCATCATGCTGACCATGTTACTAGAATAATGCTTAACTCATGGAGTGACTGTATATCAATAAAAATAAAATCATCATAATCATCACCTGGACCTCCTTTCCCACCCTACGGCAGGGTGAGGAGTAGCAATGTCCAGACAGCCTAAGTTTGCCCAATCCAATGGGCAAGTTTCCATTCGCTCACCATTCAAGCCCCCAGATTCCTGGCTCTACCTCATATGCCAAAAACATTCACCACGTTCTGTATCTTCACATAAACGTATCCGACAGAGTCAATCCGGATGCTGTCATGTTAAAAAGGGGTGCCAAGTCCCTGATCATGCACTTCCCCTCACAACATTCATCCAGCCAGTTCAATCTCTTGTCAGTCCCCTAGCCTCACTGACTTCCATACCTCTCTTCCTCACTCATCCTCTATATCCCTCCACCTTCTCCTTGGCCTACCTCACCTCCTCCCTTCTTCAAATTCATCCAGCTGGCTCGATCTCTTGTCAGTCGCCTAGCCTCACTGACTTCCATACCTCTCTTCCTCACACACTCATCCACCATATCCCTCCACCTGCTCCTTGGCCTACCTTGCCTCCTCCATTCTTCAAATTCATCCAGCCCGGTTGATCTCTTGTCAGACCCCTAACCTCACCGACTTCCAAACCTCTCTGCCTCAGACACTCATTCACCATATCTCTCCCCCTTCTTGGTCTACCTTGCCTCCTCCCTCCTTCAAATTCACTCATATATACCTTTTTCACCACTCTATTGTCATCCATTCTCTCCACATGACCATACCATCATAGTACACTCTCCTCGATTCTGGTGTCCACAGACTTCCTCACTCCACATCTTTCACGAATCACATTATTTTGTATCCAATCTACTCTCTGTACTCCACACATAATGCAAATACATCAATGTTAAAAAAATCAACACGAGAATCAGAAAAATCATAAATCACAAAATAATAATAATGTACAGAAAATGCCCTGTACAGAAAGTGCCCTGGCCAGAGGGGGCAGCGGAGGCGACTGCAGGGCCGAGGGGCCCTGGGCAGCGGGGGCAGCAGCGGGACCAAGGGGCCCTGGCTAGCAGAGGCAGTAGCAGGGCAGGGGGGACTCTGCCCAGCAGGGGCAGCAGCAGGGCCACGGGGCTATGGCAAGCGGGGGCGGCAGTGCCAGAGATTCCAGGGCAGCGAGGACAGCAGCAGGCCCTGGAGTTCGTAAGTGGCGGTGGTGGCGGGGTTCCTGGGCAGTGGGGGCGACAGCAGGGCCGGGGGTATCTAGGCACCAAGGGACTGAAGGATGCTGGACAACAAGGGTGACAGCAGGGCTGGGGAAGTCTGGGCAGCACAGGCGGGCCAACAGGGGCAGTAGCAGGGCCAAAGGCTGCTCAGTTAGAGGTGGCAGCAGCAGGACTTAGGGCTGAGCAGCAGTGTGGCTGGAGGCTAGGCCAGCAGGGGCAGCAGCAGGGCTGGGTTCCTAGGCACGAAGGGCGATGGGGGAGGTGAGAGTCACGCCAGCATGTCCAGCAACAGGGCCATGGGATGGGTCAACAGGGGCAGCAGCTGGGGAGGGGGCCTGGACAGCAGGAAGGTTGGGGAATGGGCAGCAGAGTTTGGCACTGCAGGGGCAGCAGTAAGGCTAGGGGCCTGAGCAGAGGGGGTGGCACCAGGGCTTAGCAGCCTGGGAATCATGGGTAACAGCAGGGCCGGTGGCCTGGAAATCAGGGTCTACAGCAGGGGTGGTAGCAAGGCCAGAGGTTTGGACAGTGTGTGCGTGCGTGCGTGTGTGTATATTATATATTATAAATACATTATATATATACATATATATATATATATATATATATATATATATATATATATACAGTACCCTCGCGTCCAGCACGCATTAGTCCAGCACGATTCGAATCCAGCACGGTGAGCAATTAATTAGTATTATTTAATACGATTTAATTACTGCAACACGAGTGTGTCAGCATAACACGCACAGAGCTCCGAGAAGTGGGCCAAATCCGCAGAGTTCACTCTAGCACGATCACCCCCGGTCCAACACGGCCATACTGGACATTCCCATGATGATGATAGCCAATGAAAAACTTCTGATCAAGTAGCCTCCCCCCCCCCCCCCCGGCTATCGTGACGTGATCGTGATGCCGCCCAATTAAAAACGCTTCTGGTGTCACGTGATGTTTTGTTTACATTTCTCCCGCCACAGAGCCACTCAGTCGCATAATTGCATTGGAAGGTGCTTTTTTCTTGCTGCATTTTCTGCCCTTGATACTGCATTTTACCCTGCTCACGATGCCTAGGAAGCCTTCTGAGAACCCCAAGAAGCGTCGGCACCTCCCTCAGGCCACCAAGCTAGAAAGCATCGAGAGGAAGAAGAAAGGGGAGAGGAAAGTTGACATTGCCAAGGCCTACAACATGAATGAAGCCAACGTGATCATAATAAAAAACTTAAGACAAGATCCTGGCAGCCAAAGGCTATCACACGGCACTTCATACCAGGTTTGCCGAGGATACGATGGTAACAGTAATGTGGCGAAATTACCGACGATACCACGGGCATTTGGAAACATCTGGATGGATTCCTGCCAAGCATACGATGGGGAAAACAGTGTGACCAAAACCCAGGCGACTCGACAGAGAATGTATCGTACTACAGCAATGAACATTTAGCCTGACACTGAATACATATTAATATTTTAGAATAAATATCAATTGTTTTGAAACCCTTCTCATCGGCGTGCGTACCAGTTTATAAACAAAGTTGCTTCTCCTTATTCTCTACCGAGTCAGCAACAGCGATCACTTTCCACAGTCACAAGACAAGGCTCTGGCAACAGTGTGAGAAGCATGCACTTTGCCAAGGATTATATACAGGGCTAGGACAGGCAAAAGCAGGACCTTCCATGGCTGTGGACGAAGATAGTGATTCTGAGTGTGATTTCGAAGGATTTATGAGGGAGGTTTGATTTCAAAGGATTTATGAGGGAGGTTGAGGAGCAACAGCCATTACCCACTGGTGACGCCAGCAGCCATCCTCCGGGGACCCAGTAGGACTACCTACAGCCTTGGATACCACCTTCCATTCCCAGCAAGCCCACCAACACTATCCTAAAAGGTTAGTTATCATTCATAGCACAGTACCATTTATTATAATTATAATAGTACCAATATATGTATAGTTATATGGTAGGTATTTAGGGTGACTTTTCCGAGGGTTGCTGACATAATTCATTTTTCCCCATAAGCTCTATTGTTAGTCCAACACGTTTTTGGTCCAACACATGACCCATGCATGACAATATTACCATGCTGGACGCGAGGGTACTGTACAGTCAATCCTCGTAAATCGCGTGTTCATAAATCACGGATTCGTAAATCACAGCTAGGTGGCCGTCAGACTGCTGGCAACCTTAAATCACTGTTAAGTCACAAAAATCACAGATCTAGGCACCCAAGTGGGCCTTTTCCGAGAACCATAAACTGCTGCATTCAAACTGAAAATCGCGACCCAACAACCAATCATCACATGTCCCTGGTGGCATATGTGTATACTAATGCCGCCATGTTGTTGTTGTTCTTGTCCCGCCAGTCCGCACACTACATACTGTCGCTGTGGAGTACGAGAATTATCTGCCTTTTTTGTGCAACTTCCCCCCGCCTCCTACCTGTCATGGCCCCTCCCGACTTCCCAGTGAAGCGCTCTAAGCAGTATAGCATCAAGAAGCTGCCGCAGTTGTTGTAGAGTTAACGTTTGGAGCTCATTCATCGTGTTGAGAGGGGAGAGAAGTTTTCAAAGCTGGCGAAAGAGTTTGGGAAGAACAAGTGCTGAGAGGTTCTAATCTTCCCAACACCACCCCACTCCATTCACTTTAGCAATTTCGTCATAAGATTAAGGTGAGATCCCTTAACATGGTTTATTTCTTTTTAATACAGCACTGAATATTCCTAAATTTGTATGTTTGTGTTTGATGGTGCCTAGATAGGTGTAGGTAGGGTGCTGTGAGGGTGGGTTGGCCAAAGTCCAGACCCAAATTAATTTTTCACGTAAGAGTTATTATTCATAAATCACGGAAGTGGTCCAGACCCAAATTGCCGTGATTTACAAGGATTGACTGTATATATATATATATATATATATACATATATATATATATATATATATATATATATATATATATATATATATATATACATATATATATATATATATATATATATATATATATATATATACATATATATATATATATATATATATATATATATGTTTACCCATCGATTCCCTTACCAAATTATCTATCCTTCACTGTATCCTTCAATCCTCTGTCGTCCTAAAGTAATTTACACATTCACAATTTTAACAATACATTCCAATTACCAGCGAGAAGCAGTGAAGGTGAAGAAAAGAGGAGGAAGAACGAAAAGAAGAAACATGAAGGGAAGAAAGGGGGTTTAAGAAGTGAAGGAAATAGGGAGAAATGGAGGGTGCAGGTGAGAAGTTGCGATGATGGAGGGAAGTGGTGTGAATAATGGGTACAGGAAAAGAGGAAGATCACAACAATGCAGGAAGGTAGAGAGAAGGGTGAGAAAAGAGAGGAGGGAGAAGGGCGAGAGGACTATGGTGTGCAAGGGGGAGGGAGAAAGATACTAAGACGGCGTGAAAGAGGAATGTAAGAAGTGAGAGTAAGACGTGAGAAACAAAAGAAGGAAGAAAAGAGAGCAAAGGAAGAATAAATTAGGGAAGGAAGAGGGAGGTAAAGATGTGATGGGTGGAAAGATAGAGAAAAAGTAATGGCGTTGAGAAGAGAGGAGCATGAAGATGTGCAAATGAGAGAGAGAGAGAGAGACACACACACACACACACACACACACACACACACACACACAGAAAATGTTACATAATGAACAGATGGATGGAGAGAGAGAGAGAGAGAGACACACACACACACACACACACACACACACACACACAGAAAATGTTACATAATGAACAGATGGATGGAGATTTGAATAGCTGGCTATCTGTCAGTCTGTGTCGGTCATTCCATACATCTATCCATTCATTCATCCATTTATCTATCCATCCACCAAAACAAGATTAGATGAGGGGGTGAAACGCGCCATGACTGATTCCGAAGCATACACAAGACTTTGTCTGATGGTCAGAAAGAAAGGCTGATAAGAGAAAATAGTACAGAGTAGATGGATAGACAGACAGACACAGATAGCAGTATACAGATAGGTAGCTGGGCGGAGTAAAATGGCCAGAATAGACAGGCTGATAGATTAATAGATACATTACATATATAGATAGGCATGTAATATTTATCGAGAGCCAGGCAAAGGAAACAGGGTGAAAGATGAGCCAAGAGTGAGAGTGAAGGGGGAGAGGGTTTTCATTATCACACTGGATAAGCCCCTCCATGATTGATTGATTGATTCTGGGGAGAGAGGCGAGGAAATTGATGTAGAGGGAGGCGGAAGACTGAAGCTGTGGAGAGGAAAAGAGAAGCTGACGAGGTGGGGGCAAGAAAATCGGATAGAAGGTGAGGGGGGAGACCGGAGTTTTGATGAGGGAAGGTGGGACAAGATGAAGAGGGGGGATTAGAATGGAAGATCGATCTATCTATAGCCCGACGCCCTAATCCCGCAAAGGGTGGCCGCTGACAAAACGCCTCCAAGTCACTCTGTCACCCACCATTTGACTACCCTCCCCCCAACCTTGAGGATGGGCGGGGCTAAAATAATATAGTGAAATGAGAGAGAGAAAGAGAGAGATGGGGGGTGAGAATAAGAGGAACTGAGATGGGACCTGAACAGAAGACAGCCAGACTGGAAGACTAATAGAGGAGAAAGAATCTATCTATTGCCAGACGCCATAATCCCATAAGGGGTGGCCATGTGACTTTGAGTTATTGGTTTTATGGGGAGGGGCACTAACCCTCCTCCAACCCACTTGTTGACATGTAGGGAGCACATATGGGTTGGTTATATGGTTACCACCCAGCATTGTAAATGGTTTCTTGGCTTACAGGAAACCATTTGGCTTGTCACTCAATGTAAATCCACCTGTGAAGGAAAGAAGAGCAATAAGAAGTGACAGGAAAGATGGGAGATATAAGAAGAGAGGAGGGCAGACTTAGAAAAAGAATGATAAAGGCTAAGGAAGAAGTAGGCAACACTACATCAAGTGAGTGGATGACGGACGCCACCACCTACCACCAAAGGAATAATGGAGGCAGAAAAATACGGGAGGAAAAAGAAAATGCAAAGCCCGACAAAGGAGGACAGAGGTAAAGAATAAGGGAACTGGAGAGAGAGAGAGAGAGAGAGAGAGAGAGAGAGAGAGAGAGAGAATGCTTATGTTAATGAACCTTTCGCTACAAAAAATACTAAGACTGGAAGGAAAAAATAAATGTAAATAAAAAAATAAATTCATGACAAGGAACACAAACTTCAGGACCTAACCCAACCTTCTAACCTGATACAATCCAGGCCAACTTTCCTTTGTCACCTAACTTAACTTGGACCTATGGCTCCTAACTTAATACCATTTCTTACTCCTTCCCCTCTCTTCATCCTCCTTTCCTACTGTTCTCCATGGTCTTCATTTCTCCCCATTCTTCTTCCACTTCTATTTTATATTTTCTTCTCAAATTTCATACTTTCAATTATGCTTGAGAGAGAGAGAGAGAGAGAGAGAGAGAGAGAGAGAGAGAGAGAGAGAGAGAGAGAGAGAGAGAGAGAGAGAGAGAGAGAGAGAGATGATGGAACATGGGATATGAATAGATTGAGACAGATGGATACTGCATGGGGGGGGGGGGACTGTGAGGGTAAAGGGACAATATGTGATTTATTGGAGAGAGAGAGAGAGAGAGAATTGTCTACGCGATATGAGAGGGGGAAATGAGGGGAGGGAGGCAGTGAGAATGACAGACTCAGAGTGGTGGAAAATGAGAGATATGCATTAAGATATTGAATGTGGAGAAGGGGAGGGATAAATAAGGGAAGAAGAAGATTAAAGTAGAAAATTGACAAGTGGGGGAGAAGAAGGACAGGAGAAAGAAAAGGGGAGAGGAAGAGAAGGAGAGAGGAAGATAATAGGGACACGTCAAGAAAGATAGGGAATGGAAGAAGAGGTGCTGGGAAATAAAATGGGGGATGAGGAAAGCAAAGGGTGTGAGTGTAAATGAGAAGACGATAGCATAAAGGAAAAAAAGACGAGAAGTGAGGGAAGGGAAAATAAAGAAATGAGAGAGTAATAAATGGGAGGCAAAATAGGAAATCCAACCGAACCTAAAAAGATCCTAGTTCTGGAAAATGTGGCCCAACCTTACCTATCCCAATTAACCACAGAATACCCACATCCAAACCAACCTATTCCCATTAAGTAAAAGCCAATTCAAACGTAACTCAACTCAACTCAACCTCCATATGTAAACTCACAACCTTAGCCATCCCAGTTCAATAAAATGTAAACGTAAGTACTTCCACAACCTCAAGCGTATTTTGTGTGTGTGTGTGTGTGTGTGTGTGTGTGTGTGTGTGTGTGTGTGTGTGTGTGTGTGTGTGTGTGTGTGTGTGTGTGTCTGTGTGTGTGTGTGTGTGTGTGTGTGGGAAGAGAGAGAGAGAGAGAGAGAGAGAGAGACAGAGAGAGAGAGGATGAGTGACAGAAGGTGGCACATGCACAGAGTTACAGGCGAAAGAGAGTATTAGAGGAGAAATGAGGGAAGGGAGGGAAGGAGTGTATGAAAGAAGGGAATGAGAGAATGATGGAAGGGAATGAGAGACAAGAGGAGGGAAAAAGAGAAATGAAGGAGGGAGGGAGAGAAAGATGGAGAAAAAGGAAGGCTGGAAGAAGTAATAATGTTAAGGCAGCATGTTAGAGGCTGAGCACGTGGGTGAGGGTATTCATGCTAAATTACATTTTAAAGCACCATCCACTTCACCGGGGGAGAGGGGGGGAGGCGAGAAGAATGGACTGATGGAATGAAAAGTGGGAAGTGAGGAGGGGAGGAGACATGGAAGGAGCAGAGGGACGGAAGAAGGCGGAATGGGCTGATGCAAGGAAGAGGAAAAGGAAATTGTTGAATCGAAACATGGAAGGAAAAGGAGCACTATGAGGATAGAGGGACACTTAATGAGAGAGAGAGAGAGAGAGACGGGGGGGGGGACATGAATTTTAAATATTTTCTGCACCAGCCTACACCATAACTGTATCTAGAGATCTACCTGTATTAAAAGCCCATTAGTGAAATAAGTTATATGTACAATTTCACAAAATAATTTTATACCAAAACATCGTACCATTCTTTTGTTCAATACCAGGCGAGATTTATGGTTTTTATGTTTGGTTGGCTTATGCATGAACGTTTGTCTGTCTGTCTGTCTCTCTCTCTCTCTCTCTCTCTCTCTCTCTCTCTCTCTCTCTCTCTCACACACACACACACACACACACACTAGGGGATGCTACAAGTCAATTCCACAAAATTTCTGTATGAGAGAGAGAGAGAGAGAGAGAGAGAGAAATGGGTATGGGGTAGTGAAGTATGAAGGAGGGGGAAGTGGTGTTGGTGGTGGCACAATATGGGGCGTGGTAGAGTCTCTGTTATGGGTAGAAGGATTATGGACTGCAGTAGAGACGGTAGTAGCTGTGGTGGTGTGTAACAATGGTAGTGGTGGTAGTGAGACTGCTGTAATATTATGATGGTAGCAGTTTGGCAGTCAAAGATTGTTGTAGTGGAAGCTGTGGTATTATAATCGTGGTAGCTGTTGTTGTGGCAGCATGATGGTGCTTGTGTAGTGTAGAATGGTGCTTGCGGTCGTGTGATGATGGCAGTTGTGGACATGTCATGATGGTAGTTGTGGTAATGTGATGGTAGTGATAAATGGAGTAGTGTTAGATGATGGACGCTGGGGTAGGGGTAGTGATAGTGGTACCTGTGGTAGTACGATGCTCCGAGTTGGGGCAGTGCAGGAAAGTGGTTGTTGTTGTAGTGTAGGATGGTGGTAGCTGTGGTAGAGATGGTGATAAGCGTGGGAGAAATGGTGATAACTGTGGTAGAGATGGCGGTAGTTGTGGCAGATCATGGCAATTTTGGTAGAAGTGACAGAGGTGGTGGCAGATGTAGTAGATGTGACAGTGATGGAGGTAGTTGTGGTAGAAATGGTGGCAGAGATGGTGAAAGTTGTGGTAATGGTGGTGGCAGAGATGGTGGTAGTTGAGGGTGGTGGCAGAAATAGTGGTAGTTGAGGGTGGTGGCAGAAATAGTGGTAGTTGAGGGTGGTGGCAGAAATAGTGGTAGTTGTGGTAAAGGTGCAGAGATGGTAGCGGTTGTGGTAGCTCTCAAATAATGATAGTTATGGTACTGTAGTATAGTTATAACTTCAATCAAGACAATGTACAGTAATCTCAAGGGCTTAAGGAAACTATCACCTCCTACCCGATGGGTGACACTATGCTATGGTGGGTAGTGCATCCATCCCAAACGCGGAAAATCCCGAGTTCGATTCCCAGGCTGGTCGGGCTCCTGGACAAAGTTTGTTTCCTCTACGTCCCACTTCACCCAGCAGTATAAATGGGGACCTGGACAGACATTTGACTCTTGCACATTTATTCTAGGGGAACTGAACTGGACAATGGGTTCCTGGTGCAAGGTATCAAAGACCATATGGCACTAATTCAAAGCAAGAATAAATGACTAGCAATGGTCATGACCATGAAGTGGTCTTAGCAATGACGTTGCTTGGTGTTAAAGAGGCTTGGCGGTAAGTGGCATGATTGGTCAGTTGGTTGAAAGCCTTGACTCAGGGTGGAAGGGTTGATGTCAATGGGGGGTCCTTAAACTATTCACGACGTTAAAACTGACGTCTAACTTGACAGGAGTCAATGGAAAACAAAGGCTGGAAGAAAGACGGAAATATCAAGATGAAAGGTAGGATAGAAGAGAAGGGGACAGTAAAGGAGGAAAGATTGGAAACAAAAAGACCCCTTTTAGTCGCCTCTTACGACAAGCAGGGATACTGGGGAAGTATTCTTTCCCCCCCCCCCTCCCCAGGGGGATATCCTAGGCGAAGATTGTAACTCGGTATAATCTAAATCTCAGCTTACTGACTCTCGCTGAGGAGACAGGTACTAATCCTAAGCTAGATTCTCCGAAGCCTACTAATCATAAGCCTTAATCTCCACAGCCTACAAGATTAATGCTTCATATTCAGTAGCACAGTCTATGTGATAACAGAAACACAAATTCAATAATGCACGAAAAAAAAAATGCAACTCAGACATCAAAGTAAAACATCAGATCATGCCGGGATAAAGCGGGGTAGAGTTTCGTGCAATCCGAGTATGCATGGGCGTGAGGGGAGGGAGACGGGGGAGGCAGAGAAGGGAATGAGAGAGGAAGAGGAAAGGAAATATGAAGAGGGGGAAGAGAAGGGAATGAGAGAGGAAGAGGAAAGGAAATATGAAGAGGGGGAAGAGATGGGAAATGAGATGGAGATGGGGAAAAGAGAGGAAGAAGGGGAAAGGACGCAGGAAGGAGGAGGAAGGAGAGGGAATAGAGAGACGGAGAGGGAGACAAGGAAAGGAGAGGAAAAGAGGGAAAGGAATGAGGAAGATGAGGGGAGGAGATTAAGAAGGAGGAAATGGGAGGAAGAATGGTGAAGTGAGAGAGAGACAGGGGGGGGGTACATATGGGGAAGGGGTGGAGTGGAGGGGAGGTGAAAGGTGGCAGTTGAATTAAAGTGATGGAGGGGGTTCAATAGGGAGAGATGGGGAGAGGAACGGAGGGAGGGGATGGTGGGAGACGAGAGGGGAATGGAGAACTGAATGAAGAAGAGAAAGAAGAGGAAAGCTGAACGGGAGAGGGGGGGTGGGAACAAGAAACAGAGACAGCAAAGGGGGAAAGGAGGGTCGGAGGGAAGTGGGTGGCAGTGAGAGGGAGGGTGAGGAGGGGGTAGAGGGGTGAATTTGATGATACTGAGGGGTGAAACAGCCAATTAGTACACGAGGGGCTTAATCAGGGAGTGATTGATGAGAGAGAGAGACAGACAGAGAGAGAGAGGGGGGGGATTGAGGTAGAAATGGTAACAGAGAAAGCATTGGGTAGGCCTGACGGTGGTGATGAGTGTTAAATAAGACGGAGACAATTTTGATTTGTAGTGGTGGTGGTGGTTGTAGTAGCAGTAGTCGGCACCAGTCACTATTACCACTATTTACAACTACAATCACTGATTTTTAGTATTACTGGTGGTGATGGTCGTTGTATAATCAACCAATACAAATAACTACAACCATTATCACTACCCACCGCAACCACCAAAAAAAACAACTACAATCGCCACCAGTCACCTTCATCCATCACTATACTGTAACTACAACTACCACCATCAAACACTACCAGTCATCGTACAATCACTACGTCAACCACAACCACCACCATCAAACACTACCAGTCATCACTCAATCACTACAACCACACCTACCACCATCAAACACTACCAGTCATCACACAATCACCATCACCATCATCCCCTAACTCCACCAACCACCACCACCACCATTTCCTTCCACTACCACAACCACCAATCACCACTGCAATCACCAACAACCCTTCCTGTTCGCTAATGACCTCAATCACTTTGCACCGTGAAATAATCACTGAGAAACACGTAACTAGCCTATTCCCTCCCTCCCCAATCACCTCGTTAAATACATGTAATCACCTTCTATGCCAGCCACTGCCTGTCCGTCCTCGTTAACCCTCTGGCTGAAAGACATTCCCCTAAGCCAAGCGAAATCATTAAACTGTGATCGGATTCTAATGTTATCTTCCCCTGCGAAATTAGCTTCTCAGAGGATGGCGGTGCTGAAGAGGATCCATGCTTTTTTTTAACTCTCCTCAGCTGCTGATTCTAGACTGGGACCTAAGTTGCATTTGTGTGAAGTACAGTACAAACCAACCAGTATTCCCAGTCCTTCATGGACAAAACTGGTCAACTCTGGAAGTGCCTTTCTGTCCCTTTTTCCTTTACCTCTGACCTTAAGTCTTTTAAATGCAACGTTCCCTGGCATCTGAAAATTTACAGACCTTGACTTTGCCTTTCCTAAGCTTTCTTAGTAAAAGGCAGTTCTGCAGGTTTTTGGCCTCGATTTCTTCTCATTTTTAAGTAAAAAGTTGGCTGTCGAATATAAAGGGTTGACCGACATCTCTTTCTAGCCTGCTTGCTACAAGATGTTCCTCTGAACTGAATATCATCTGCCTGTAAAGTGTAAGTCAACCGTGGCACATGAAAGATTGACCCCCGCCTTTGCTGTCCATGGTCGTTAGTCACCCGGGGGTATTATAGCGCGGTCCATTATAATCAGGCGGTAATCACTGTCTCCACTGCCACTGATTACACGGATAACTAAGGTATTAATGCCCTCACACCGACACACGCCACATCAAAGACCCAAATGGCCGGTTGGTGGCAAGTGATCTGTGGCTTAATTTAAAGTGGGGTAGGAAACGTGAAGGAAATCCAAGCTGAACTGGAGGTGTACCGTGCTGCCTGTGTTTTGTGATTATATGACAGCCTGTGTATTTTATCTTTACAGGAATCTTATGTTGAGTATGGTTGGGTGGCTAGGAATAGAGAGAGAGAGAATCAAAGGAGCAAAGGGAGGGAAGATCTCATATGTCCCGGGGATTTAGGAGGAACAAGAATCATATTATATTATTTAACTTATTATTTTTTCCCCAGCCTAATTTGTGGCCAGGCATCCCCTTTGTCCCGGGCTTATCCTTCCTCCCTTCTTGGGGGGGGAGGGAGTGAGGGAAGGAAGGCTGTGGAAAATGATAAGGCTGTGGGAAGGGAGACGAAAAAAATAGTGGGCAGAGAGGATGGGAGGGAAAGAATGGTTGAGAAGGATGTATGGGAAGGGAAGGGATGGGAGGGATAGAGAGGAAGGGAATGGGAAATTGAGAAGAAGGGATGAAAGGGAAAGGAAGAAAATGGATGGAAAACGAAAGGAAGGTGACGAGGGGAGGCTCTGAAAGGGAAGGAAAAGGAATGGATGTGTGGCTGGGGAGAAGGAATCGGTGGGAATGGAATGGGAGGAAAGGGAGGGAAGAGTAGGGAAGAAAGGTAATGAATAAAAAGACGACTTAAGAAGAAAATGAAGGGGGGTGAACAGAGTATCAAGGGATGGAAATGGATGGAAGGTGATGGGAGGGGGAGAGAAGGAGGAAGAGAAAGACTTTGGTAAACTGGGCTGTGGAAAAGAACATGAGAAAGAAGGACGGGAGGAGAGAGTGAAAGTGGAAGAAAGGAAGGGAAGGGAAGCAAAACAGAGGAAAAAATGGAAGTGGAAGAAAGGAAGGAAAAGGAAGCTAAGGGAGGGGGAAGAAAAAGCAAAGGGAAGTAAGGTGGATGGAGACAGTATTTTTGAGAGTTAATGAATGTCAGCACTAAAAAGAGACGCTGTAATTACATCCTCAAGATTAATGGGAGTGGAAAGATGACAGAGTGAAGCTGGATGTGAGAAGTTATCAAGGCCTGTACGAAAATGAGGAAGAGAAAGGAAGATGCGCTACATAGAGAAATGCTAAGGTGTTTGGGTATAGGAAGAAAGTGGATATATTACAATTTTGTGATGCAGAAAATTTTGACAACACAGGAAGATGCCGAATGACTGAAAGCGAGACACCAATGTGCTGTTAAATAAAAGCGATAATATGTTGGTGTTGTATGAATATGAGTTAGCTTTGAGTGGTATGATGAATGTATGAAATGAAAAAATGTAGCTGATGTGTTGACAGTGACACGGAAGCCAGTCTGCTCAACATGGCAAATGAGAAAGTAGATTTTTTGTTACACAAAATGGATTAATTACTCAGAGAAGCACGAGTTCGAAGAAAAGGGTCGGTTTTGTTGAGAGCAGAGGAAGCACTCAAATCATTTTACGCTTGGAGAAAAAAAAGAAATGTATGAAAATAGCTAAAAGAGAGTAATGGTCAAAATTATCAAGAGAAATTAAGATGGTCACAAGCTTTCACCAACACAATAGGAATGGGGGCAAATTCTAACAAAATATCCAACTATCAGCCAACAAGGTGCAGGCTGAGGCAGAGGAATGAAGGCAAAAGCAAAATACAACTAACAACTAACCACGTATGGGGTAAGGCAGACTCCATATTTGGTGGTGGTAATAGGGGTGAAAACTGCATCCTATCACCCACCGGGCTATGCCATAAAGCATCCTAATTAAATTCCACTAACTTTACTAGAACGCTGACAGAAGAGAAAAAGAAAATGTTTGAAAATTTTAAACTAGGCGTGCACCACACATTTCAAATAAGAGGAGGAGGAGGAGGAGGAGGAGGAGGAGGAGGAAGAGGAGGAGGAGGAGGAGGAGGAGGAGGAGGAGGAGGAGGAGGAGAGAGAGAGAGAGAGAGACTGTGTGTGTGTGTGTGTTTTCCACGCGGAGAGGGACGGTTGAAAATTGTAGGAAGGAAACAAAAGAAGGGAGTGAAAAGGGGAGGGAGCGACAGATCCACAGGGAGACGAAAGGAGAAAAGAGAGGGAAAGAAACATGGAGGAAAAATGTAGAAAGGAAGTGAAAGAAGGGGAGGTAAGAGGGCGGGGGGATGGAGGGAGGTGGGAGGAGGGGGAAAGTGTGCAGGAAGGAGAGAGAAAGAATAAAAAGAGAGGGAGGGAAAACAAAAGAAGGATGCGGAGAGGAAGAGGGATGGCAGGAGGAAGAGGGACAGGCGAAAAGGAAGGAAAGAGATGGACAGAATGAGTAAGCATGTGAGAGAAGTGAGGGTTCGTGATGAGAGGAAGGGGAGAGAAGAGAAGGAAGTGGGGGGAGAGGACAGAGGGAGACGACAGAAGACAGACATACTTCATCAGTCTTACACAACACCAGTAACATAATGCCTCATAACAGTAACAACAGTAATTTCTGCAAAAAAATATGAATATAACAACATCCAAACGATAAATAAATAACTAAAATGAGTGGACTCCCTAACGTTAATTCTGTGGTGCACTGAGCTACCCCATCCCATTTCCTGCTGCTCCATCCCCTCCCCATACCCCTCCCCCACCTTCCCCAGTCTCAAAATGTCCCTCCCTCTCTTCTTACTTCCCTTCTTACCTCCCTCCCCCTCGTCCCTCCCTTCCTCTCCTCTCCCTCCTTCCCTTCCTTTCTCATTTCCTTCCTCCTCTCTACCTCGACCCTCGCTCTCTCCTTTCTCTCCATCTCCTCCCTCCTCGTCCCCTCCTCCCCTTAATCTCCTACCTCTCTCCCCCTTCTTTCATTCCTTTCTTGAATATACCTCCCCAGTCTCTAGATTTCCTCTACTGTTTTTTTTTTTTTTTTTTTTTTTTTTAATATCTTTCCCCTTCTCCAAATTGCTCCTATTCCTCCTCCTTTTTCTTCCTTCACATCTCCATACCCCCTTCCACCATTCTCCACCTCTAAACCTCACCCTTCCTCCGCCCCTTCTCTCCTCCACGCAACAGCCTCCTCTCCCCTTCTATCTTCTCACCTCCCATACCTCCTGGAATTCTTATTTCCCTTTCCATCCCTTCGCCTCTAACACCTTTTCACATCCTCTCCTTCTCTTTCCCTTACCCCGCTGACATCTTCCTCTTCGTTCTCTCCACACTCCTTCTCCAGACTTATACGGAACAAACAGCATTACAGTGTGTTTGTGATAAGATTCTAATATATAAAAGTTCTCCCGACAAATATCCAGTATCTCATTGTTAATCTCCAGCTCAACTCGATCCCGGCTGAATATTACATCAACCTGCTTTTTTCTTATCCATGTCACGAAGGTTACGACGGCAGAGCATCACGGCAGCATTAAATATTGGTATTCCATTAGACTGCTGCAGGTAGTTGTTTATCACACACACACACACACACACACACACACACACACACACAAACGGTATATATTCATAAGCCTTTCTGTATGAAATTTCCATGATGGACTTTCTGCTACAGAGTGGTCTTTCTGATCTCTCCTTACTGGCCTTGGTTGGAAGAATTGGTGGATGAGCGAGGCGTTCAGGATTTGCTATGTTTATCTTGGGCTTACAGAATAATTACCAGTCATTTTCTTCTCTGCCACAGTCTCCAAAACACATGATTTGTTGTGGCTTACTTGCCTTTGTACACTCTCCTCTCCTCTAATCTCTCCCCCTCCACACCAGAATTCCTCTCTCCTTCCTCCGCATTTCCTCTTTCCTTCCCCCACACCCCCTTCTCTCCCCACTTCCTCCACTCTCCTCCCTCCCCTCAGACTTCCTCCCCTTAAAAAACTAATCTGGCGAAATCCTGCTTATTTTGTGAGGCTCCCCTCGTGGGCTTTCACCAGCGTCCGGTCCCAGTAGCCTTCCCTTCCCTCCTCACCAGCCCTCCCCTCCCCTTACCAGCCCTTAGTACAGCCCTCCTCTCTCCCATCTTCATCTCTCTCCTCCGACTTTTTCATTTTTTTTCTCTCTCTCTATCTTTCCAGTTACTACTTATTTTCCCTCCATCTCCCTACAGTTACTCCTAATTCTTCTTCTCTCTCCAGTTGATCCATTAGTTTTCTCCCACAGCCTATCATTCACTACTTTGCTCTCTCTCTCTCTCCACCTTTTTCTTTCTCTTTTCAATCTCCCACTTGCCTCTTTTCATTCATCCACACACCTCCCTCTCTTCACTCCTTCTCCCCTTATTCATCCTCCACTTTCCTCCCACAATCTTTCACACTCCATTTTTCCTCCACTCCCATCAATAATCCTCCTTTCTCCCTGCCCCTCACACCCCCTATTTCACCCTCTTCTGCAATCCTCCCATCCCATCTCTTTTTCATATACCACTACAGGTCTTCATCTTCCTCTCCACCATATACTTACTTCCAACTTTTGGTCCTAACATTTATTTTTCCCCTCCCTTTGCCAGACTTCCTTATCTTCCTCTTTCATTTTTCTAGCCAGCTTCCATTTTTTTCACCTCCATTACTTTCCTCTCTCTCTCTCTCTCTCTCTCTCTCTCTCTCTCTCATATTTCTTGTGTGCCTTCCTTTCTACTGTCAGTTTAAATTTATCTGACAAATCACAACAAAAGCTATATAATATATTAATTCGATGAGCCTTAGTTATGCGGTTTGACTGAGTGTCCTTGGTTGTTATATGACTACACGTGGCCATCAACCAAGGTGTAAAGGTTTATGGGGTCTTGGTCAGGTTAGGACAATCGTGCTATGCCGTCATATCACTTACAATACACGCTCAAATTTATTACCACTTCAAATGATACCCTCCCATACTCACTCTTCCTTTTCCCTCTCATCACTCAAACCCCTCCCCCACCTACACCCTTCGTTCTCCCTTATCCCCCCAACTCTCCCCTCCACCCACCTTTCACCTTCTTTCCCCTCAACCCATTACACCATCCAACCCCTCACCCTCCCCTACCCTCTACTTCTCTCTCTCAACCTATTACCCTACACCCCTCTTATCCTCCCCCACTTCTCACCTTCATTTTCAACCACTCCCCTCACTCCTCCCTCTACACCTCCCCTATCTTCCCTCCCTTCCTCCTGTCCCATCCTCCACCCCACTAACCCTCTAAATCTCCCCCATCCTGCTCATCGTCCAATTGATATCTAACGAGGCACCCCTTATTAAGTCCTCCCCATTACCCTCGTTCATCATATCGGAGGAGGGGAGGGCAGCAGGGAAGGGGTGGTGGGGAGAGAGAGGAAGGACATGGAGAAGGGAAGCAGGAGATGTGATGTGATGTGATGGGATGAGAGGAATACAAAATTCCTGAGCCACCTAAAACATCATGTGAAATTCTACAGCCACGAAAACTGACGCATACTCCCCTCCCCCCTCCATCTATATTTATCTATCTTTCTATATCTACGGTAT